>NW_021604592.1:8636262-8740583 GCF_004785775.1 Grammomys surdaster
GGAGATGTCTCAGTGGGACAATGGCATGATGCACATGAGTTTGGGACCTCAGCATCCATGCAAAAACAGGAGTACAGTGTATGCCTGTAACCCCAGTGTTAAGGGGTAGAGGAAGAGAGGTGGATTCTAGGGACTGGCAAGTACCAGCAGTTCTAGACGAAAGAAAAACTGTGAGCTCCAGGTTCAGTGAGAAACGTCCCCCCCCCTTTTTTTTTCCAGACAGGGTTTCTCTGTGTAGTCCTGGCTGTCCTGGAACTCACTCTGTAGACCAGGCTGGCCTCGAACTCAGAAATCCACTTGCCTCTGCCTCCCAAGTGCTGGGATTAAAGGCTGGGATTTGAACTCAGGACCTCTGGAAGAGCAGTCAGTGCTCTTAACCACTGAGCCATCTCTCCAGCCCCCTCTCCCCAACTCTCTAACCAACTTGCTTCCTCAGGGGTGTCTTTCTCTTTATTTATTTTTAATATTTTTATACAATTTGGCAATTTTATGCCTGCGTGTATATCTGTGTACCAGGTGTGCACATTGCCTGTGGAGGTTGGAAGAAGGTGTCAAATCTGCTGGTACTGGAGTTACAGGTACCCCGTGATTGCTGGGTCCTCTGCAAGAGCAACATGTGCTCATTTTCTCACTTAAGAAACTGTCTCTGCCTGGCGGTGGTGGTGCATGCCTTTAATCCCAGAACTTGGGAGGCAGAGGCAGGCGGATTTCTGAGTTCAAGGCCAGCCTGGTCTACAGAGTGAGTTCCAGGACAGCCAGGACTACACAGAGAAACCCTGCCTCGAAAAACTTTAAAAAAAAAAGAAAGAAAGAAAGAAAAAGAAACTGTCTCTATGGGCTGAGAGATGGCTCAGCGGTTAACGGCACTGACTGCTCTTCCAGAGGTCCTGAGCTCAATTCCCAGCAACCACATGATGGCTCACAATCATCTGTAATGAGATCTGGTGGCCTCTTCTGATGGGTCTGAAAGCAGCTGCAGTGTACTTATATACATAAATAAATAAATCTTAAGAAAGAAAGAAAGAAAGAAAGAAAGAAAGAAAGAAAGAAAGAAAGAAAGAAAGAAAAAGAAACTGTCCCTATAAAATATGGTGGGGTCTGGAGAGATGGCTCAGTGGTTAAAATCATGGGTTCCTCTTGGTGGCAGTTAACAGCTGTCTGTAAGTCTAGTCTCGGGATCAGACATTCTTTTCTCGATTCTGTGGGTACTGCATACATGAGGTGCACAGAACACACACACACACACACACACACAGAATCCGCATGCGCAGATCCACATGCTCACAGACTCCACATAAAATTTTAAACTGGCCAGGCGGTGGTGGCACATGCCTTTAATCCCAGCACTTGGGAGGCAGAGGCAGGCGGATTTCTGAGTTCGAGGCCAGCCTGGTCTACAGAGTGAGTTCCAGGACAGCCTGGGCTATAAGAGAAACCCTGTCTTGAAAAAACCAAAAAAAAAATAATTTAAACTGGACATGATGACACATGCCTTTAGAGCCAGTGCTCAGGAGGCAGAGGTGGGTGGATCTCTGTGTGTTCAAGGCTAGCCTGGTCTTCATAGTGAGTTCCAGGTTGGTCGGAGCTCTCTAGAGAGACACTGTCTCAAAAATAAAAATAAAAAACATTTTTTATAAAAATGATGGACAGCAGTAGAGGAAGACAGTGACGTTGACCGTCGGCTTTCACACATAAACACACGCACAGGCAAGCGTGACAAGCATGCGTGCATATAACACACACAAGTCAGGTGAGACAAGGCAGGTCTTTTGCTGGAAGGACAGACAATTTGGTGCAAGGGGAAGCTTTAGATGGACAGGGCCAGAGGCCTGTCTGCAGATTTACCTTCTTGCCTCAGTCTTCTGATTTAGCAGGAAACCTCTGAGCCTCTGCTTAAGTGGTAATAGTGAGACCTGACCGACGGAGGGCTGCTTGGGAGAGGCATACTCTTTTTAGTTCTGGGTGTCCAAGTAACTAGGCTCGATTTTTGTATCACAGGTCACTGGCTGCAGCCTTCCTCTATAAAACAAATGGACTAAGTCCTACTCGAGGCTGTAGCGTATAGTAGCGTGACGTTTGTGATAGGACTGTCCTGCTTGATTCTCGGTTCTCATTTCAGTCTCCTTTCTGCTGCTATGATCAAACACCCCAGCCAAAAAGCAGGTTATGGGAGAAAAGGTTTATTATTTGGTCTTACAGTTCGGGCAGGGAGGGGGGCGCTAGAGTCCATCATGGCAGGGAAGGGGAGACATGGTGGCAAGAGCAGGAAGTTGACTGATCACATTGTATCTAAACAGGAAACAGAGAACAGGAACTGAAGCCTTGTGATAAAACCTCAAAGCTCTTCCCAAGTAAAGTACTTTCTCCAGCAAGGACTTTGCCTTCTAAAGGTTCCATAACCTTCCAAACAGTACCACTAGCTGGGGACCATGTGTTCAAACAAATAAGTCTCTGGGAAAATTTGATATTTAAGCCACAAAAGGCCTCCTTACACAATCTGCAAACCATCTCGAGAATCTCTAGATGTTACCAGAGGTCTAGGAAACCCCTTTATTCCTCCAAGCTACCTCCTGCCAGAGCTCCCCATTATGTTGCTGGTATACCTGTAACAAGTACTGCCCACTGCAGGTGACTAATACTAAGTCTAAGCCAGGTCCTTCAGCCAGCTCTTTTGGGCAGTCTTGGGTTCATGGAGGTTAATGAATGAACAAGCTATGCAGGTGGGATTTTAAAGAAGGAAGCGGCAAAACCCCATGTCTCTGACCACCTTACTCTTGAGCTACTCTTGCGGCACAGGATCCCTAGACACTGGCCTGAAAATCATGGCCAGATGAGAGAGGCAGGTCTTAGGGTAAAAGCCCAGATCTAGTGAATCTAAATCTTTGGGATTGTCTTTGAGATCTTGCATCTTAATTAACTGCCCCAGGAAAATCTCCTTTCCTCAGAGTTTGAGCACCACTAGCCAAGAACTCTCTTTCACGCCCCTAAAAGTTCCCTATCCTTGAAGAGACGCACCAAACGTGACGGGGTCATCCAGGTATCGTCTTCTATGCATTTAGCATTCTCCCTTTGAAGTTTGTGGAGCTCCAGATCTGGGACCAACATGAACGCATCCTGCGGTTGAGGACAGTCACTGAGAAAATCTACTACCTGAAGCTCCACCCTGACCATCCTGAAACTGTCTTCCGCTTTTGGATCCGCCTGGTTCAAATTTTGCATAAGGGTCTGTCCATCACCACCAAGGACCCTACCATCCTTGTCACTCACTGCCTGGTACCCAAGAGCCTTTCCAGCCCAGTTGGAAAGACTGAGGTAAGAAATCCCCATTGCTACTCTTCAGCCAAGATCAGATTTGGAGAAGGGTGACCTTTGACCAGCTGCTGCTGAGTGTCTAGTGTAGGTGCCCTTGGCTTTAACTCTGTCCAGACATGGTAGCATTTTAAGCACAGAACAACCCTTTCTAAGTACATATGCTTCAGTAAATATACACCGTTGTGCAACCATCAGCTATGACCACCATTCAGTGGAAACGGACGAGAGACAAGGGTTTTTATTTTTGCTTGGCTTTTTGAGATAGTGTTTCATACAGTCCAAACTGGCCTCAAACTCCTTATGTCGACAAAGCTGGCCTTGAAATCTTGAGCTCCCAAGTATTAGGACTACAGACAGATATGTTCTACCAAGCCAGGCCAAAAGAGACTTTTCTGGACTGTGTGTGTGTGTGTGTGTGTGTGTGTGTGTAGTGGTTGTTTGCACTACTAGAGAAGCATGCAGTGGCTGGAGGAAGACTTCAGGTATATTCTTCTATTGCTCTTTGCCTTATTCCTCTGAGATAGAGTACTTCACCTAGAGCTTTGGGGATTTTTGCAAAGCTGGTGGCTAGCAAGCCCCAGCAGTCTTCCTGTCTGCTCGCCCACATCCGCCCCAGTGCTAGGGTTAGAGGTGTGCCTGACTCTCAAATGGATGCTAGGGATCTGAACTCGGGGCCCTTATTCTTTAACAAGTCCACTTACCTGCTGAGCCATCTCCCTACCCATGAGGGAATGTTTAGGTTTTTTTCATTTTCTATTTTTACCTCTTTTCTGTCTCTATAAAGTCATCTTAGACATTTCATTTTTTTTGCTTGTGGTTGTTTTTGTAAGAATAGGGTCTTAGGTAGCCAAAATTGCTTTCAAAGTCCATACCTCAAGTGGTCTTAGTGTTGGAATTATAGGACCAACCCCTCACGACCCACGCGCGCGCGCGCGTGTGTGTGTGTGTGTGTGTGTGTGTGTGTGTGTGCATGTGTGTGCATGTGTGTATGTGAACGTGCATGTGTAAGTGCACACATGCTTTGGCACACATGTAGAGGCCAGAGGACAGCCTCAGGCATTGATCGTCATCTTCTACCTTGTTTGAGACAGCATTCCTTGTCATTCTCTGTGTGCCCTCAACTGTTGGGGAGTTCTCCTGTCTCTGGTTCCCGTCTCACCACAGAAGCTCTAGGATTTCATACATGAGCTACTGTATCTGATTTTACATGGCTTCTGGGGCACCAAGCTCTTTACTCATTAGCATACTTTTGTTAAGTGTATTTCTACATCCGTTGTTGGTAATTGTAGGAGTTTTGTTGTGAAACAGGATCTTACTCTGGAATCCAGGATGGCCAACAACTCCAGATCCTCCTGCATTAGCCTCCAAATGGTTAGATTACAGACACACACTACCATGTGTGGCTTTGGAACTATGGAGGTATTTTGTTTGAGACAGCGTATCATTTATTTGTGCCTTTTGAGTTATCAAAAAAAATCAGGTGTGTTCAAAAATGGAGCTTGGCAAACAGCTTAAGAAAGGGTTGGGGGGGGGTAGAGTCTTCAGAGAAACCATGAAAAAACCCAGAGTGTTGGGCCTTGTACGTGGGCTTTTGGTGTACAGAAAACAAAACAACAAAAACAAACAAACAAACAAACAAATCAACAACAAAACCCCCCAGATAAACAGGGAAAGGAAAGGTTACAGTCTCTGAGGTAGAATTTGGAGAAGTGAGTGTAATCAACAGTGAAGTTCTGCAAGCGACTGTGTCAGGAGGGGCACTTCCAGGAAGTAAAGGGACATTCTTTATTAGTGGGAAAATTATTCTCCTGATCTCCTTAATATGTCTTCAGATGAATCAAATTTCCGGACAGGTGGACTCCTGGTCAGGGGATTCATAGGCCCCATTCGGGAAGATCCCTGGAACTCGCTGCCCTGCAGAGCCAATGAGAACCAGGTGCAGTGGGCAAGCCTATCTTAGAATATGAAGTGGAAACTGATAGAGGCAAGCATTCAGTGTCGACCTAGAGCCCTGCACCTGTTCTCATGTGCGTGCGTGTGCACCTACCTAGTCACACGTTCACATGCACATAAACAGCTACAAATGCACCCTACATCCAGCAAGAGACTGCATGCAGGGGCTTTCTTGGAGGAATTGGTGTTTTAAACATTAGCTTCTCGTAATTTATATATCTAAGGATAAAAACAAATAGCACTAGCTGTTAAAATTCGTATTAACAAGTTAACTATTCTAAATCTATGTTGGCAAGTATGCAATGAGGGCCTTACCTCCAAGGCACCAAAGGTTATTTATACGAAATACCAGCAAAGCCGGGCGGTGGTGGCGCAGGCCTTTAATCCCAGCACTTGGGAGGCAGAGACAGGTGGATTTCTGAGAGTTCGAGGCCAGCCTGGTCTACAGAGTGAGTTCCAGGACAGCCAGGGCTACACAGAGAAACCCTGTCTAGAAAAGCCAAAAAAAAAAAATAAATAAAAAAAAGAAATACCAGCAAAGAGAACTGCTTTCATGAGTGACTTGTATGGCTGCCTATTGGAGAGTTTGGGTCCCAATGTTTTAGAGTCTAGATAGAGTTTGGTGTTAGGAAAATGCAGAGAGCCCAAGGCTTAACCTCCTGTTTTCTTCATTTTTCTTTCCCCATATAGTCAGTGAAGAAGAAATCTAAAGGCCTCCAGCCCAGTGAGAGCCTCACACGTCTGATGGCCCAAGGGGAGAGTGAGACCCTCTCGCAGATCTTTTCCGACTTGCATCAGCAGAAACAGTACAGGTACATGATTTAAATCAGGTTAGCCCATACTACCCTTTTCTGTAGCCCAGGAGATCCCAGAGGTAAGACCCTCAGTGAAAGAGCACAGTTAGGGATGTGATATACTGTCACACAGTGCCTGGTGTCATCGTCATAGTCTCTGTTTCCACACAGCAAGCAAAGCAGGCCTGACTCCAGAGGAGTTATATAGGAAGGAAAATACTTCAGCAATGAAAATGAGTAACAGACATGGAAGAATGAAAGCTAAATACTAATCCAGTAGCTGATTCTAGAGAGACAAAAGCACATAACCACATAGCCACATAGCCACATAACCACATAACCACATAACCACACGACCACACGACCACACGACCACACAACCACACAACCACACGACAACCATGGCTTTAAACCCTGCTGTATACTGGTTACATTTCCTCTGACTGGGCCACTGTTTGGACTTTATAGAGATCCTAAGGTTGTTCCTAAAGTACAGCTTCCTGGGATGCTCAAGGGTTCAGGCCTGTCGTCTCCATCCCTGAAGAAACATCCTGTGCATTTGATGATGCATTGTGATATGAGAGACAGGAAGCCAGGTGTGGTGTCCCACATCTGTCATTCCAGTACTGAAGAGCCTGAGACAAGCAGATTGTCTTAAAGTCAAGGATAGCCCAGGCTGCAGAATGAGTTCCACACTAGCTTGGGCTACAAACAGAGAAGGAAAACCAAAAATAAAGTAGTAAATATCACCAGGAGAGAAAAATGAAGTGTCAAAAAGAAGTGTCTTTGTTTTGTTTTAAGATAGGTCTCAGGTAAGCCCAGGCTGGCTTCAAAGTCCCTATGTAGTTAAGAATGATCTTGAACTCCTGATCCTCCTGCCTCCACCTCCCAAGTGCTGGAAATAGAAGGAAACCTGTGCCACCATTCCAGGCTATAGAAGGGATATCCTCCCACTTCCTCTGGCTTTGTAGCGCAAGCTGGCCTAGAACTTAAGTAACTAGAGAGATGACCTTGAACTCCTGATCCCCCCCTAAATGCTAGAATTACAAGCGTGTGACACAGTACCTGGCTTCTTTGTTTTGTTTTGTTTTTGAAACAGGGTCTCACTATGTTGGCAATGCTGGTTCAGAATTCAGGATCTTCCTGTCTGAGACATAACTACAATCCACAGCTAACTTCCTATGCAAAGGACACTGTATTAGCTACGTTATCATTATAATAAAATTCCATAACCAAGTCAATTCATATAAAATGAGGTCTGTTTGAGCTTATGGCTGCAGAGGGGTAGGAGTCCATCGTGACTGGGAGACGTAGACAGCAGCGAGTGGCAGGGACGACGGGAAGCTGAAAGCTCACATTTCCAAACGTAAATACAAAGCCAAATCTAACTAAAGTAGCACAGGGTTTCTAATCCCAAAGCCTGCCCCCTGTGACAAACTTCCTCCTACAAGGCTGCACCATTTAAACCTCTCCAAACAGGGCCACCAAGTAGGGACTGAGTGTTCAGTCTATAGGTGTGTGCACGCACTCACATATTTCTCATTCAAACCACCACAGACCCTTTCGGATATATCTCATGCTGAGTTACTGGCTGTAATTCAGTCCCATGGCCCAAAACAGCTGAGAACCATAGTCTCCTTTAGACACAAGCCCAGACAAAATTAAGTGTTCTCAGCTGGGTGGTGGTGGTGCACGCCTTTAATCCCAGCACTTGGGAGGCAGAGGCAGGCGGATTTCTGATGTTCAAGAGTTCGAGGCTAGCCTGGTCTACAGAGTGAGTTCCAGGACAGCCAGGGCTACACAGAGAAACCCTGTCTCGAAAAACCAAACAAAAAAACAAAGAACAAAAAAAATTTTAAGTGTTCTCAGTCTAAGATGGTGGTACACACCTGTACTCAGCACTCAGGAGGCTGAGGCAGGAAGATTCCTGTGAGTTTGAGGCCAACCTAGGATTAACCTGTCTCAAAACAATAATAACCCCACAAAATTAGGTACTGTATCTAAGAAAAAAGGGGAGTAAAGGGGAAGGCAGGGTTATTAGGGGCCTGCCATCAATATCTGGCTTTTAATTCTGGAAGATTAGAGGGAGCTAAGCCCCTTTAGAGAAACAGGCTCTAGCCAGAAAGAAAGGGCAGGGGTGCAGAGCCAGGGAGTTTGAAAAAGACAAATGACTGAGGCTTTGTCCAGAGGAGCAAACTTAGGGAAGGAGCAAGAAGGCCATTGGGTAAAAGAAAATAGAAGTAGAAGCAGGCAGAGGCCAGGCCAAGCAGAGCCTGAGAAGCCAGGGTTTTAGAATTCCAGCGGAGGGGAGCCTTATTTGCATATTACCTATGAAGGTGCTGTGATCCAATTTACATTTGGAAAAATCACTCCAGCTGTGGCCCTGACCATTTATTGGAAGGAAAGCAGCAGAGACTCAGAAAGACCAGATAAGCAGCTAAACTGGGCTGGACTGGCAAGCAGAGCATCGCCTCTGCTTCCCTGCTCCCCGGGTGGCTGCTTTGCACAGACGCTTCCTCCATGTCCCAGCACAAACCCCCAGGAGATGATGCTCTGCTTCCAGACCCTTTCCAGGCTGGTCGTAGTTACCAGGTTTGGCTCATTAACAGCCTCCTGCTACCGAACAATAGACAGCACGCATGGTTGAGATCCAAGATCCAAAATGGGGCCACAGCCCTCCTCAGACAAATCAGCACCGCAAGCTCTGTGCTCTACCCATCTCCATCACTTCCTCTTGCCCTTTTCTCTTCTGGAAACATAACGTGTATCACACCCGAGCAGTGCAGCCACCGCTGGCCTTTTTCATATCTGTATCTATCTCTAAATCCTTTGCATTAGGAAAAGTCTCTTTTTAAAAACTGATATATTTTATGTATGTGAGTACACTTTATCTGTCTTCAGACACACCAAAAGAGAGCATCTTGATTCCATTACAGATGGTTGTGAGCCACCACATGGTTGCTGGGAATTGAACTCAAGGACCTCTGGAAGAACATTTCAGAGCTCTTAACGACTGACTCATCTCTACAGTCCCCAGGAAAAGTCTTGACTAGGGATAAGCTTTGAGATAAGACTTCAGAGCTGAGCCTGTAGCTCAGTGGGTAGAATTCTGGTCCTAACATACACAAAGCCTGGACTTGATCTCCAGCACTGCATAAACCAGGCATGGTGGTGCATGCCGTAATTCCAACACTCAGGAGGCAGGGAGGGTCAGAAGTTTAGAGTCATCCTCAGCTACATAGTGAGTTTGAGGCCAGCCTCAGATACATGAGACCATAGCTCCAAAAATCAAGATTTTTTTTAAAAAAATAACAACAACAAACTGAGTTCGATGTTTTTCTCCTTAACTTTTGATCTTCGTTTCCTTGACCCTGAAATGACTGGAGTTCCAGCAGGAGCAAAAAGGTGCAGATCAACAAGACCAGCTCAGGTAAGGAAGGATACAGGGTTGCATGCTGGGAGACATAGCTGCTGCGTAGGTATGGGACTCAGATTCCACACAATGCCTCCTCTGGCCTTGTGGATACCACCAGGAGTACCACAATATCTCCATACCATAGTTGGCATTTCTCTGGGCTTTTTGGATATCAAAGGCAATTTGGCACCAAGTCCCAACCATTTATTTAATTGAGATGTTTCTATATTCTCATTTCCGGTTCCCTAGAATGACCCTTGCCAGTACTTTCCCCCTTACATCTTGCAGTATCCATTTGTGGATTCACTGACTTATTCCAAAGCAGTCACTGGAGGCTCTTCAAGTGCCGGTCATACATACTACCTTCTCTCAAAGGTATGGTCATGTGGGTACAGAACAACATTATACAGGCTCCTTTCTAGCCCACATTCAAAGTTCATGCTGGAGTGACAGAGGCATATGAAGGTCCTTAACTCCTTTCAAGGCATTGGCTCAAGATTGGTGTCTAAGCAGAGCCATCTATGGTAGGATCAGGGCAGATGGAGCAGATGAGGTCATGTGAGAAAACATGACATTCTAGAAGGAGCAGCTGGTTCTCTGTGCCCAAATTCTGGTCTAGCCCCGGTCCCCTGGATGTGATCCTTCATCAGCTTCTCCATCTTTGCTGTCTCGCCTGACCACATGCTCTCCACCTCATCTCTACTCTGGCCACATCTGTTGCAGTCCCATTCCAACCATGCTTCCTCATACCTTAGTCATTCCCCACTTCCTTCCTTCCCCTGAGGAGCCTCTGTAAGCCCCCTCTACATCCTAGACCGCACGCGCCCGCCAAGACTTAACTGTCCTCTCCATGACCTTTCACACTATTCTCTGGTTCTCCGGTTCTTTTATAGGTTTAAGGCTTCTTTCTTTCTCTTTTTTTTCTCTCTTTCTTTCCTTCCTTCCTTCCTTCCTTTCTTTCTTTCTTTCTTTCTTTCTTTCTTTCTTTCTTTCTTTCTTTCTTCCTTTCTTTTTCTTTAAAAGGTTTTTTGAGACAAGGTTTCTCTGTGTAGCCCTGGCTGTCCTGGAACTCACTCTGTAGACCAGGCTGGCCTCGAACTCAGAAATCCACCTGCCTCTGCCTCCCAAGTGCTGGGATTAAAGGCGTGCGCCACCACTGCCCGGCTAAGGCTTATTTCTTAGTGAATGTTAAATTGCCTAAATTGCTTCTAAATCATCTAAAGAAGCAAGTACAGCACTGGGGACACATGGGAGTTCAATAACTATCTGGATCTAAGACCATTGACAAGTTAATTCTCCATACTGGCTCAGGAGATAGTCACAACATCATGATTGATATATATATATATATATATATATATATATATATATATATATATATAAATATATATATATATATATTACAAACTCCTGCATTTATAGGAAGAATAAATGGATAGAGATCTGAGGGAACACGGGCAAGGGAATGGTTGACTCTTACTTTATGATAATTAAAACAACTGCCAGCAGGGTTGGAGAGATGGTACACCAGTTAGGAACACTCACTGCTCTTCCAGAGGACCCAGGTTCAATTCCCAGCTCACATGACCGCTGACAAATGAATGTGACTCTAGTCCTGGGGGATCTGACAACCTCTTCTGGCCTCCAGGAGCACCAGGCAAGCATGTGGTACACAGACACACATGTAGACAAAATAGTCAAAGACATAAAATACAATAAGGAAATCTAAAAAAAAAAAAAACTGCTGGCAACTGACCCCTGTTTTCAACATTAAGACAAGAGTGGCAGAGACGGTGGCCACAAAAACAGTGACGATTTTAGTTCAGGCTTTGATTGATTGCTGCCACATAGGCACAGAGCCTGGCATTGTTGGTCTTGATTTTCTTTTCAAGAGTCACCCCCAAATCTGAATTTTTGAATATACACTGTAAAACCGGAAGTGTGGCATATACTAGCATTTAGTGGGCAAGACAGATGTGCCAAAGGGAAGGCTGTATTCAGCACTGATGATGGAGACACAGGCTGCCAGCCCCCGATAGTGAGCAGAGGCTCACTTCTTCCAGATCTGTGACTGCTTTCTCACAGGCCTTGACCTTTGACATGATGTCAGCTACATTGTCTGGTTTTTTTTTGTTGTTGTTGCTTTGTTTTTTTTTTTTAAGATTTATTTATTTTACTTATGAGTACACTGTAGCTGTCTTCAGGCACACCAGAAGAGGGCATCAAATCTCATTACAGATGGTTGTGAGCCACCATGTGGTTGCTGGGATTTGAACTCAGGACCTCTGGAAGAGCAGTCAGTGCTCTTAACCGCTGAGCCATCTCTCCAGCCCACATTGTCTGTTTTTATGTAACATTCGAGCACATTCACAAATGCACACACTTTAAACTATTCCGTGAGGTTAGGGAGGAGAAAAGCAGAATGCTCAAGAATATTTCTAATGATTACTGGGACTGGAGAGAAAAGCTTTAGAATTTCAGGACAGCCACCCAGGTGTGCATATCTGTCATTCCTAGTACTTGGAGAGCTGAGTTGGGAGAAATGCCTCAAGTTTGAGGGTGGCTTGGTCTATATAGCAAATTACAGGATAGCCTGGGCTACATAGTAAGATCCTTAACACCAAAAAGAGTTTCAGGATATCTGATATTGGGATATTCTTGGGTTAATTTTAATGAAGCATACTAGGATGTTCTCTGGATCCTGTTTTCTTCCTGGGTCAAGAACTTGGCTGCAAAGGAAGTGACGTGCCAGGCTCTTGGGACTCTTGCTGTCTCCTACTGAACTCCATTGGAACTTCTGGGTGGAAAAGAGGGGAGGGAGGAGGGCTGGGAAAATAGCTCAGTAAAATACTTGTCTTGGAAGAATAAGGAACTGAGTTTGACCTCCAGAACCCATGGGCTGAAAAGATTGTCTCAATGGTTAAGACTCATATTCCAGAGGGTCTGTCTGGTTCCCAGCATCCACTTGGGGTAGCTCACAACTACCTGTAACCCCAGCTCCAGAGGGAATGGGGAGACCTGATGCCTCTGGTCTCTGAGAGAACCTTCATTCACACAGGTATAGTCACATACACATGTACTCAGGCACTCACAGCTAGACATTTCTCCATTTACTGAGGCTATTTTGTTCAACATGATTGTGCTGTGATCAAGAACATGGGCTCTGGAGGCAGGTTGGTTGGCTCTGCATGTTGACTCTGTCTGCCTCTCCGTAATGTGGCCATTAGTAAGTTAACCAGCCTCTGTGGGCCTCAGAGTCCTTCTCTGGAGAATGTGGGTTGTGGGAGAGTTGCCTTTATACCGTTGTTAGGAGCGATAAAAGGAGCCTAGAACACAGATAATGGCTTTCTCTGCCTGTAACTGTTGGCTGTTAGCTTCCAGAGTGTTCTGTGAGCTAGAGAGCAAATTCACTCCTCTTCTTAACTAGAGAAAGCGACTCCCTGTGAAGACAGTATCCCCTGTACCTGTGATCTCAACTGGAGGGACGCATTCATGTTCGGAGAGTGGGAAAGAGAGAACCCCTCTGGGCCACAGCCCCTCTCGCTCCTCAGTACTCTGGCTGCCTCCAGCAGGCCACGGCTGTCCCTAACTGGAGGTATGTATCGTGGTGATGGGGTTGATCTGGTGGCCTTGCTGGGACAGGCTGGAGTTCAAGTTCAACATCAGGACCCTGTCCTAGGGTCCCCAGAGTGATTCCAAATGCTATTTATGGGCAGAGAATAGGTCACTGGCCACAATGACCTCAGTCCTATTCCTCTCCCTTGTCTTTGCCTCCAATGATATTGACTGAAACTCTGCAGTGTGATATTTCTAAAAATCAGAGTCCCCACAAGTGGTGCCAAAGGACAAATTGCTAAACTGGTGATCTTGGAACTAGAGCCTTCTCTTCTAGCTGTGTAGGGAGGGATAAGGGACTCCTCCTGGAGTTCTGGATTTCCTGTGGTCCTTCTTACCCTTCTCCTACCCTATAGCTCTTGGTGTCTTTCTAATTGATGGTGCTGGAGTATCAAGAGGGAGAAGGAGCTAGCTGGCAGGATTGGGTGAGGGCAAACTTCCCTGAGGTCCCAGCCTTTCTCTTTCCAAGTTCCAAGGATCCCCATCCTACATTCATTCAACAAGCACTGTGAAGTTCCTTCCATGCACTGTCTCTAACAGAGTCGTATAGAAGGTGTGATAATGTATATTTTTCTAAATCATAAAAATAAAAACATTTATTGTATTTGTAAAAAAAAGTTTTATTTTTAAAGTAATTTTTAAATGAACGTACAAAGCAATGGTTTTCGTTATGGCATTTTTCTGGTTTTCAGTTAGTAACTGTGCAAGCAGTTACTAGGCTACTTCACAGGTAGATGTCATTACATTTTGTTTTTCTGTACCCTTCCCCCCCACACCCTATTCCCACTACCCCCTTCTTCCTGGTCCCCTTCTCTTTCCCAAATAGGCTCTATTCTGCTTTCCTGTCTCCTGAATTCCATTGCTCTATCTTCTCTCTCCTCAGGATGTCTTCCTGCCTCCCCATGATCTCTTTCAAACTTTCATGATCTACATACATATCACGCACATGAAACCACATGTGCTCTCACGCGCGCGCACACACACACAATTAAATAAATTAAAATTTAAAATGTAAATAAGCACCAGCACCTCCTCCTGTGGTTTCTCTAAGGTTTCAGTTAGCCACAACCAAATACAGTCCAAAAATTAAATGGAGATTTACTCTATTTGAGGGAGAAACCATAGTCACATAACTTTTGTTAGAACACAGTTGTTTGCTTTATGTAGGCATGTTGATAATATCATATCACGCCTCTGAATTAAACTTTATCTAATTCCTATATATTAAAAGACATGGCATCTATATGGTTTGGAGTTGACTGCAATTTCTAAAAGCATAGTCTGGTTGGGAAACAAAGTCCCACAGACAAAAGAGCCGTTATTGTGTCTACGCATTCACAGAAGAGTTTTTCAGGTAACCTATATGATATTGACTACTTTTCTCTCCGGCCCTCACAGGAAACTCTATATGATGTTTCGTTTCCTATTGGGGAGAGTTTATGCGGCCCGTACCAGCACGTCTCTTCAGCATTCAGTTTTGGCGGCTCTATCTGGACGAAAAGGAGGAGGAAGTTGCCACTAGGAGCAAACCAGAGTTATCTCAGCAGCACTGACAAGAGCGCCTCCTCATCCTGTCAGCCTCTCCGTGTGTTCTCAACCACCGCCTCAGAATACAACTTGCAACCCTGTGGCCCGGGCGATCAGGTAGATTGGGATGCATTGTCTGAAAGTCTGGAGCCTGGAGAAGAGCATGTGGCGAGGGAGAGCAAGCCCAGAGAAGCAGGGACACCGGAAGCTGGTGGGACACGGGAGCTGGTAGGAGGGAGTCGGAGAAGAGAGGCAAAAAGAAAAGAAGTAACACAAGGAAACAGAAGAGACCTGGGAGAAAAGCTGAAGAGAACTAGACAGGAAGTACATCTCTGAGAGATGCCCCGCCAAGCGTCTATTTATCTAATTTAAAAAGTAAAGCCATAAACCAAGGAAAGAGGTGTGGTTTCCTCTCTGCTCACATCGCTCTGGTACAACTCCATCCTTCCTCTGGCTCCCAGTTCAGGCTGTTCAACCTCTCCCTGGGTTAGAAGCTGAGGAACAATCTCTTGTTTGGGTTTTGAGATAGGGGCTCACATATCCCACCTCATGGATGCTGGGATTACAGGCATTTTCAACCATGCCCGGTTTATGTGGTGCTGGGGACCAAATGCAGAGCCTCATACATGCTAGGCAAAACGCTCTACCAACTGAGTTATATCACCAGCCCCCCTTAGAAACAATTATTATAGGAACCCGAAAGATGAAGTGTTAAGGTAAGGTAACTTTTCCTTTTGTTGTTTAATCTATCTAGGTTTGCTGCTGTCTCCATCTTACAAATGCTGGCACAACCTTTTGGGTTGACAACCCCTGAAACATAGACATACCTGGTCCATGTGCCTTGATAGTGCTCATTAAATTAGCCAGTCCGTGTCAAACTCCCGGTCATCTCAACATTCCTCACTACAGTAAAATACTGTATTTTACTCCTTCTTGCTTTTTAAATATTGTCTGTTGAACCTGCTCCTACAGATCCAAATATAAGCACGGTGACAGAATGTAATCCCCTTTGTTTACGGCGGCATTCACAGTGCCCAGAAGGGTGCCTGGCACACAGGAAACACTTCATCTATTTGTGGAGGATGCAATCATACTACAGAGTAAAGATGCATCAGCCTTTGCAGTTCAGAGCACTGTGCCTGCCACAACAGACCCTAAACACTGTTTTCAGAGGCAGAATGAACTGGTATGCCCTGGGGATAGTTGGTTGGTGTCATTTCTTAAGTGTGTCACTCCTAAGTCCTTTCCTTCTATGGTCTACTTTCTAATGCTCTACTTTCTAATGCTGGGGTTCTCGCTGGCCCTAATTTGCTTCTCTCTTAGAGTGCATTTGCGGCTCCATCAGCTGCCTCCTGGACCAAGACTCCTAAATGTCTTCTCCAGCCTGTGAATTCTTTCTGTCGCCATTACTCACGACACCTCACTCTACTCCTCTCCCTCCCCCTCAGGCATTAGGATCATTTGAGGATTTTATGTTACTGAAGAGTGAACTTGGGCCCCCATGTGTGCTTGGCGAGCACCCTACCGTTGAGCTACATACAGCCACAACCCAAACATTTAATTTTGAGTGTCGCCTTAATTTTTCATTGCTAACTCTAAAATTTAATTTTTTATTTGCTATCTATCTATCTATCTATCTATCCGTGTGTGTGTGTATGTGTGTGTATGTGTGTGTGTGCATATGCATGTCACAGTACATAAGAAGAGGACTTGCAGACACTGTGTCTCTTCTTCCATTATGTGAATTCCAGGGATTGAACCCCAGTCATCAGGCTTGGCAGAAAATACCTCTACCCACTGAACCATCTTGTCAGCCCTCTATTTTTTTTAATTATATATGAAATTGTATATATGTATATAGTTTTAAATGATATACACAGCTTGTGTTGTATCTTTTTATTATTTGTTTTTGAAAAGGGTGTTATGTATCTCGGATTGGCTTCAAACTCGCTATATAGCAGAGAATGATCCTGATTTCTGAGCCTCCTGCCTCTACACACAGGCAGGTGCCATCACACCTGATTTGTATGGTGCTAGGGCTTGAACCCAGGGTTTTGTGTTTGCTAGACGTGTTCTGCTGACTAAGCTGTATCTCCTTCCTGTTGTTCTTACCTTTAAAAGCTCTCTCATATGCAAGGTTTATTTTCATTTTCTTCCAAGGTCAGGCCATTATTCACAGGTAATCTCCAACATTCACTATCTGTCCAGCTTTCATTGATATACTTCCGGGGTATAGTTGCCCCCTCCCCTGGAAGTCTTTCCAATCACCCCAGGCAGGGCAACAACACACCAAAGAATTAGGTCCACCCAAGTCTAGTTTGGTGAACCAATGGGTTCAGGAACATGAGTGAGGGGTTAACACAACATAGACCATTAATACTAGAGATCACACCACATGGGAGTCCCCAACCCCCAGCAAATGTTAACTTTGTATCTGGATGTCTTAGTTAGGGTTTTACTGCTGTGAATAGACACCATGACCAAGGCAACTCTTATAAGGACAACATTTAATTGGGGCTGGCTTACAGGTTCAGAAGTTCAGTCCATTATCCTCAATTACGGAACATGGCAGCATCCAAGTAGGCATGGTGCACGAGGAGCTGAGAATCCTATATCTTCATCTGAAGCCCTGCTAGCAGAATACGTGCTTCCAAGCAGCTAAAACAAGGGTATTAAAGCCCACACCCACAAAGCCACACCCACTCCAACAAGGCCACACCTCCCAACACTGCCACTCCCTGAGCCAGGCATATACAAACCATTACACTGGGTGTTGGAACATGAGCCCTCCCTTCTGCAAGGGAATGTTAGTGGACCCAACATGTAAGGGTCTTCCAGGAGTGATAACAGCTATTCTGGCTTCTGGTATCATGTCCAGAAGATAGAGTTCCACAGCATATCTTCACTCTAGGCTGCAGTTCTTTGAGAGTGGTGTGATGTCCTACCCATTAGGGGCTAACCTCTGCCTCATACTGTGCCTCACCTCAAAATTGCATTTTTAAGATTTTGAAATAACACTTCCTGTGGTAGCCTGCTTCCAGTTGGCCTTTATGTGAAAATGTGTTCCTTTTAATTTCACTCTGCTCTTCATGTAGGAACACTTCCAGCTACCTTCAGCTCAGATTCTTCAGGTTAAGACTTTCCATTCTTCAACCAAACTTGCCAGCCATGCTCTCCCTGAGTGTCTGCCATCTTGTCCTTCGTTCCTTACTTGACCTCAACATGTACCTTTTGCTCTTTCCCCACCCAACTCTTCTATAGCTTATAACCTCCTTAGTCCAGCCAGAGTCTCACCCTAGGAAGCTCTCCATCAGTGATGGCCAATACCCTTTTGTTTTGTTGTCAAAACTTCCTAGAAGGAAACTGCTCCTTCAAACTTAGCCTTTTTAATAGCCATTCACTTAGTGGTGGTTTGCTGCTCTCCTATGTACCCAACCTGACGGCTTCGTGTTCATTAGGTAAAGCCTTCGGACTGTAGAAACCGCAATAGTTTCCTTTGGAATATATTAACTTAGCAGACCTCTATCTTTCACAAAACAAAAGCTGAGAGCATCATCAGACGGCATCTAAGACCTACAACAGAGGTTTCCCAGTCTGTTCAACAAGCATGCCCTGTTCCTAACGAGGAACAAGGAAATGTATTTGGAGTTTCCAGAAAGACACATGTAGGGGTTTTATTACCCAGTGTTTTGAGACATGCCCATTTCTGTAAAACCTGAGATAATCTGGGATAACCCTGAACCACAGAGGGAAAAGATATTCTCAGGGTAAAATCTGAGAAAATCAATCCTCGAAGCAGAACAAAACTCTAATCCAAAGCGCAGGTCCAGAGATAGCACAATGGGGTTTGGAATTTTTCAGGAGAAACAATGTTTCCAAATAAGAGGAAGCGCTGGGAGCTCACCCATCACGAGCTTTATGTGTGATAATTACAAACTTTTATTTACAGAGTACTAGGAAAAACCAGGAAGGGCTACCAACAATAACTTAGTTTATCAGTTCTCAATGAGAAACATTTAATATTACAAATGTATTTTTGCATACAAAATCAAAGTCCTAGGCAACAAGAGATAATGAATGGGCAGCCTGCTTTAATTGGATGGATTTCTATCCTAGATTACCTTTTACTATGCTAAACACTGACCAGACCAACTTGGGGAAGAAAGGGGCTTATTTGACTATAGGTTACAGTCTATCAAAAATACAGTCTATTAAAAAATAGCACCAATAAATTGTCAAAATTAAAATTTTGACTTTCTCGTAAGATTTACCCATTTTAGAAAATATTTCTTATAAAATGAGTACTTGGTTTCAACAAAATGGCTGTCTAGACAAGACCTGAAGAGTAACACCAGTTTACATGCCAACCATGGATTCAGGAAATCTCATGGGGCTCCACCCCTAGATGAAGAACTACCAGCAACTGGCAATCGCCATGAGAGGGAGGGTTAGTCTTCCCCGGGAATTAGCTACCAAAATGATAATCCAATGCCACTAGGGATTTTTGGTAATCCCTAAAAATCTACGTACAATCAACGTTAAACAGCCTTAGTAGTGTTCTAAGGAAATAGATATGTCTTAAAACTTTATGATTTATACCAAAGGAGTCTTAAAGATCAGGACAATGTCATGTGTCTTTTTCTAATTGTGTATGTCAGCTTTAGATTTTCAGATATGTGTGCTTCATTTGGAATACCCTTAGAAATCAGTGTATCTTTCAACTGAGAGGCTTCTGTTTGCAATACATGCTGATAATAGAATCACACAGCTGGCCAAGGTGAGGAGAATAAGAGACTGATGAATTTTCAGCCCTAAAGAGAATATGAATACATATATATATTTTCACCCCCACCCACTTTCATAGTTCAGGAATCATTTCAGAATGGGATGGAAAGAAAGGGTGTAGGGACTACAGGCAGTGGGTAACTACAGGGAAACAGTGTCTTCTGGACACACCGGGGAAGCTGCATATATGAGCTCACAGAGGTTACAATAACAGGCATACAACCCGCACAGGCCCAATCCAGGCCAAATCTCATCCTGGAGATGGGATTTGTGCACACAATACTGCTTCTAGCCATTCAGTTTTTGGCAACTGTTAGCTACTGGGAGTGGAAGAGACAGTTTTCTTTGAGAGTGTAGCCCCCCTGGTAAGTCAACCATGAGCCAATGAAGAGTGCACTGATATTTAGGCAGCACAAATGGGTCTTGAGAGGGTCTAAAAGGACTCAAATTTTGGTGGGCATGGAAGGAGGAGGATTGGGGAAGAGTTAGGGGTGGAAGTTGAACATGATCAAAACGTACAGAACTCTCAAAGAATTAATGAAAAGTTTAAAGTACTTGACATTCTGTTTTTAAAAATAAGCAAAAAGTATATGAACCATCTCCATTAAAGAAAAGCATATGCTATAATAAAGAACCTTTAACTATGGGAACCAAAAATTCAAAATTAGTTACAGAGTGTTCCTCAGCAAATAAGGAAACAAGATGATTCATCAACTGAAAGAGGGGGGGAATGATATCACAGCAAAGACTTCATTGTGATAGGCAGAGACAACATGTATCCAGGCACCTCTAAAACTTCAACAAGACCAGAAGGCATGAATTGTTGGTCACACTTCTAAGATGAAACATGTTAAACTTCATCTGAGAACACATCTGTATGGGCTTCAGAAAAGCTGGATAATACCCATCTTCAAGTCCGTTGACAAGTAAGTATCTATCTCAAGTAACTTTCCTCTTTTTTGTTTCTTAAGCCCTTTTTATAATTAGGTATTTTCAGAAAGTGTCTATGATACGTAGTAATTTTTGCTTGGTCTATATATAATAAATACTGTTAATTTTGGTTTTAGTGAACCTACAAAGTTATTCTTCTTTTTGTGCTTGTTTGTTTGAATCCCCACCTTACTCAAAACTAGTTTTCATGTTTAAAAAAGTCAAGTGTCGGGCTGGAGAGCTGGCTTGGTGGTTAAGAGCATTTCTTCTTGCAGAAAAATGAATCCAACCAATTAAACACTGTAAAAGGCTCTATAATACGCTCAGATGTTGAACAGAGTAACTTTACCTCCGTTTACTTTAGCTAGAGGCACTTGAAGACTTGGTTAACTCTTTTCATTCATTTATACAGAAGACATCCACCTCTAATAACTACAACATCCTTGAAGTTCTATACCTTAAGTGCTGAAGTCTCTTCATTAAATGAGTGGTTAAGGTATTCTACATTACAATAAGCTGGGATTTTTTAAATTAAATGATTTATTTTGCTAATAAAAAGGAAATAGAGAAAACTACAGTGACTCCTAATAGAGTCTCATTTCCATTTCTGCCATTAAAATAAAATGTAAGATTTAGTTATGCCTACAAGGACTTTAACATTCTGACTTCCTTTTGGGAGATGGAAGTAGGGTTTAAGATTGAACCCAGAGCCTTCATGCATGCTAAGCAAGCGTTTTACTATTGTGCTACACCCCCTCCCATTAAAATTGTGATTTCTAACAAGTCTTATCTCTATCACGGTTATTCATATCTTGTACATAAAACAAATAGTCTTGTTAAGAGAAAATTTAATAGGAATATTATATTGTTATCTAATTTATTTTACAATGTGGCTTTCTATTTACTTTCCCCAACTAAATCTGGTTTAATACCAATCTAATAAAACAGATCTGGCCAGTAGCCAATAGGTAAGAGCTATGATAAATTAACTGTTGATGATCAGTCTTTCCTAGAGTTGGGGTTAGCCTAAGCGAGATTATAGCTATGAAATCAAGCTGGCCAGAACCAAAGCAAACAGTTAAAAAGAAAACCACCTCACTAGAATTTAAAAAAAAACAGATTTGTTTTAAAATTTCAGTTATAAATAAGATAGTTCACAGAATACAAGTAATTCTAAATACAAGGGTAAATATACAGTCAAGCTAGGGTTAATTAGGGTTTTTGGTTTGGTTTTTTTTAAATTTTTGGTTGTTTAAATGCCCATTTCCTTCACTAGTTACTTGTATGCCACTGGCCCAGACAATGTTTTTGACTATTTTTTGCATGTTTTACTCTTAATATGTGTCACATCATGACAAATACAGAGAACTTAAAAAATAGAACTGGAACATAATGGCCAATATTTTTTTTTTTTTGGTTTTTCAAGACAGGGTTTCTCTGTGTAGCCCTGGCTGTCCTGGAACTCACTCTGTAGACCAGACTGGCATCGAACTAAGAAATCCACCTGCCTCTGCCTCCCAAGCGCTGGGATTAAAGGCGTGTGCCACCACTGCCTGGCATGGCCAGTATATTTTAATGATGTGATCCAGAAGTTGTTTTCTTAACAGTTTTAACAGGCTATTCCCCTCTCTTGAAGATCGCTCTCCTGCCTACTATTCAGCCTCATCTACGCCAGATGCTAGGAACTGTTTCCTAGAAGCATGGAGTATTAATAATATTCAGTGAGTAGTATGTGTCCCTGCATCATGTGCAAAATACAGTGTTTGGCCAATGGGGGAAGAGTGGACGAGGACCAAAAGAGCAGGTGTACGTTCAGACTGAACCTTCTTCAGGCTTGTTAGCTGATTAGACCCTCAATGATGTGGAGAAGTCAGAACATTACTAGTCCAGAGCCAAATTATTCCAGGACATATTTAACCTTCTTACTATCGATTTATTTAAGAACCTTTTCCTTCTCTCCTCTGTAACTGACCTAACAACAATGTCATGACCATTAGGCAAGTCGTGTGGACTGTAGAAACAGAACACTAATTTCCCTTGGAATGTGTGTCTTAGCAGACCACTAGCTTCCACAACTGAAGAGCTAAGCGAGTCTTCGGATGACTTATCTGAGGGTTATAAGGAAGGCTTTCCCATTTTGCTGTAACCCATTCTCTGATGTTCCCACCAATGTATTTGAAACAATTTTCTTTGTTCTATTACTATAAAAACTTCATCAAACTGTTACTACATTGGTATGTATAATCTGGGCTCCTAGTCATGGTCACTCACATTTAGCTCCAGAATAAACTTTCTCTGAGATGAGAGTTGTATTTTGAGTTGGTAGTTTGAACGCCTCAAACAGTAGTTGCCACCCTTTTCTCATCTTAAAAAGGCAAGGTAATTTGCTTTATTGTCTTTCATGAGCTTGGTATTTGTTTTGACTGAACTTAAACTCTAGAGGCTTTGTGTGCTATTCATTGCATGTATGCTGAAAATATAGTAGCTCTCAATGAATAATGCTTTAATTTCATGGCACTGAGTAGGTGATGGGGCTGAGGTTAGTTCAGTGGTAGTATGACTGTCCAGAATCCTGTGCAGAGTCTGTGTTTAAACTCTCCCTGCCCCTCACGCTCCACCCAAAACTAAATTGCTAATTTCCTGTTTCTTTTAAATCTGGTGCCTTCAACGCGACGGGTTGCGTTCTATTCCATTCACTTAATATTGCTGAGAATTTACTTGGACCTGGGCTGTAAGCTGCGATCTCTTGATGCATAAGTCAAGCCGGATCCTATTTTGACACTTGGTCTAATCGAAGATGTAAGGATAAGCACCGTTACTTAACGATATCTGGCTGTGTACTGAAAATCCAAATTGCCAGGAAAGCAAATACATATTATCTGTTTGTTTACTGACCAGGAAAGATTCCTAGAACTAACACCTTAACTGAGCACTGGCAATGTCACTACTACAGCTCCCATTAAGACATTCCAGGATGACAACCTGTTTCATGACTTTTTCATGACTGATGGCTTTCAGTAGCTGAAAAATCGAGAAAGATCTTTCAGGCAGAGGAAGCCGCTTTGTGAACAAAGACCGCATGGGTGTGAAATGTAAGGCTGTTAGGGAAGGCCGGGATCCTGATGGTTTGGACAGAGGTGCGAAAGAACATGGTGGGTGGGAATCGAAGCTGAAAGGTCGATGTTGGCGGGACGGAGAGCTGCTGCAGTAGATCAACTGCGTCTCTCAAGAGCCACGGTGGGCAGTGACGTTACGGCGGGATTATTCCGGCCCCAGGGGTTTGGAGACAGGAAGAAAGCTATCAGAATAACACTTGAAGCCTTGGGAATCAGGGTTGCGTGCGGTAAATGAGGACGTGGCGGTCAGTGGGCCACGGTCAGAGAGCCGCGCCCACACGCCCAAGAGCAGAGAGCTAGGGCTCAGCGTCCCCACAGGCTGGGCAACCGGAGCTGGGCGGGAATCCGGTCCACGCAACTCGGCGCGCTCGCGGGGACGTGGCGATTTCCAGCCAATCCCGTCCACGCGATTGTGAGACCAATGGCCTCACGGAGAAGCAACGCGTCAGCAGTGATCGTGCTGGTGATTGGTGTGAGGAACCCCGACAAGACGGATGGGGGCGGGGCTAAAAACCACTTCCGGTTGGGCGGTGCTTGTGCACGGGAGCTGACTCCCTGGGTGAACCGCGGCTACGGTATCCTGCGGCGTGGAGCACCCGGGAAAGGTAAGTTCTGTGGTGCTGGATGGGTCCTCGTGCGCTCTTATTCTGTCCGTCGGCCTTGTTCCCATTCGTAGTGGGTCTTCTTCACTCCGGTCCCAATGCACCCAGAAGGGCCCGATTCTCCACTCTGGCCCCTAGTGTGCAGTCTCCGACTCGCTGTCCCGCAGCTCTGCGGAAAGGGTTGTAGCTCGGCAGACACTAGGTCCCGGGCCCTGCGCCCTCCTGGGTACCGTTTTGTACCTGGTTTCGCGCGTCCTTGTTCTTCTCCCCGGGTCCCTCCACTCAGAGTGCCCTGGGACTAGAGGGTCACTTTTGTTTGTTTCCTGAAGGTCGGAGAGAATTTGGTACAGTGTAGTATCCCTCCCTGCCACCTCCCGCGACTCTTGGAAGCTGCCACCCCGCCCCAAGGCCACGTCCCGAGAATGAGTTGCAAGTGCCAAGAAAGAAAGTGTTAGCTGTTTTACAGGGTGTAGGAACATGGAGAACAAAACGAATGAAAACACAATGTCATTATTTTTAAAACTTCTTGTTAATTAGAAAGGAACGCCTCAGTTTACTATGTTTGGCTGCATATTGTCATTATGGAAATAGTTTTCACATGTTAATTAGGGAGTTAATTACCTTTAAATAATCACGGTTTTTGCTTGTCACTTCCAAGTGTTCTGATTTTTGACATGCTGTATACAGAAGTGAACTTAATTTTAATTCCCAATAGTTGCTGTAATTAAGAGTAGTTTGCATTTTGTAAAATTTCTTTTGCGTGAGTTGGAAGACTCAGTGGATTTCTGCTAAAACTTTTGGTTCTTTAATCGAAATTCCTAAGCGTTCAAAGCCTTGGAACAGAATTTTTTGAGAATTGTATTCACTTCCTGTCATGAACTATTAAGTCAGCATTAATAAATTGGGAATAATAGCACTCCAGTTTATTTACTTGAACTTGAAGGTAGAGAAACCTGGAATGGCTGATAAATTATTCTCTGCTATACCTGAAAGCTGACCCAGGACAAATATATATTTGACCTCATTCAGTTAGATTTAAGTATCAAGCAATAGTCACCACTATGTGTTCTTTGGTCCAAATGTGGGACCAGAGATAATCTATTACTATTTGTGTAAGAGGCAAGTCTGTCTAGTTCTACTATGAGTTTGACAGTGTTTCAGGGGTCTCCAACAGGATACTTTGAAGATTGAAAAGGAGTCATGAGCTCACAAAAATACTGAGTATGTGTGAGAGGATGGTATTCTTCTCAGTGTCATTCTCGTCATTGTTGGGCACCATTCATATAGTGATATGTTAAATGATGTGTTCTATCATTGTTTCAGTACAAGAGACTAATATGTTAGTATTAGCTCAAATTTCTTTGCAACATAGATGATCCAGGGATGTTTCAGGGATAGCCAGGAAGAGTCATGGGAAATGCTTGATTAAGATCCTTGGTTCTCTCTATATAAACTTGTTTTTTCTGTCTGTGGCTTTGATGTTGTTTTGTGTGTGAGAAAGTCTCACTGGGTAGCTTTGGCTGACCTGGAATTCATTATGTAGACCAGACTGGCCTCAAACTCACAGGAAATCAGCCCATCTCTACCTCCTGAATACTGAGAAGATTAAAGGAATGCACCACCACACCCAGCTTTTCTATGAACTTTGAATATAAGTGCCATTAGGCTATAACATATAGGACTAAACAGATAAAATAACATAATATTTATTTACAGGGACAGGTAAACACCTACCATGGTATGCTTGTGGAAGTCAGAGAGATGACTTGTTAAAGTCCATTCTCACCTTCCACCATGTAGATTCTTGGGTCCAACTCAAATTGTTAGGTTTGGTGGCAAATGCCTTCACTGGCTGAACCATCTTGCAAACTTCCTAAAATCACATATTTGCCAATAGCTGGCTTTTGGCCAGATCCAGTCATAAAATTGGGAGTTGGAAAGCATATCAAAGCCAAATTGCTCCCAAATATCACCCAACTGATCCAATAAAATGTACTGGTTTCTAAAAAGTACAAGACTTTACATTAGGAACTGTAGAGAAATAATTTATATTACGTAGCAATTGTTTCAAAACTACAGAATCTGGTGGGTGTGGTGACTTATGCTTGGAATCCTAGCATTTAGAAAGCCCAAGTGAGAGAAATGCCTCAAGCCAGAGGTCACTGAGCAACAAGGTCTGGGCCAGTATGAGACTCAGTGAGACCCTCTACCTCCACCCACCCCCACCCACACAAAACTGCAAAAGTGAGAGGTCTCAGCCACTGAAGGTGTTTGCCAAGCTTGACAGCCTGGGTTTCAGATGCAGCACATAATGGCGCAAGGTGAGAGTTGCCCTCTGACCTGAGCCCACATGTGCCCACATGTATGTACATGCACACACACACATAAATAAAACAGTATAGCTTGTGGTCATTATTGTGGAGTAATACAAATGAGTTTCAAGGTAATCAGTGCAGATTTCTTTTAACTGGGGTGATCAACCATGGTCTTTTCATCTAAGATCTTGTTTGATTGCGGTTTTTTTTTTCCATCTAAGATCTTAAAATTTTTTAGACTTCCGACACTGACTGGTCTAAAATAACTACACATTCTCTTATGCATATTCAACGTAAATATACAGCAGAATCCAGTACTAGACACCAAAATTTTTTTGTCTGATGTTTTTCTTGAATAAGTTGGCCAGTGAATCATATTAAAATTTCATTCCAAAGAACCTTTCCCCCACACACACAATTTCTAGAACCTTTTTCTTACAGTAAGTTTTTGTTTTTCTTGAAGTGTTGTTTGAGATTTTTTTTTATTTTATGTTTGGGTATTTTGCTTGCATAAGTCTCTGCACCGTGTATGTGCAGGTCCTGAAGAGGACAGAAGAGGGCATGAGTTCTTCTGGAACTGGAGTTACAGACAGTTGTTAGCCACCTTGTGGGTATTGAGAATTGAAGCCAGGTCCTCTGGAAGAGCAGTCAGTACACTTAAACACTGAACCACCTCTCCAGCCTCATAAGTAAATTGATTTTTATGGCCAAAGAATTTTTGTTTGTGCTTAATTGCTTTGGTTGTAGAACTGATGATATTCCGCCCTCCTGTATTTCTTTCACTTGATTTATTAGAATGTATTGGTAAACTAGTGTAAATTGACTGCACTGAACAAGTACAAAATGATTTGTCATTATGAAAGAAATCAAGGATGATTTGACTTTGGTGTGACAATCTACCAGTGGTTCTTCTACTAAAGTCTGCACTTGAAGAATGCCAATAACAAGGTCATTTTTATTTCTAGATTTCACAACCCGGTCTCAGTATAGTTAAGTATAATGCTATCAAGTTGTTACCCTTGATTTCCATTAAATAAAGTAGACCCTTAAGCACAGAGTCCTCTGCTCCAGGGTGGAGAAGTACCTTTCTGCTGGGTATCCTAACTCAGAAAACTGGAATTTTACCACCACACCCATTTCTCCTACTTGCTAGCATTGAGCAATGGGTCTTTGGTCAACCAGAATAATTGTGGAATTTCTTTAAATTAACATTTCTGAAGGGATGAATTTAATATAGCCATCTAAGTTGCCAGAAAAGATGGGTGAGGTTTGTGCTAAAAGTTGAACTTTCAAGGAAACTTAATTTTTTGAAACAGGGTGAGTATAGTCATTTATATAAAATGTAGCACTTCTAATCATGTCTTAGTTTCCACTGGTTACATTTTAAATGTTTACTAGTCCATGTGGCTAGTGGTCACCATACTAGCTAGACCTTTTGGGTTTTTTTTAGAGACTTAATCTCAGCCATAGCCTAGGCTTGCCTAGAGTCTCTAACTTAATGTTTTGTTGTTGTAACTCAGTGTGTCTGTGTGTCAGTTTCCACCTCCTTGTTCCTTTTGAGACAAGCTCTTTGACTGAATCTACAGAAGCTCCACCCATCCTCCTGTCTTCACTCTTCACTGTGCTGGGCTTTTGGGGTGCTGGAGATTTTAGCTTGGGTCTAATTGCTGGCCCAGCAAGCACTCTTCCCACTAAGCCATCTTCCTTACAGAACTTTAAAAAAAAAATTATTCAGAGTACAAGTTTCTTATTGTCTGTTGCAGAGAAGACTGGCCCTTGGCTTTGCCAGTTGGCTGGTCCTGGTTGGGCACTTTATTTAGTGATAAGATAGAAGACCAGATTTTGAAGCGACTGTAGATGGTGAGGAAACAGAATCAGGCAAGTACAGATAGTGTGGGTGAAGATAAGCTTGAAGTAATGGCTCTCTGGGAAAGACTGGTTTGTGTGGTTGGGAAAGTCAGAAGAGAGTGTCATATTCCTTGGGATTGGAGTTACAGACCAAGAGAGCCATCCTGTGGGTGGGTACTGAGAATCAAACCCTTCTCCTCTAGAACAGCAGCAAGTGCTCTTAACTTCCCAGCCTTTCCTTGTTCTTTTTTGGTTGGTTGGTTTGGGGTTTTTATTGTTTGGGTTTTTTCTTTGTTTGTTTTGGGTTTTTGTTTTTTTGTTTTGTTTTGTTTGGGAGAGGGGTTGTTTGTTTTTTGAGACTGGGTAGCCCTGGCTATCTTGGAATTCACTTTGTAGACCAGGCTAGCCTCAAACTCAATAGAGATCCTCTTCCTTCTACCTCCCCAGTGCTAGGATTTAAAGCATTTGCTCCATGCCTGGCTGCTTCATTTATTTTTAAGGACTTTTATATAATAAGCATGATTACCATTGGCTGTGCTAAGCATTTTATTAGTTTTTGTAATCCAGAGGGCTCTATAAAGCCAAATTAATGGTTTAAATTCATTAAGCCACTATTTGAGGATGGGGAGGTGGACATATTGAAGGATGTATAATACATTGGCATATTTAATTTCCATATTCCCTTACACAGCTCTCTTCCTTTGTTCTACTTCCTAAAATTTTGAAACAGAACCAGATAGAGGTGTTTTGGGGTTGCAATTTGATTAACAGCTTCTAAGTTAGATGCTTTGCTGAGAGAATTTTCTGATTGGATAAGTATTTGCATATACATGTGAATGCTTAGACTAGTTAGTTTCACTAGTGTTGTCCCTAGGGAAGAGGAACCCTTTGTTGCTGAGGTTTAATCTTCAGAAGATGTAGCATCCCTGACTACTGTAACTTGTATTCATTTCTTGTGGATGTAGTGACAAATTGCAACAAACCAAGTAGTAGTTTGGTTCTGTTTTAATTACTACTTGTGTGAATAATATGGGTATGAACTTGTGGAGGTCAGAGGACAGCTTCATGTGGGGTCAGTTCTTTCTCTCCCCTGTATGTGGGTTCTGGGGATCAGATTCCAGGCTTTAAGTAAGAGGCACTTTACCCCTGAGCCATCCATCTCACCTGTCCTTGACTTGTTTTTTGAACTGAAATCTATATCCTCTAGCAGTTAAGAAGGCTAAAAGTTCAAGCACAGGTGTTGTCGGCCATCCTCTCTTTGAAAGATGTTCCCTCTCTGGTCTGGTAGCTGTCAGCAGTCTTTGGCAGTCCCTGACTCTCCTGTGTATCACTTCTATCTCTGCCTATCATAGCAGAGCCTCCTAAATCTATGTCCAAATTTCCTTTTTTGTAGGACACCCGTCTTTGGACCCTCACTAAATGAGTATGACTTCATTTTAATTTGATTACATCTACAAGGACTGTATTTCCAAATAAAGGCACATTCAGAGATACCAGGGATTAGGCATAATAGAGGAAGAATAAGAAGTATTGTGAAATTGCTTTAAAAAAAAACACTTATTTTTCACTGATAGAATGGGAGTGTAGACATTCAGCATTCGTGTTCCACAGTGAAAATATTAATTAAAATATGAAAGCCCAGTGCTGGACAGACATCTCAGTGGTTGAGAGCCCTGACTGTTCTTCTAGAAGACCTGGGTTCAATTCTCAGCACCCACATGGCAACTCACACTGTCTTTAACTCTAGTTCCAGGGGACCTCACACCCACACACAGACATGAATGCAAGCAAAATACCAATGCACGTATTAAGTGTAATAAAAATATGAAAGCCCAGGAAAACTATTCCTTTTTTTTTTTTTTTTTTTTTTTTTTTTTTTTTTTGGTTTTTCGAGACAGAGTTTCTCTGAATTGCCTTGGCTGTCCTAGAACTCACTCTGTAGACCATACTGGCCTCAAACTCAGAAATCCGCCTGCCTCTGCCTCCCAAGTGCTGGGACTAAAGGCGTGCGCCACCACTACCTGGCTATTCCCTTTGTTTAATGTTAAGGTTTTGATGTTGTCCCTCTCTAGTAATAGTATAAGTTGTTTGTAAAGTGTATGAAATTAGTTTTTGTATTTTTATTTTGTTTTGGTTTTCAAAACAGGGTTTTTCTGTGTAACAGCCCTGGCTGTCTTGGAACTTACTCTGTAGACCAGACTAGCCTCAACTCATAGAGATCCACCTGCCTCTGCCTCCCAAGTGCTAGGTTAAAGGCATTTGCCATGATGCCTGTCATGAAACAGGTTTTTAACTGTTAACACTGTCAGCTTTTAACTGACAGTGTCTCTGGGATTTGTGCCCCATTTTTCATTAGTGTTCCAGGCTTATGCACATTAGATTCACCTGTGACTATGGTGGGGGGGTGCGAGCAGGTCTTTGTACATGGCAATACACAGACACATGTACACAGAGCTCGGGAATCTGAACTCTGTATAGTACCTGGGGGGTCTTTGTGCCTGAGTAAGTCTGGGAAATGCAACTATGCAGATAGATAAAGTTATTGTTAACTTTCGAACTGACATCCAAATGGGTTGGTGATTCAAGATTAGGCTGATGAGAGACTTGTGGTGCTATGGGGCAAGACGGCTATTGAGTATGTGAGTGGTTCCTGCTCCAGTGATTCTCAGTCACCAGAGAAGCTTTGAAAACCACCAATGGTGGATTCAACTTGAGAAATTCTAAAGGGGGGCACTTAACTCTTCTAGGTGATATTCTAATATTCAAAATAATATATTTGAAGACCAGATCACTGACAAAAGTAGAAAAGCAAAGGACCTTCGTCTTGTCTTTTCAGTTTTGTTAGCATTTTTAACAAAAAGGCCAAATTTTTTTTGGTGTTCCTTGAGGAAAAAACTATAAAGTTGTTATTTGAACTATAAATTCCTAACTAGCCTAGAGTCATAAAGGAAACAGTCCTACTACAGTAACTGGAGGTCTAATAACCTACTGTACTCATTTTACAAATTAAGTAATGATACTTGGGTAATATAAAAGACTTAGATACATGGACATATCAAATTAATAATTTAATTGAGACACATTTTGATTTCTTGCTTGTTATCAAGCATACTGCCTTCGATGTTAACTACCTTTCCTTTTCCTTTAAGATTGGTTATCATGGACCTGCGTCAGTTTCTTATGTGCCTGTCCCTGTGCACAGCCTTTGCTTTGAGCAAGCCTACAGAAAAGAAGGACCGAGTACACCATGAGCCTCAGCTCAGCGACAAAGTTCACAATGATGCTCAGAATTTTGACTATGACCATGATGCCTTCTTGGGTGCAGAAGAGGCAAAGAGTTTTGATCAGCTGACACCAGAAGAGAGCAAGGAAAGACTTGGGTAAGATGTCTGTCCTTGGCCAGGGGAAAGGTCCAGAGGTTACTAGGTTGAGAAACACCAGCAGTCTTTTTTTTTAATTTTCCTTTTCTGATTCAGTCACTACTAAATCTGTGCCAAGCTCGTCTTCTGAGTACTAACAAGAGAATTGCTATCTCTAAAATCTAATAAAATTCCTGCTGTCATATACTTCTCCACTGAATAACAATTGCACCTCATTCTTCTACAAAGCAAAATCATCTTCATAAAAGTACCCAGAAGGCAGTAGGCTGGAAAGATGGCTAAGAACACATACTGCTCTTTCATAGGACCCAGATTCAGTACTTGTGTCAAGAGTTACCCATCCATCTGTTACTCAAGTTTTAGGTCATCTGATGCCTTCTAGACTCCAAGGACACCTGCACTCATGCAATTGACAACACATGATTTTAAAATAATAATATATTTTCCCTAAAGTACCAGTAGTACTATATCCAGCTTAAACTGATCATCTTAATTCCAGAACATTATATGGGAGTTCTTAGTTCTGCTGCTTTTAATTTTGAAAAACCTTCTGTAATTTATCCGTTGAGCCCAGGCTAAGTAGTTTAAGTACCTAATAAACTAGAAACTGGATTCCCTATTTCTGTAAAGTTGGTGGTTTTTTTCTTTAAGATTTATTTTTATTTATATGAGTACACTATAGCTGTCTTCAGACACACCTGAAGAGTACATCAGACCCCATTACAGATGGTTGTGAGCCACCATGTGGTTGCTGGGAATTGAACTCAGGACCTCTGGAATAGCAGTCAGTGCTCTTAACTGCTAAGCCATCTCTCCAGCCCTGTTGGTGTTCTTTAATAAAAGTCAAACCAACCATTTTAACAGGAGTGTCCAACCTTTTGACATTGTGACATGATGATGTCATCTACAACAAAACCAGGGTTGGGGGGCTAGCTTAATGGAAGAACACTTCCCTGTCTATTCAAGGTCCTGTACTTGATCCCCAGTACCTAATAAAACAGAACAGTAAGAAGTAAAGACAAAAATGACTTACCAAATGATGGCCTCATTTTCAGAATAGGCTTTCAGTGATGCTGTTCTAGTCAAGTTCTGTGGTCCTAAGCAGCTTCTTAACCTAAAGACTCAGCAGAGGGGCTGGTAGGATGGCCCAGTGGGTGAGGACACTGACTGCTCTTCCAGAGGACTGGGTTCAGTTCCCAGCACTCTGTTGTAGCCCAACACCATCTAACTCGAGTTCCAGGGGCTCCGTCCATGTCCCCGTCTGGCCCCCACAGCCGCTGCACACATGTGGCACAGAGAACACCAGCAGGTGAGACACAGTCACACGAAACTTTTTCTCTGTTCTTAAATCTACACCTAGTAGAATCCGAAACTCACTTTTTTGGAGTTTTATACATGTCTTTTTTTTTTTTCTTGGCTCTTTCGAAACTCTGATTTTTAAGAAAATAAAGGTCAATCTGTGAAAATATTTTCCTGAATGAGTACCATTGGTTGGCTTTGTAGACTGTTTTCAAGAGATGTGTGCGGGCGGTGGTGGCGCATGCCTTTAGTCCCAGCACTTGGGAGGCAGAGGCAGGCGGATTTCTGAGTTCGAGGCCAGCCTGGTCTACAGAGTGAGTTCCAGGACAGCCTGGGCTATAAAGAGAACCCCTGTCTCGAAAAAACAAAACAACAAAAAAAAGAGATTTGTGTAGCAGTGGTACTACACTGCTATTCTTTTGCCATTGTGTGCAATGCTATGATTATAAGATACTATTCTAGAGTTTACTTTTATAGAAACTTAAATATCAATTTATTCTTTGTGTTACCTAAAGTGTGACTAAAGTGTATACTGTTTTATTCTTCAGCACTGATGTAGGTAATAAAAAGATTTTGCTCTGTAGAATAAACTACTGCTTAACATTTGAAGATAGATTCAGAAACATACATCACAAAGCCAATTTTCTATTAGGTTGCTTCTCTGTCTTTGAGAAACCATGCTTGCTTTTAGCTTTAAGCTTCTAACCGTGCTAACATTTTAGGCTGAAAAGAGCAGTAGATAAGGGTGCTATCAAGCCTGTGTGTCATACCTGTTAATATTATATGCCCAACCTATACTTTGGTCTGAATGAGTCTCTGTGGAATTACTCTTAAATAATGGTGACCTTTAGGCTTGGGGTCACCTAGGGTATATAGGACTTCAGTGAGCCTCCTCTGGCTTTGCAGGTAGTAGAGTAGCTTTGCTAGCAGCTTTCAGTAGAGAAAGAGTTTTCATTTTTACCACCAGTAAATATCAAAAGTTCAGCACATTGAGTAGGCTATATACTATTAGAAAACCTGATGAAGCCGTGTTTTTAATACAATTTATAAATGAAGTAAATAGTTTGTTTTCCCCAAATTTTAGAGATAGTGACAGACATCCTTCATTAATGCAGTAATTAGTTTGGAAGCAAGACTCTTAGGTGAAGCCTGGACAGCACACCAGTACTTGGAGACTAAAGGAAAAGGATTGCTAATTCAAGCCTAGATTACATAGAGATTCTCTTTCCCCAAGAGAGAAGATCCCAGATAAACTCCTACTGTGGCATTTTAAAATATTGATTTGGTAGCTAACTGTTCATCAAAATTTGTAAATCACAGTCACCCCTTTCTCCCCTGTCATTCTATAATAGTAATTATTAAGGAGAAAATCATTGTATATCATTACAAAAATTAAAACTATTTTTGAAATCTTTAATAAGCATTTTCAGAACAAATTTAGAACATAATTTTCAGTATCTTTTTCTCTTAATGTTGACAAGTAGAACTTTGTGCTTGTATTGGCTTGGGTTTTTTGGTCTTTTGAGATAGTATCTCACTGCATGGAACAAGATGGCCTCCTTCTTGGGGTTATTTGTCCACTTTTGTCTCCTAGTTCTAAGATTACAGACATATCTCCTGGGTGCTAGGACTTTTTTTTCTTTTCTTTGTTTTTGTTTTTTGAGACAGGGTCTCACTGTACAGCCCTGCCTTGGTCTAGAACTCACAGATGCACCTGTCTCTGCCACTCTGAGTTTAAAGGCATGTTCCACCATGCTTGGCTCAGTGCTAGAATTTTCAGGCATGAGCTGTTATGTCAGCTTTTTTCTATGTTGTTTTATTTAAAAGGGGGAAGGAATATTATGTGATAGTGTTTTGACTATCTCAGGGTGGCCTTGAACATACTATATAGCTGAGGACGACTTGAATTTCTGGTGCTCCTGCCCCTACCTCCTCAGTGCTGGGTTACAGTCATGTGCCACTCCATTGGGTTTAAGTGGTACTGGTGATTGAACCCAGAGCTCCATGCATGCTAGGTGAGCTCTATCATGCTAGGTGAGCTCTGTACCAGCTGAGCTACAGTCCCTTTAGATCTATTTTATTTTATGTGTATGAATGTCTTGCCAGCATATATATATATATGCACCACAGGTATGCCTGGTGTCTGCAGAGGTCAGAAGAAAGCATCAGATCCCTGGAACTAGAGTCATGGATGGCTGTGAGCCGTGATGTGGGTTTTGGGAACTGAGCCTGAGTCCTGTTCTTAACCCCTGAGCCATCTCTCCATCCCTTACTTCCTTTCAGAAGGTTGTTTGTGTGTACACGTACAACAGGCTATATATGGCTCGTGAAGTGAAAATATTTACTAACTCTTTCCAAAAAGAGTTTGCTAATCCCTGGATTAATACATTTGGTGTGTTTATCTGGGATAGAATGCTCTGCAGCCTTAACCTTTGTTGAGAGACGCTCATCTTGAACAGTCATATGCCTATTTTATCTGGGCAGTCCTTCAGGATATTTATTTATAATGACTTAAAAATACCTTCTGGGGTTAGGAGGGGTTCCGATACTCTGCCTACTTTTTTTTTCTTAGTAGTGGTTCCATTGGTAGCAAGTACCATATAGATAATGCAGAAGTTTTCTTAATCTGGTACTGTTATTAAAATTCTCTGATAAAACTTACCCTGTGTCCATGCAGCCAGGGCTGGGGGAGGGGGGTGTTTAGGAGATGCCATCTTGGTGCATTCCCTTTTCTGTCAGTGTTGTAGGCTGAAGTTAGAAGAGCGAACATTCTGAGGGAGAGTGCTAGAGTCGAGAGTTGAGAGTTAGGTAACCAAGGTGAGGCTATATCTGTATGAGGCTGTTACAGACTTGCTAGGAAGAGCTCTGATTTGTAATCCCTTTCTCATGCTCTAGACATGAGACAAACAAGAGCTAAGAAAGTGCATTTGTTACCAGCATGTATCGTTTTCCATCAAGCATAGGATGTGCTGACTGTTCGCTTCCTGAAAGCTTTGATACAGTGTCCATTGTAAACTGGGCTGCTTACTGTGTGGCTCTACTTAGACTGCTGAGCCCTCTATAAATAGGAAGTTACATCTTTAGAGTTTTTATATCATGAGCATTTATTTGGAGGTCACACTCAGGTCCTCACAAGTGACAGGCAAGCACTCTACTTCTGAGCCACACTCAAAGCACATTGACTTATTTTTAAATCCTTAATTATAATGACATATATAGAAGAAAGAAGGCTATAAAGGAAGTATATTCATGCTTTATTTAGCTTTGTTGTTTTGCTTTATAATCTGCTTACTAATAAACCTTTCAGCTTATTAACAGTCTTGTAACCAGGAATGCATATTCTTTTCATATCATTTCCTCAGAGTACTGTTCTTATGAAGTTATATATATAATCTCCAATTTGATATAATTCATAAAAGCTAGTTATTTTGGAGATTAGTGCCTCTACATTCATTTGTTTTTTTTACAATTGTCATGCCATAAAATATATGTTATCTGTGGATTTTTTTTTTTTTTTGAGACAGGGTCTTACCAGAGAGCTTTTTGAAAAAAATATATCTCTATATTTTAACAAAAGTATAGCTCTTTTCTAAAAGCAAGTAACTTTTTAAAGTCTGATTTAGATATCTTAAGTGCTAAGGAAGTCATTATTAGTGCTCGTGATTATTCACCAAGAGGTAGACCTGCTCTAGTAAACAGTAAAGAAAAACAGAAAGATTTACATCATGTTTGATGTAGAACTGAGAGCCCAGGTGGACTGGGCGTTCAGGTTAGACCCACCTAACTACAAAGAGACTGGCTGGGTCATTGGCCATGATCTCTTCACCTTTTCCAGACGGCTTGTTACACCAGGAACAGGCCAACAAAGTGCAAAGTATTCCATTGTCTGTTTTGGAAACTTTTGGTTTTTTTTTTAAAATTTCCTTGTGTTAGACCTGGGCGATACCTCTATGGTCACAGCACACTCCTGGCTACGTCCAGAGACTTGTTGTTTTTTTAACCTCTTGCTGGATTTCTCTGCATTTTCTACAGAAAGATTGTAAGTAAAATAGATGGCGACAAGGATGGGTTTGTCACTGTGGATGAACTCAAAGGCTGGATTAAGTTTGCACAAAAGCGCTGGATTCACGAGGATGTAGAGCGGCAGTGGAAGGGGCACGACCTCAATGAGGATGGCCTCGTGTCCTGGGAGGAGTATAAAAATGCCACCTACGGCTACGTTTTAGGTAGGTCCCTACTATCTGGGGGAAAAAGCTTTGTGGACCTGGCCCTTGAAACCCGACTGTTTTGTCTTGTAGAATGATTGTAGATAAAATAGACGCCGATAAAGATGGGTTTGTGACGGAGGGGGAGCTGAAGTCCTGGATTAAGCACGCCCAGAAGAAATACATATATGACAATGTTGAAAACCAGTGGCAGGAATTTGATATGAATCAAGACGGCTTAATCTCCTGGGATGAGTACAGGAACGTGACTTATGGCACTTACTTGGGTAAGGGGCGAGATGTCAGGCTGGCCGAGACTGTGTGGTCTTGAGTCAAAGAAACAAATGGGTCAGACAGGAAAGAGGGGGATACTGTGCTGGACTTCAGTAGTTTGATTCTGAGTTGACTCCCCTTTGTTTCATTATTTTAAAATTTGTATATTATATGTTTTAAATTTTAATTTTGGTCCTCCATAGACTGACATGTACGTCTTGAGCACTGCAAATGTATTTTGCCATTTTTTTCTATAAAGATATATAAATAAAGATATATAAACTTAGCCTAAAGAGGTATATACGTACATATACCTCTTTAGAGTAAGTTTCATGTAAAAAACTGTATTGTTCCAGCAGTGCAGAACAAGAGGCTTTGTTTTGAGGTATCTTACCATGGTACTATTCAAATTTGGGGCCTGAAATTCAAATCAAATTAGATTTTTTGTAACTGGTTAGAATAAGAGGAAACTATTGGTAATGAATGAAATAAAATTCAAATAAGATAACTGTCAGTATGTCATGCTTACTGAAGTTTACAAGTGAAAATCTCCCATTTGTTTTCTCTGGCACGTGAGTTTATATGCGCCTGCTTTGCAAATGCTTCAAGGCAAATGTTACTTTGATTGCTTTGTTATTGATTTGGTAGCCTTTTTGTTGTTGAGGCCACTGGTTAATAATTTTTTCTTTGACATTGATGCTTTTCTGCTTGCCTGCTGCTGAACTCCAGGTGGCAGTCTTACTGAGCTGGTGAGCAAGGTGCTTTATTAATAGAGATTCCTACGTTGTAAATAGTTTCAACTTGAGACATGAATATATAAATGGCACTTTTTGTACTTTAATTCTAGAATTAGGCAAGTTAGAATTACAGGAAACTAACTGACTAGTAAGGAGTGTGTAAAGGTCCATTTCCCCACCAGGTAGCCAGCTGTCTATGTTAATTACAGGGCCGAATGCGTTTCTGGTGGAGACTTATTTCTGTATTGGGCCTGTTCTCGTTCCTAAGACTAAAGTCTCTCAGGTCTTGACATTTAGCCAAGAACCAAACATACCCACCCAATTAAGAACATGTGTATTAAGAACCCAGCACAGATGGAGAGCATTCCTGTTTCCTGCCCTCTGGCTGAGACCCAACACTCTTCTGAGTCAATCAAAGTTAATTATAAATATGAAGCAAAGGATAGGCTAGACTATCCGTGATCTCAACAATGGTTTGCTAATAAATCTCTGCTCGGCTTGGGTACTCCCTTGCTGTCCAGATTCTGCTTCAACTGTGTATAATTATGTGCATAAAAATCTGTTGAGAGCTTTCTTGCATCACAGGGCTGATGATTCAATGTAGTGGGTATTTCTACAGCCTGAGACAAAGCACAAGGCAAAGCACTAGCTGAAGAAGTAATGTCTTTATAAGGCCTCTTTCCCAGGAGGGCTGTGGGTAATGAGCCCTCAGGGGGTAACAAGTTGGCTTTAGAGACATGCTGAGGAGTTTTGTGAGAATGTATTATTGATTCATTTTGAGTTTGTGTATAAATCATCTCAGCTTTTAAAGGTTATTCAGTGATTCCACTTTCCACAAAAGGAACATTTGTACTGTATGCACTCTGTCTCTCTAATAAGTAAAATAAAAGATACCAAGATTGGCCAGAGGCTGTAAGCAAGGCCAGCAGGGACTGTAAACTGGTGCTTGGGATAAATGCCACACTTAAAGTAGTGTGCCTTCCTTTTTCTGTTCTTTTATAGGAGTGTGTTGCTGTCCGGCTGCTTGATTCTAGTCTCCATGTTTTACTGCAAAGAAGGGGACAGAGGGCTCCTGGGAGTCTAGTCTGAATGCATAAATTGACTTATGTTACATAATTTTACCAAAACTTGGTATTTGTTTTAAAACTACAACTTAGTATTTGAAGAAGATGTTATTTTCTTTCCATCCTTCATCCCTAACCTATTATGGTTTTGAGTTTACCTATGCAGAATCCCACGGCCTCATGTGATTCAATACTAGTGCTCTTTACTAAATTTTTGACAATCAACAAAGAAACTTCAAGCTACTTAGTTTTCAGGATAGGACAGTTTTTATTTTTGTTTTGTGTTGTTTCTCTAATGACTTGGGTGTTTGATTGTTGTAGGGGGGAGTTGGTTTTGTTTTTTTGAAACGGTCTCAGTATGAAATCTTAGATGGCCTGGAGCTTCCTATATAGACCAAACTGGCCTTGAACTCACAGATCTGCCTGCCTTTACCACTTAGCCTCTGGAATGCTAGGGTGAAAGGCTTGAGTCACTATGCCTTTTGTTTGTTTGCTTGTTTGTTTGTTTGTTTGTTTCCTTGTTTGTGCTTAAAATACAGGGAGAGTGCCCTCTAATATCAGAGGTCAACAATGTGGTGGTATTGTTCAAAGAGACCAGTGAGCTTTTTGATACCATGCCTTTTTACTTGGTGTTTCAGGAACAATAACTTCATACGTTTAATATGATATTCTCTACTTCTCAAAGTATCCTCACACCTCAAAGATCCTTTATATCTTTTCAGTTTACAGAAATTAAAGTGTAGTCTCCTAGATACCATTGTGGAAAACAGCTGCTGCTTGTATAACTTAGATTATGTAACAGTCAGATTACTCTATGTTCCACTTGGTTATATCTTGATTTTTTTTTAAGTATGTATGTGTGTTTCTGTGTGCCAGAGGAGGCCAGAAGAGGGCACTGGATCCCCTGGGACTGGAGTTACAGATACTTATGAGCTGCCATGTGGTTGCTGGGAATTGAACCCAGGTCCTCTGGGAAAGCAACAAGTGCTCTTAACCACTGAGCCGTTTCTCCAGTTCCATATTATAGTATTTATTTTCTAATAAAAGCTTGATCACAGTATAATTAACATCTAGAATGTATCTGTCACTTCCCAAAGATTCCTTGTGCCTTAACTTTCCCCCTGCCTTTGTTCCTGATACACCATTGACCTACTTGCTGTAACTCGGGACCAGTCTGCATTTTTACTTGTAATTCCCAGTAGATGTTGTTGAGGGTGGTGTTAGTTGGACCATTCAAAATGATGATGTTCTTTTTGCTTGAGTCTAAGTGTCCTTAAAATGAAATGAGACAAAAGACCTTTGATACCCAGAGTCTTAATGGAAGTTTAACATTTTATAAAAATGGCAATAGCTCATAGTTACTGGGTGCCAGCTATATATGCCAGATGTTGCTATATATGCCAGATGTTGCTATATATGCCAGATGTTGCTATATATACCAGATGTTGCTATATATACCAGATGTTGCTATATATACCAGATGTTGCTATATATACCAGATGTTGCTATATATGCCAGATGTTGCTCTTTAGCTTGGTTCCCTCCCTCCCTCCCTCCCTTCCTCGGCGCCCCCCCCCCCCTCCCTCCCCCCCCCCTCTTTCTTTCTTTCTAGACAGGGTTTCTCTGTATAGCTGTGGCTGTCCTGGAACTCACTCTGTAGACCAGGCTAGGCTCCACTGCAGAAATTGGCCTGCCTCTGCCTCCCGAGGGCTGGGGCTAATGGCCTGCACCACTGCTGCTGCCACCACCAGCTGTTTGTTTGTTTCTTATTTATACTTTTTATAACCACCAGTAAGGCAGGTGAAATCTCATGTTACAGATGAGTAGACTGAGATACAGTTATATTTCTTGCCCAAGATCTGGAAAGTTGGCTGGGCAATTAAGAGCACTTGTTGCTCTTGAAGAGGACCTGGGTTCAATTCCTAACAACCACATGGTGGCTCACAGCCATCTGTAACTCCAGATCATAAGACTAAGGCACTTAAGAAAAAGAGATCTGGCCAGGCGGTGGTGGCGCACGCCTTTAGACCCAGCACTTGGGAGGCAGAGACAGGCGGATTTCTGAGTTCGAGGCCAACCTGGTCTACAGAGTGAGTTCCAAGACAGCCTAGGCTATACAGAGAAACCCTGTCTCGGAAAAAAAAAGAAAAGAAAAGAAAAGACAAAGAGATCTGGTATCTTTTTCTGACCTGCTATTAGTAGGCACTGCCTCCCAGATAGACGGAAGACATTCGGGTCTTCTAGTAACCTCCACAGCAGTAGCGATGAGACAGCGCACACCGAGTTAGGGCATTGGGAGCCGGTTCCATGTTGAATGGCAGCCCTTTACCTTTCGCTTGGACCTGATTTGGAGGTGTGATCAGCAAAGCTTTAGTTCAAAACAAAGTGTCTTTCAACTGCTGCTTCAGAAATCAAAAATCATTTCTTCATGCTTGGTTTAGCTTCACCTGGACATTCATTGTTTGGTTTATCTTTTTTGAAATCTGTCTGTTCCCTTTACTTTTTTGAGTTCTCTGGAAGCTTTTTAAGATTTTACCTAAATTTTTGTTTTCTAGATGATCCAGACCCTGATGATGGATTTAATTATAAACAGATGATGGTTAGAGATGAGCGAAGGTTTAAAATGGCAGACAAAGATGGAGACCTAATTGCCACAAAGGAGGAGTTTACAGCTTTCCTGCACCCTGAGGAATATGACTACATGAAAGACATAGTCGTGCAGGTGGGTATGGGCCAGGGTTCCCGGCGGCAGCCCAACTTCTCCTGCTGCTCCCTATGTGTTTATCTGCTCTGTGGTGGACCAGTGCCTGCCCACCCGCGCCAGTGCCTGCCCGCGCCAGTGCCTGTCCGCGCCAGTGGCCGCATGCAGAAGCCAAGGAGCATCATTGTTTTCTTCAGTGCCTTAGGCTTATCATAAAACTGTGTATCAAAGAATGTATTTTTCCATTTCATTGATATGTCATAAAGTTAATAATTAGAGGAAATCTTACTCCAAATATCCTATGATTGGTGTTCAGAAGCCAAGCAATGACGTGATTCAACTATTTTCTATCTAGAAGAATATGAGTCTCCCTCCCTCCCTTCCTTCCTTTATTTTTTGTTTCGTTTGGGTTTTTGTTTTTGTGTCATTTTTGGCTGCAATGTAGGCTGGTTTTACCTGCAGCTTGAGAATGAGCTCTGATCCTCTCTGATCCTCCTGTCGCTGATCTTCCTGTAACCTGGGATTACAGGTGTTATCTTTTCTGGTTTTAACCATACACACCATACTGTCTTCTGGGCAGTTCAGTTAGAAACAGTCATCTTGTTCTTCTCTGTTTAGGAAACCATGGAGGATATAGATAAGAATGCTGATGGATTCATTGATCTAGAGGAGTATATTGGTAAGTCTCCTGTTTCTAGTGTCCTTAAATATTGAAGTGCTTTGGAATTGCAATTATCAATAGAAACTGTTTATCTCATGTGTCAACTCTTAACAGATGGTTTATTTAGCCAGACCAATGTGACGAATAGTATAACTTGAGCTGGAGAGATTAGTATGTCTGAGTTTTAACCAGAGGTCCTGAATTTGATTTCCAGCATCCACACTGGTTGTCTCATAACTGCCTATAACTCCCACCCTCGAGAATCGGATGGTTTCTTCTGGCCTCCACAGCCACCTGCGCTCACACATGACACACCTTCACAAGGTCGCACATTTGCATACATGCACACATAGTTTTAAATAATTTAAAAAGAAAGTCCGTCAGATAGACTGATGGGAAAGCCAAGTGCCTGGTGATGCATTTAGTAGGAACTGTAAGAAGAGGAGGAGTCTAAGACCACTGGGCTACAGGAAACAGAAAGGCTGAGTGCATGGATGACCAGCCAGCAGTTCACTCACTGTGTTGTGCCCATTTTCTGTCTGAGTCCTCTGAGAAGTTTCCATTTTATTAGTATATTTATTTTGGCCATTTTCTGTTTAGTTATCACTATAAGGGAGCAGGAGGTGGGGGCTACAAATGAACTTGAGAGGAGATTGAAAATATGTTTTTTATTCTTTGAAATTGTATCTCTGCAATGTATCATAATCATATCTACTCCCTGGTTCCCTGTAAAACTTGTTTTTATCATCATTAATTAAAATTGCTTTATAGTTATTTTGTTACAAGTGGCATTCTGTTTTGAAACATACTTTTTTTTTTCAAGTACACATCTTTTGGTATATTGAGAACAGGGTCTTACAGTTTTGCTCAGGCTAGGCATGAATTCCTAACCATTTGAATTGTTGTGCATCTGTTCTTAGTGTTAATACCTTATCAGATGAGTAGTTTGTGTACCATCCTGCTGTCTCCCATCCTGCTGTTCCTTGTTCCTCTGTTGATTGCTTCCTTTACTGAGCAGAAACTTTGTAGTTTGTATAATTTCATGTGTCTGTTTGTACTTGGTTGTCTATGTTGATGGCGTGCCTCATGTTACCCTACTGATCTTACAGTTCAGGGGTTTGTGTTTATGTCTGATTTATTCAGTCTTCTATAGATGGACACCTAGCTATCCAAATACCGTTTGCTGAAGAGATTATCCTTTCTTTATTGAAAATCTTGTGGCTATAGATACATAGGTTTACTTCTGGATTCTTGGTTCTGTTGCACTCTAGATTGGTACAGTAACTTTTCTCATGAACTTTCTGCTTTTGTTTTTCCATCTCTGATCATCCTGTCGGGTATTAACTATTAAGCCTGAAAGGGAGTCTTCTGCTTATGTCTGTTTTCGTCGTGAGTGCTGAGCAGTATCACTCCCAGATCCTCTCACTGTCCCTGCTGGAGAAGCGGACGGACGGGGAGAGCTGCGTGCAGTGACGGAGCCTCTTCACTGGGTCTTATGTGCTTACCACATTTTCTACTATTAAGTACTTTATCTTTTTATTCTTGGCTTTGGCATTTTGTGGCTAAGGTAAAAAGTGAGTTCTACATTTAAAACTTCTAAAGCAGAGAAATTCAGGCTTATCATAGTTAAGTAACATTACTTGCCAAGCACTGGGGCCAAATAAGCAGATACAGGTTTTCTTCTGCATCCTCTAGGTTCGGGGCAGAGGAATTAATTACATTTTGAAGCTGCAAAACAATCAAGAGTGTGTGTTGTCTTCTTTGGCAAGTCAGTAACTATTGCTAGCTTGTGCAGCAGGCTCTGGGTTTATAGACCCATGTTTTCTCCCCAACAGTGTCTTCCAGTTTGTACACATGCACTAGTTTCTGCCCTGTTAGGAAAGAAGTGGTGAAGAAAAGGTCCAGCCCCACTTTACTCCCTTTCTTGTTTGTCCCAGACCCTAGACATCTTCCCATTTCATCTGTAAGCATTGCATTATGTATCTCCATGGTGGGTTTATATTTCTTAACTTTTTTTTTTTTTTTAAACTATTTATTTATTTATATAAGTACACTGTAGCTGTCTTCAGACACCCCACAAGAGGGCATCAGATATCATTGCAGATGGTTGTGAGCCACCATGTGGTTGCTGGGATTTGAACTCATGACCTCTGGAAGAGCAGTCAGTACTCTTAACCACTGAGCCATCTCACCAGCCCCATTTCTTAACTTTTTAAAAAAATAGTCTAAACTGGGCTGGAGAGATGGCTCAGTGGTTAAGAGCTAAGTGGTTAACTGCACTTCCAGAGGTCCTGAGTTCAAATCCCAGCAACCACATGGTGGCTCACAACCATCTGTAATGAGATCTGACGCCCTCTTCTGGTGTGTCTGAAGACAGCTACAGTGTATTCATATATAATAAATAAATAAATCTTTAAAAAAAAAATAGTCTAAACTAAAAAACTAATTCCTTAGTCTCATCTGATACATTGAATACTTTTAGAATAAGCTAAAATACTTTTTGCTATCTTTACTCATATACCTTTAAAATGTACTTATATAGTTTAGCTTCTGTTTTTGTTTTTATTCTTTGAGACATTGAGATAGCACTACCATCCCAGACCTGAAAAAAATCTCACCAAACACCATTCACTTACATATTTTAAAGTTGTCCTCTAAAATATTTAACTAGACTTCTAAAAATAATTAATAATGTGGGGCTAGAGAGATGGCTCAGCGGTTAAGGGCTCTGACTGCTCTTCCAGAGGTCCTGAGTTCAATTCCCAGTGACCACATGGTGGCTCACAACCATCTATCTGTAATGGGATCTGATGTCCTCTTCTGGTGTGTCTGAAGACAGTGACAGTGTACTCATATACATAAAGTAAATTATTAAATCAAAAAAATTATAAAGTGGGTGTGGTGGCCCTTGCCTGTTATCTCAACACTTAAGCTGAGGCAGGAGGATTTTGTGAGGTTGAAATACACCAGCTCTTAAAAAGTAATTCAGAAGTTTAAACATAGAATGGCTATTAGATGCTGCACAGGATTGGCTCTGTAAACTGTGGCAATGGCATCGTGGTTGTGTAAGAAATGTCCTGCATTTGTAAAGCTATATTCAAAAGGACATGGGGACATGTGATACCTAGTATTTGCCCTAAAATAATTCACTGGGGAGGGGTGTCAAACATGCACGTGATGCTGAGTCAGCAGCTGTTGAGTCGGTGGCTAAGTGGTGGGTCTGTGGCCTTTGTTTTCTGCGTCTGTATGTGTTTGAAATTGTTCATAATGAGAACAAAAGTGGTAAATAGGATGCTGCTCTTGATGCCTGACTACGTGAGCACTCCGTGAGTTATTCTGTGAGGGTTAATGGCTGGTTTTTGAGGCAGGGTGTCACTATGTAGCTCTGGCTGTCCTGACACTCACTATGTAGTCCAGGCTAGCCTCAAACTGAGAGCTCCACTGCCTCTGCCTCCTGCCATGTGATTAAAGATGTGCGTCATCACATCCAGCTAACTGTTACTTGTGCATCCATTAGTTGTTAAAGGGAAAACAGTGCCCTGAGTTATAATCTGCGTGCATAGAGGCAAGTACACATATGTTTCCTTTATTAAACTAGAAACACGTGTATTCTGGTTGATGCATTTGCCTGTGTTAGGTACTGGTGGTCAAACCCAGGGCTTTGGCATGTTAGGCAGGCTCTGCCACTCAGCTCTATTCCAGCCCTAGATAATTTCAGATGCCAATATTTGGTTGGCAACATTTAACCATTCCTTGATTATAGTTGATTGTTGTTTCTGTAGGGATGAACATCCATTTACCAGTCACAAAATGGACAGGAAATGGTGTTGTCTTGAGAAAATAAAAATATAATCTATTCTCTACTATTTGGATTGTATTTATTTTTATTTTTCACAAACATGTTTGTATTTTTTCTTGATTAGCTTTATCTTGGAAGCCTTAATTGTCCTGATATAATTACTTGCAAGTGAATTGTGTATTTAAATTAAAATATTGTTTCCAGAGTAAGCTTAGTGTTTTAAATGTCTTACAGATTAAATTACTCTTAAATTGTTAATACAGAGCTGAGTAGCTTGACAGGTGACACCTGCCTTCAGTCACAGCCCTTAGAAGGCTTAGGCAGGAGGAACATCTCCAGTTTGAGGCCTATCTAGACTAAAAATCTGCCTCAAAACCAACAGAACAAAATAGCACTTACTATACACATGTTACGATCAAAAAAACAAAAATTTATGTTAATTTTTTCCAGACAACTTTCTATTTGTAAATGACAGTGTGTGTAAATGACAGTGTGACTCTGGCTCAGAGTTAAAGCTGCTCTTACAGAGGATCCAGAATCTGTTCCCAGCACCCACTTCAGATCACTCAGTACTGCACTTCCACCAGAACTCTAACTCCAGGGATCAGACTTTGCCTTCTGAACTCTGTAGGCACCTGCAAACACACACACACACACACACACACACACACACACACACACGCATACACACACACACAATTAAAAGAAGAGAAACTACAGAAGCCCTGCCTGTGGAGATATGTGGCAGCCATGCTTTGTTCTCTCAGCTTCTTTAGAGTTATATGTCAAAATTTGTGATTCTAAAATTTAGACTCTGTTTTTGATTTTTTTACATACAAAAAATTAGAAGCCTCTTGACATGTGAGAGTATTTGCTAACAGTTTTCCTGGCTGTCTGCTTTTTAATGACCAACACCAGTGTTGTCAGTCACCTCTAGAGCTTCCCACACTATGACAGGTGAGGGAGGAGGAGATCCTAAGAGGAGACATGGAGGAGCAGCCTTAAGAGCCATGCCACGGTGTAAGAGAAAGCCCTGTGTGGAGTTGAGAGTCAGGGGTTTGATTCTTTGGTCATTGTCCCTTCTCAGTGTATTCTTGGGGGTGTTCTTTGCTTGTCCCGATTGAAGGCCACTGGCATTGTACACTTATGTAGGTGTTGGTTAGTAGGTAGTTTCCTTGAGAATTTAGAATTTTACCTCCTTAAACCAGCAGTCCAATATAGTTAGCCACTTGGGGTAAGATGCAATGCAGTAAGAAAGGAACTCTTACTTGGTACTTGTCAACTTAATTACCTCTTATTTTGAGACAAGTTCTCATTTAGCCCAAGCTAGCTTTGAACCCCCTGCCTCAGCCTCTCAACACCCTGGGCTCAACAAACATGCACCACCATGCTCAGCCTCACCACCTTATCTCTGTGTTTTAGAAAGTAAGTGTGTGTGTGTGTGTGTGTGTGTGTGTGTGTGTGTGTGTGTGTGTAGAGACAGACAGACAGACAGACAGACAGACAGACTGACTCTGCTTTCCTGTCACTCAGTCAGCAGCTGGAAACACTCTTGTTGAAAGATGAACAGTAACAACTCTTGTTGAAAGCAGGAAACATACCTTTTGTTCTAAAGTCTCTCTGGCCTAAGAAAACTGTGACTGCTACTGGATGCCAAGAAGGACTAAGCCAGATGAGCAGAGGCAGCCTTTGGAACAAGACTGACTCTTGTTTGTGTCTGTCTGTCTGTCTGTCTGTGCACACAGGTGACATGTACAGCCATGATGGAAATGCTGATGAGCCAGAATGGGTGAAGACAGAGCGGGAACAGTTTGTCGAGTTTCGAGATAAGAACCGGGATGGGAAGATGGACAAGGAAGAGACCAAAGACTGGATCCTCCCTTCAGACTATGACCATGCAGAGGCAGAAGCCAGGCATCTAGTCTATGAGTCGGACCAAAACAAGGTAAGTTGTTCTAGGCCCAAGCTCTAGCAGTGTCCAAAGTCTTTTTCTAGGGGGTTACCTTAAACAGATTTCATCAAAATACAGAGTATTTCTAGGGTCTTAATTACTGTAAGTCTGCAAGGACCTAAATTTAATGACCAGAAATCTATGGATAGCACTAACTGTCTGGTCTCATTTTGGAAGTCTCTTGCTCTGTGCTCGTAGTGTTGGAGAAACCTGGACTTCCCCAAAGAGCATTGGTATAAAAAAACCTGACCCAGCATGTATCACCTCTAACTGTTGAATTCCCAGGAGATTTTCTTTTTTTAAAAAATGCCTGTTATTCCTGTGTTCTTTTACCTACTACAGGCTCATTCTTTCCTGCCATCTTAAATCAAATAAATACACTCACATGTATATAATTTTTTTAGAACAAGAGAGACTGACTGAGACTCTCAATATAAAAAAAGCCCTTGCTGGCTGGCCTGAAACTACAATGTAGACCAGCCTAGCATCCACTCACAGACACACTTGCATGTGTCTCTCCAATGCTGAGGTTGAAGGTGTCTGCCATCACTCCCAGCATCAAATAGATTCTTAAAATTTAAGCCCTTTATGGGGTTACAAGCTGGCTTTTCTCTGGACCCTATTAAAATTGAAAATTGGGTGAGGTTCTTAGGTAATCAGATTTTCACTAACCCCTGCCACCTTTTCAGAGGGCCGTGCATTAAAGACCAGAGTCTTTATTGTTTTGAACGTTCTTTAAGCTTCAGGTGCTGTCCCATAGAACCTTTTTAAGGTGGATGAGTCTTAAGTTCTTGCTCAGCATCACTTGAGCAGCTGTCAGGCCTTGAATTGTCCTCTTTGAGGAGTCTTGGTGCTGATTGACATGAGTGATCAAGCCTTCTTTGGGTGTCGCTCAACGTGTTATAGTGAAGGTGAAATAAGGGTTGGCCCTGTAGAATTCACTGTTCCTGTTAGACCTTGATATATGTTCCCTGAAGTATCAGCCCAATGTTAGTGACCATGTCCCACCCATACCAAGCAGCTACTCCATAGTTGCCTCCAAAGAGAGCAAACCTGAAGCTCTCTCCTGAAGTTGTTGAGTATATTTGGCCTGTCGTTTCACTTTTGACACTTTTTTCCTTTGAGATAGAATCTCCCTCTGTAGCCCAAGCTGGCTTTGAACAATTCTGTCTGGCTTTCCAAGCTCAAGGGTCAAATCCAGGACCTCAGTCCTGCAAGGCAAACACTTTACACAGAACCATATCCCCAGCTCACTAATGACTTTATTGATGAAAAAAGATTGTGTGTGTGTGTGTGTGTGTGTGTGTGTGTGTGTGTAGAAGGGATAGGGGATAACATGTTCCATGTAGAGGGAACTAGAACCTTAAGTTATTATAGTCTCAAATTATTTTATATCAGCCTTTCTGAATTTGGAATGACAAATGCAGCCTCAATTCACTGATGACTCTGGTTTCAGGATGGCAAGCTCACCAAGGAGGAGATTGTGGACAAGTATGACTTATTTGTGGGCAGCCAGGCCACAGATTTCGGGGAGGCCTTAGTCCGACATGATGAGTTCTAAGCTGCAGACAGAGGAGCCTACATTTCTTCAAAAGTAATTTATTTTTACAGCTCTGGTTTCACATACAATTGTTTGCGCTACTGAGACTGTTATTACAAACTTTTTAAGACGTGAAAAGGCATATTGAGATAGTGAAATCACCCGTCCCCATTCCTCCTCCCTCTGAGGGGCTGGAGGGAACCCGTGCTTCTGAGGAGCAACTCTGATTAGTACACTTGTGTCTGTAGGTTTACACTTTGTATAATGTATAACATGGTGTGTTTATTTTTGTATTGTTCTCTAGTTGGGAGTATAATATGAAGGACTGAGATCCTCAACCCATACTTGTAGACAAACTTTAGCCATTACACTTTCTCAACCCCTTACCACATTTTTTTTTAAATAATTCTCACTTAACTAATTTTTTTTTAAAGCCTGAGATCAATAAGAAATGTTCAGGAGAGAAAAGGAAAACCATGTACGTCATGATCTATGTTTAGAGAGGGAATGCTTTATCTTGCCTGTTGAAAAGTCTCATTTCATGAGTAGCTAGCTGTTGTCACAGGTCCAGCCTGCCATTGTCTGGGCAAGGACAGAGTCCTGTGCTGTAAGACAGCTTGACTCAACTGACTTCATTCTTTTTCCCCTTTAGGACTAGCTGTTTGCTAATTTTGTCAAGCACAGCTGTGGTAGGAAGAATTAGGGCCAGTGTCTTGAAAAATCAACCAAGTAGTGTGTATGATGTCTTCACGGGGCTATTTCTAGCTCTTCATAGAGCTGTTTCCAACTAGGAACAGCTGGAAAACGAAAGGAACAAAGTGTATGCAGGGCATGCATCATACTCTTATTTGAAATTACTGTAAGGCCCCATCCAGCCCCTTTCTAAGAATTAACCTTGGTTTTACTGCAGTTAACAACAGTTGATTCTTTTCCAGTCATGACATTGTGAAAGTGCCTTTAACAGGAAAAATGCTCACTGAATGGGAACTGGACTAAGACAAACAATTTGGGCACCTTACATGAAAGCATTGAACCTCCTGATACAGGGGATTTTCCCACTTTTTGTCTTGTGGACAGGAAAGTAGCAGTATTAGTTAGAGCTTGACTGCAGTCTTCTTACCTTGTGGGCTGGTTTCTGAAACCTCATGCTGCTGATTTGACCAGGGATCCTCATACCTCAGAATGCAAACCACTCTTCTACCCGGCCTCTGATTACCTAGAGCTTGAGCTGTGCCTCAAGGATAGACGCATGTGCAGAGGGGGCTCTGTGGTTTGAGGACCACTGCTCACCCTTGCCGTCGTTAACCCATCACACCCATTTCATCATCTCCTTCTCTCTGACACAAAAGGTGGGGTAGGTAGGAAGGTCATGGATCATCAGGTTGCCATCCTTATTAAGAAAAAAAAATCATGTTGCCAACTCCATTTACCCATCTTTTGGTCTCTTATTGATGGGCCTCTTAAGAATTATTGTATTCCAAGTCTTTAACCCTCAGGTTTCTAAGATAAATATACATCTGTATAATCTTTATTACTTCCTATATCTCTGAATAATACATTCAGGTGGTGCTGGGTGATGGTCATATCTGAACCTAGACCTACCCTTTGGTCTTCCACAATCCTGTTGAGGTGGGCTGCTTGGTGTGGTAAAAAGCCCAGTTGTGGTATAACTTTACCTTAGCCATTGCATCAAGCTCTTGATAGCAGATACACTCTTAGGTTTTAACCCCAGTATAGGAGTAATGAACATCACTGCCTTCCAGATCCTCAACTCTCTATTGTTAAGGAGACCAGAGATAATTAATGCCACCAACCCTGGCTTAGAAAGGGTATGTCATACACTGTGTGGCAGAAGGGCATTACAGCTCATTAGGTGCACAGAGCCTAATGCTGCTGTGAAAGGCACACTTACCCAGCAAGCTGAATCTGCTAGGATGGCATATTCTGGACATGGGTGCTCAGCAGCAAGAACTATGCTCTCATGTCTATGAGCCCCACATAGTGTTGGGGTTTGGGTTTGGGTTTGGGTTTCTGGTTTAAATCAAGTCTGAGGCAGTGAGCAGTGGTCTCATGTCTATAGAGAATGCCCTGTGAATGCTAAGCTCTCTTGAATTTGAGTATTGGTTCTTTTTTTATAGAGTGTAAACCAAGTTTTATATTCTGTAATGCAAACAGGTACCTATCTGTTTCTGAATAAAACTGTTTACATTCATCAAGGGTCTATGTGTCTTTCATTTTCTTGAAAATGTGATTATATTCCAGGTCAGCCAAGGCTACATAGAGAGACCCTGTCCCAAGAAACCAAGACAGGGCTGGCTCAGCAGTTAAGAGCACTGTTTTTGCTCTTTGGCAGGACCTGGGTTAAATTTCCAGCACCCACATAGCAGCTCACAACTATCTGTAACTCCAGGTTCAGGGGATCCAACACTCTCACACAGTCACACATGCAGGCAAAATAGTGGTGCACATGAAATAAAAACAAATCATTAAAAAGAAAGAAATGGAATTGTAGCTTAGAGTTCTGTTATAAAATGTCAGAAAAGGGATTTTTCCAACTCCATTTACCCATCTTTTGGTCTCTTATTGATGGGCCTCTTAGGAATTATTGTATTCCAAGTCTTTAACCCTCAGGTTTCTAAGATAAATACACAGATCTGTATGATCTTCATTACTTCCGTTTCTTCCTCACACTTAGTCCTTTTCTATTCCTGAGGTTTCTGGTTCCTTCTCCCAGCTTACGGCCCTCCTGCTTTCCAGTGCCTGGTATCAACACCCAGCATTCCCTGTGTGTGACTCAGCACACACTTCTGGTCTTCGTCTCAAGGAGCTCATTTCCCAGGAGTAGCAGGTGTGAGGAGAGTGTAAGGTAAAATGTTTTTAGCACTTGGAGTTGATTTATAAATGCCACTGAGACATGCAAATTCATTTTGAGGACATCAAGAGATTAAGACACTAACTTTAATCAACGCACATCTTTAAATGGATACATTTAGCCAAATGGAGGGGAGAACACCTAGAATAACTGTGTCAGATGAGTGAGGTGAGGTGGGGCCGTCTGGCCATGGCAGCCATAGCCCAGACTGCAGCAACTGGGAGAGGCTGCCTGAGGAAGCTCCTCAGTTCACTGCAGGTGCTTGGTGTCTGCTGCCTTCTCTTGACACTGCCCCATGCTGAGCTTATTCTAACACAGGATATATCAGCTCAGATCCCCAGCAGGAAGGGAAAAAAATGACCAAAAAGGAAAGTATTACCTATGCACCAAAAACCTAGCCCTTCTCACACAGTTCTCCAGAGGTGAAATGAACTGTGACTGTTGAAATGGCCCCTGTGGCCCTGCTGACAAGCAGAGAGTAACAGGAAAATGAAGCTGACTCCCAGAGTGTCCCCACTCCCATCTTTTCCCTACTTTGTCAATAGTTAGGATTCTAATGGAGATGCAGATACTTAAATGTGGCATTGTGTTTGCTGCCAGCAGGCCAACTGAGGGTCCTTAGTGAGGGCCAACTTTGCTAGAAGAAACTGTAGAAACTTCAGTTCTCTGAGAGCCAGACATGTCAGATTCATCTGCCATGGGCTTCCTGCACACCATCTCCAGGATGCAAGCCCGGAACTGGAAAGAGAAGTGCATGTCATCCTTATCCTGAAGACTGCCTAAACTCCATCTTTAACTACTCGTTCCTTCAGGCTAGACTTTAAAAAGGCTGGATTAAGAATTTGCAGAAGGCTGGACTTAAATGGTGGTGCACATCTTTTAACTCCAGCACTTGGGGAAAGAGGCAGGATGATCTCCTGAGTTCAAGGATAGCCTGGTTTCCATAGGAGTTCCAGGACAGCTAGGGCTACACAGTTTGACCCCATCTTAAAACAAACAAACAAAAAACCTAGATATCTGTTACTGTTGATGTTATTTTTCACCAAGACAGAATAGGAATGATGTATAGCTCAGTGATAAGGGTATTTGCCTAACGTGTTCCATCTCCAGCACTGCTAAATGAAATGTGTGGGGCCAGTACCCATCCCTTCCCACTCTTTCAAAGAATTTGATTTTTCTGGTTCAAGTTCTAGCCTCCCCTTGTTCCAGTGTTTTAGGAACCATACTCTGTTCACGTGCCTACCTAGAGCATCCTGGCTTGCTTGGACTATTCTGTGGCTTTCCTCATCTATAAGCCCTGTCTAGAGGCCAGGGTGCTAAGTCACAAAGTCATCAATAAGGGAAGAACCAGGGTCTGATGGACCAGAACCTCATGGGAATGTCCATAGACAGCTTTACCTGCTTATTCATGAAGCAGTAGATGACGGGGTTGTAGACACATGAGCTCTTGGAAAAGAAGGCAGGGACGGTGACAAGCCGTAAGTCCAGCCCGTGGTTACGGTTGTTGACCATGTACATGGCCAGGGCAGCGTAGGGCACATAGCAGAGACAGAAGGATCCGACCATCACCACCACCATATGGCTTACCTCCCGTTCAGCCTTTTGTGTCGTAGCCGACTCTTGCTGCTGCGCTGCCACCTGGAATTGAGCACAAGGGTCAAATCCCTCTCTCTCCTGGCTGAGTTTGGCTTTCCCTTGAGGGAGGCATCATGAAGGGAGGGTCCTCAGCTCTGACACTAAAAAAAAAAATCCTATCCTCACCCCCTCCTCTCTCTGGTCTTTTACTCCTTCGCCCACTGCCTCTTGTGCAGGGGATGGAACCCAGTACTTCACACCTGCTAGGTAAGTGCTCTATCATTTTCATTCCCCCTCCCCCACTCGTGCTACCTCCTGACAGACACTCCTATGGATATTCTAGACATGTGTCCAGAGGCGGAGATATCTCTGGATATATCCACTGTCTCTCCTGGAGCCTCCTGAGTTACTCCTGCCTGCCCCTTTCAAAAACCACTCACAGCTCTGAGAGTCCTCAGCAACTGGGAGTAGGAGAAGCAGATGAGGGAGAGAGGAATGATGAAACAGAAGATGAACAGGAACCAGGTATAATACTCGCTTCGATACTTGGTGCCCACGGTGTACCAGTCTGGGCCACAGGAACACTGCAGGCCCTCAGGGATGAACCTGAAAAGGAGTAAGCATTCATTCTAGGCTCTCCCTGAGAACTGGAAGAGTGGGGTTAGCGTCTGGATTGCCTTCTCCAGTTGGAAGAATGCCAGAAGAGACTACAACTGCAGAGTAAACATCCATGTCTACAGCTGTCCCTCACCCCCCCCCCACTCTACCGCCTCAGGTCAAAGAATAAAAGGTTGCACCCGATCTCTCGTCCCACACCAGAGCACTGTCCTACACTCTCACCTGCTCCAGCCAAAGAAGGGTGGGATGGACACCCCGATACCAATGATCCAGGTCATCAGGACCACCATCAGTGCGTGCTTGGAGGTGAAGCGGAAATTGCCAAAGGGCTTACAGATGACAATGTAGCGCTCAAAAGCCAGGAAAGCCAATGACCATCCTGTCACTAGACCTGCAGCAAACGTGAGAAGAATGGAGTAGACAGACTCCCTGAGCCTAGACTGGAATATACATGTAACTGAGCAAGTCAAGAGAGTTGGAGTGGAATTTAATGCTCACATAAATTCACTGTTAGAGGTCAAACTGCTCAGGGTGACTAAGGGCCCTCTCTCCAGCCCCGGTTGCCTGCAGTACCTGCGACAGAGCCCAAGAAGGCCTCCAGAGCACAAACATGGCGACCAAAGAGGAAGTATCCGTGACAGCTGGCGATGAAGACTGTGAAGACAGAGAAGATGCAGAAGAGGAAGCCCCCGAGGGATACATTGACCAGAATGTAGTTGAGGGGCTGCCGCAACTTTTTGTAATGCAGTGTGGCCACCAGCACCGTGGTATTGAGTGGGGTCCCTGCAAAGAAGACAAATCCCATGAAGGCTGCCTGGAGGTGGAAGGCCCAGACAGGAGCAATGTGGTACTGAGGCCCATCCCAGGGCCCCACCGAGGAGATATTCTGAAACAGGTAAAACTCGTCCTCTCCTGACATCTTGCGCTTGGGATGCCCTCACCACCTCCGGTCCCTCTTATGGACTATTCTTCTATCACCCCTCCCCACAGCACCCTCCTTTAAAGATACAGTTGAGACTCTGAACTATCCTAAGCCTCCCAAAGACAAAGTCCAGGATTAGAGATCTCTTAGTTCTCACCTAAACCTTTCATGAGCCCAAAGCTGATTGTATTCTTCAGGGAATAAGAGATTGAGGTCAGCAACCTGGATAGCAAGGCTGGGGGCTTTGGGGTCAGTATTGGTTTCTGTGGCCTGGAAGACACTAACCTATATTCTTTGGAGATGCTGCCATACCTCACCCCCACCTCTGCCTTTGGCTTCAGACTCCTCTGCACCTCGCCTGGCCCTTTGTGAAAGATGCTCATCTGAGTGTCGCTATCCAGAGAGCTGGGAATCAGCCCCAGGAAACAGGAAGAGGATGAGTGGCGAGCCCCGGTGGGAGCATTTTAAACAGCCACTGTGGGACAATACAGAAGCAACTGCACCCTGCCTTGGGTCCTGGGGTATGCCTGAGCCACTACTGCGTTGGGCCTCTGCAGTGAGGTCTTCTATGTAGACCTGCAGCCAGCCAGGTTAGGCTGCTTCTTAGATTAGGCTTCTTTTAAGTTAGAACAGAAGAGAATGAAACTCTTCTGAATAGACCAGGTTCACTGTTACTAAGGATACCGAGAGTGAGTCTCCTATCAGCATCACACACCCAGCCTCAAATAGAAAGCAGACAGGAGTGGACATGGGTGAGGCTATGAGCTCTTAAAGCCTGCCCCCAGTGACATGCTTCTTTCAGCAATGGTCTACATCCTGAAAGCCCCATTACCTCCCCAATCATCAATGGTGGACCAAGTGCTCATATACAGAAGCCTATGGGGCCATTTTTCATTCGAACCATCCCAGCAAACTAAAATATGAAGGTCAGAAAGATGGCTCAGTGATTAAGAGCACCCACTGCTCTTACATAGGACCCAGGTTTGGCTCCCAGCACCCACATGATGCCTTACAACTGATTAACTCTAAAAACCAAGGAGATCCAGCATACTTTTCTGACCTCCACAGGCACCAGACATGTGCACAGTGTTCATACATACACAGGCAAAACACTCGTAATTTTTAAAAAGAAGTTAAAAATGTGACTTTTTTAGAAGGTGTTGGAATGCAGATACCCTGCACAGTGAACAATGCTTCTCCCAGACTATACGGGTTCTTAAGTGAACATCTCAGTACCAGGCATGAGATCTCTCCATAAGTTACCAGTCAGGGAGGTCCCAGGGGTCTGGGAAACAATGCAAGCTGTTGCCATTACTTCTGCTTGCCCACCATAACTGGATGGTAAGGCCTTATTTGCTGAACACTGTGGGGTAAGAGAAATCAAGCTGGAACTCACCTGAACACTTTTCTGCAGGCTAGCTTTTATAGAGCCAGCAGGTGCCCTACAGGCCATGGTGGGGGTGGGGCAGAGAAAAGTCGATCTTACCCAGTAATGAACCCTAAAAGCTATAACCTCCACGTGCCAGGTAAGATGTGTCCACTAGGACTATAACCGCACAGAGGCTATAGGGGTAACTTCCTGCTTGGATTTCAGACCTGGTCCAGGTAAGATGTGTCCACTAGGACTATAACCGCACAGAGGCTATAGGGGTAACTTCCTGCTTCGATTTTAGGCCTGGTCCACAGGAGGAGGCAGCCATACCTGGTACTGTAAATCTTTTTACAAGATTGTTTTTTCAAAGCCCATAGCTTGGGGAGGTCATGGGCTCTAGCTAACATTACTATTGTTTGACTAAACTGTACCTGTTGTCAAACTGCCTTTAAATATTTATACTTATAGACTAGTGCTGCTCTCAGCCTTAGCCTGAGAAGCTCCTCCCTCTCTCTCTCTCTCTCTCTCTCTCTCTCAGCTTCTCGCGCACACACGCGTGTGCACACACACACACACATATACACTCTCTCACACACACACTCAAAGCAAAGCTCAGGGACCATCACAGAAAAGAAAACAGAAGTAGAAGTAGAAGTCAGAGTGCTGTGAACTGCATCTTCTGGCCATGAGCTGGCCATGAGCTCACTGCTGCCATGGTTACCTGCACAGGATCAAGCCAGTAAGATCATCAGCACCCAGCAGACAGCAGTAACAGGACTCAGTGGGTTTCGGAAAACTAAAAAGGAATGGCCGAGAAGGTGGGAGGGGACATGTTGGAAGGTGGGGACTGTGGGAGGAGGGTGGGTCCTGGGACTCTGAATTCAGGTCCTCATGCTTGTACAGCAGCAGCCAGCCTCCCACTGTGCCGTCTTCTCAGCCACCTTTTCCTTTTCTATACTTAGAGAAGTCTAAAAGCGGAAGTGTGTGTCCCACTCAGTAAGCAAACCTGTGTGAGCTGGCTCTCACAGGCCTGACTCTCTCTGTCTCTGTCTCTCTCTGTCTCTCTCTGTCTCTCTGTCTCTGTCTCTCTCTCTTTCTCTCTCTGTCTCTCTCTCTCTCTGTGTGTGTGTGTGTGTGTGTGTGTGTGTGTGTGTGTGTGTGTGTGTAAGCCAGAGCTGGAGAGATGGCTCACTGGTTAAAAGTACTTCATCTTCAGGAGACCCAATGCCCTCTTTTGGCCTCTGCAGATACTTGTACTCTTCATGTGTGTGTGTGCACACAGCACACAACACACACACACACACACAGAGCCCTAAATACAATTAAAATAACAAAAATACTTTTAAAAAGAAACTCTTTAAACAAAAAAACAAAACACAAACAAACAAGAATAAATAAAACAAAACCCAAAGGACGAAAGAGATGGCTCAGGAGTGAGCACTGTCTACTCTTCCAGAAGACCTGGGCTCAATTTCCAGCACCCACGTGGCAGCTCACAACTGTCTGTAACTCTAGCACCAGGGGATCCAACACTGTCACACAGACACAATACAGGCAAAATACCAATGCACATAAAATAAAAATAAATAAATCATTTTTAAAAAACAAAGCCAAAGCTTAGCCTGACCAGGATATTTCTTGCAGTCTCTTGAATCCTAAGTCAAAAGCCATGGACGGAGGCTAGTCAGCCATTTTGAAAAGACTGACATTCCCATGTGCACACACACATTACCCAACACAAATGGTCACCCACAGGTAGGATCCTACAGAGATTACAAAAAAAAAAAAAATCATCTGAGGACCCAGAAACCACCTGGGCAGAGCCTGAGGACAGAGCCAAAGGCCAAATGGCATGTGTCAACAAGCATTGCAAAAGTCAGCCTCAGCTGCTTCGTGTGGTTTCTGACTGTCATGAATTCAAGACGCCCTGAGCTCTCTTACTCCTAACGTAAGGCTAAGTGGTAGACGCCTCTTTAGCCTTACGAATACCCAAATACCTGCTCAGACAGTCCCCTCCCATATCAGAGCGGTTGGGAGGAAGGAATGGTCCCAAATTGGAAGGAACCCAGACCAAGTTAAGATGTGACAGATGACCCAGTGAGGTTTAAGCCAAAGAGTATCACCAAAGCACACATTCTCACCAACACCAGGCTGAGGCTCACCTCTCAGTGACCTTGAAGCCATGCAGTAGGGGACAGATGGGAAGTTTCTGAGAACAGGGCATGAGCCAAAGGAGGAAAGAAGACCATGACACTAAATTGGAGGTGCTGTTTTTGGCTTTTTCCTCAGCTCACTAGACCACTCTCATTTTGGGGAAGGCTTTTTCTTTCTTTTCTTTTCTTTTTTTCTTTAATGTAAGTGTGTATGTGTGTATATGTGTGCACATGAGGATGTGGGTGTGAGCAGAGGCCAGAAGGGTGTGTCAGATTCCCCTGCAGCTGGAGGCCAGAGGGCTGGCTGTGAGTTGCCCAGTGTAGATACTTAGGAATGGTCTCCTTTACCAGAGCAGCAAACTGTAAACTGCTGAACCCCTACTTTTCCTTTCTTAAGACGCTGCCTACATTTCTATTTCTAAATATATTCTCCCTGACAGTCTGAGTTTTCTCAGTTTCTCTGACCTTCATGGCCAACTCTTCCTCCCTAAAGAAAAGAACCCCCTCCCCTCCGTCGGTGAACAACTGACTTAGCTATACATTATAAACGTTCTGCATCCTGGGACAGGGGATGTTTTCTTAATCATTTCAGGGGTTTTTCTTCTATTCTCATCAAGGATTCACAGACTTTTACTCCTAAATAGACTATTGTAGACTCAGAGGAATCCATAAGTCAACAGCAGGAACAGAAGAAAAGCAGCGCCAGAGTTAAAAGTCCGAAAGTGAAATATGATCGCCCTGTGAACTCGACACCCAGGGCCACAGACTTAGCTTCACACGTTCTGGAAGTTACTCCTTTTCATAGTGAAGAGTGAGAGAGTCTATGCAAGAGTTCATGTAAAGCAATGCAAACTACCCATTCTCAGGGTCATGACAAGTAAGAATGCCTCTCTGGCGGACTTTACAGGCAAGACATTGGTGGGACACAATAAACAATGTCCTTAATAGCAGACACAAGAAGTCATCACTACATCACTGACTTCCAAGATGGACTTGCAGCACATAAGCCAGAAGCACTGGGTGAGGCAGAATTCTGGAAATCCAGGGAAGGTCTGGTATCTGGAGGTTTGAGATGCGTTTTCCTTGTCCTGACCATTTTTCATCTCTGCTCAGTTTTTATAAAATTACCAAAAGAATATACAGGCTACAACTACTCAGTTACCCCTTTCAGAGACTAGCTTGTGCCCTGGAACACATGTGGAGGTCAGAGGACAACTTGTGGGAGTTGGTGCTCTCCACCATCTGGGTCTATCAGTCTTGACAACAGTCACCCTCACACACTGGGCCATCTTACCAGCCAACTTTTGATACACAGGTGACAATGAGCTTAACAGGTGTTGTGACAATAGATTCTCCAGACATGTGATTGGAATCAGGAAGGTCTGACATGCTTTACTGGATGGGGGGGGGGTGGTCCCCAAGGATTTGCCTGACTGAAAGCCATCCTCATGCTTGGGAGAAAATGAGGGAACTCCGAAAGTACAGCCTCTCTAGAAAATTCTGCCTGTAGCTTTTTTTGATGTACAGACAGGTGAACAATGATGGGCCTGGAATCTAACAGCATGGGTTCAGGGCACAGCCATTTTAGTCTGGCACTAAACTGAAGGCAGGTGCTGGTGGATACCCACCAGGACACTCTCTCCCGACTCCCCTTCCCTTTCCCTTGTGCAGGAAGCATTTGAAAGTATGGAGAACTGCAGAGAGGAGACAGCCAGCATTCAATGAACAACAGTATGGTGCTCCAGAAAGGCCACACAGAGAAGAACAAGCTTGCCCCAAATTCAGAGCCCTCCCCCACCCAAAAGCACTTCCTGGGACCTAAATGGAGTTTCAGGTCTGAAGCATCTTCAGCAAAGACCCCTCCCCCACCAAGGAGAACAGTTTCGAGCTGTTCTCGAGAATGTGTGCTGAGGTCACGGGATGACATGTTGAGTGGACTTTTATGTATAAGCCAGTTGAAGCGCTGGAACAGCTACAGGAAAAAAGCCTCTCTGGTTTGAGAATAAATGAGCCCTTCTCCCCTGCCCCTCCCCCAACCATGACTAGTGAGCAGAGTCGCCTGTATGGTACAGAGACTCCTGAGTGGCAATAATAAAACTTTACAACTTGGGAGCAAAGGAAAGCTGGCTTGTCCACTCACAGAAGTGAAGCCAGTACTCGTTCTTCAAAGGTATCATCACCTCACAGGGTGGGGTTCTCCTCAGGACTTCCCTGAACATCTGTTTCCACTCGTAATTTCTTTTGTGTGTGCACATGCCTGGGACTTGCATTCATTCATGTATGCCTCCCGTAGACGTCAGCTAAGTGGCAACTGCAGGCACGGTTAAGATGGAGGATTCAGTAAGGCTGGTCCTATCACGTGCTCAAGCAGATCAGTCACACAGATCTGTGAGAGCCACTGGCACCATCAGGCTTGCCAAAGGCCAGGCACAGGGTTAGACTCGAAGACCGACAAAACAGATCTCCGTCCCCACGGAGTTCCCTGTTCATATGTGGGTAGATCATCCTCCTGTGAATGGAAGTTCTCAGAAACAAACTATGCCTAAGTTAAAGGTTCTGTGAGACTGACTGACTGATGAGAATTTCGTAATTGTGTGAGCTGCCAAAACGGCTCGGTTGGAAGGATGTTGGACTGAAGAATTTAATAACTGTGGAGAATTGGAATGTTGCAGATCTGGAGCTAATTATCTTGGGCTGTCTTGATCCATATGAATAGCCATTTATTGTCCACCTCTGTGTCTGATAGCATCCTTGTGACTCTCATTTGAGACATCTGAAATGTGCTAACAGTCCACTAGCTTCCACCATCCAAAAACTAAGACTGTCGTCAGATAGCAGCTGAAACCCCAGCAGAGACTCCCGATCTGTTCTAACCCACCTGTCTTCTATCCCCATCAATGCATCTGAAAAGGACTCAGAATTGTTATTACATTCTTGTTCCATAACTATAACAACTCCACGAAACCGCCATCACTCTGGCAAATGGTATTTGAGGCAACCCGAGTCTATGTCCTTGGGTCATGGTCACTCATATTTAGCTCTAGAATAAACTATCTCCTCCTCCTCCTCTTCTTGAGACGAGGGTCTCACCATGCAGCGGGAGAGGGGGGGTGTTGAAATGTGCTACGTAATCCGCGCTGGCATCGGCCTCCAGGGCCTCAGCTGAAAGGCCTGTGCCACAGCCTGACCTCAGAAACCATCTCCTGTCATCTCCAAAGTGTGAACTGTTTTTGGAGTTGACACTTGGCCACTTCCCTGTACCTCTAGCAGGGGCTGGCTGGCATGGGGAAAAGCAGTAGAGGTATGTGAGGATACATTCCTGTGTCCAGTTTTTCTAGAAAGTCTGAGAAGCTATGTGTCCTGCATTTAAAGCGGGTTCAGATGCTGATGGCAGCAAGAGGAAGCATTCTGGTAATAGTCGGGCCCATGGCGAGTGCTGACGAGTGTACTTCCAGCAAGGAACATGGGCCTCCCCAGGCTGTCCAAAGTTAAGCACATGCCCTGCACGCACGCAGCAGGCAGTAAGTGGCCTCTCCTCTCTTAGGAACGCCTCCACCCCGACCCCCATCTTAGGTTACCACAGTCACCCGTTTCTGTTGCAGAGCATTTTATACACCCCATCACCTAGTCCTCACCATCACCCTTAAGGGAGACGGGGCAGGGGCTGCCTCGCCTAGCAGATGGAAGGAGAGTTAGCCAAGGTGGCCTGGACAAGGGTGTGCAGGGTCTGGCCTCTGGGCTGGCACCCAGGAGTTTACCAGGTGTGAAGAGTCTCTTCCTGATGGTCTGACCAGGCGCTAAGAAAGAAGAGCAGTTTGAAATTGACAGCAAGAACTCCTAAGAGAAGGAAGTATCTGCCGGGCCCTGCCTGGCCCTCTCTTCTTTTCTTCAAACAGTGAGTTTGGAAGTATGGCCCTGTGTGAAGTCCTAGGCGGAGGAGTCTCTGTGCGGCTGAGGAGAGCAGGGCCTGTTGGAGCACTGCCTGCCTGGGCTGGGAGCCAGCCTGAGAGGAGTAGCAGAGAAACTGTTCCTAGGAACCATAACTGCTGCTGTTAATGATGATGATGTGGTAGAGAGGACACAGCTGGCCAGAAGTAATTGCTGGTGGCTCGTTGGTCTAGGGGTATGATTCTCGCTTAGGGTGCGAGAGGTCCCGGGTTCAAATCCCGGACGAGCCCTGTTTATCCTTTTTCTGCCCTCCCTTGGCCAACTTCCACATACACAGCCTGCTCTTGCCAGAGATCTGGTCAAAGGATCTTGATGACCAGCTGTCAGTCACCTCGGAGTCTTCGTCTATGTACACATCATATATGGTGTTTCCACATGGTCAAACAGGACAAGCATGGTTTTAAAGCTTCCTGGGTGGGGGAAGTAGACTTTGGGTCATCTACAGGCTGCTGGAGCCTCGCAAAAGCACATGAAAGCCTGGCTTCTGAACCTTGAAATCCCTGCAAACACTACATAACTGCACAAATGCAAGAAAAAGGCTTACAGCAATGTTTCAATTAACCAGGGTGAGGGGGGAACTTGATCAAAGAAAGAGACAAAGGATGAGAGAAAAGATTAAAAAAAGGGAAGAGGGAGAAAGAGAGGGGGTAGAGAGAGTGAGTACAAGAGAGAGATCAACTGAAAAATCAACAAAATATTATGATTTGTGTAGGATTTCCCAGCTTCTCCTACTGTTTCTAAACAGGAAGTACAAGATGCATTGCTGACTCTGTGATGCCACCAACCTTGTGTTTGTTTCTCCTACAGACTCAACCATCCCAGGCACAGATACAAGTGTTTAAGTGCTTGCTCAGAACACTGCCTGTCACCTGGCCCAAGATCTAGCTGGGGAGCTATTGGCAGTTGGTAGCTTCTGGGGAAGGGAGAATCAGTCGTGTTCTGGCTTGGAGCCCCTGGTAGGTTGCCCATGCTGGAGTGCAGAGCCCCACACCCATGCACACACTGGCAACACTAATGCAACTCAATGAGTTATTTAAAAAAGACGGAGGTGGGGACATGCTGGGGCAGAGGCTGTGGGGAGCAGGAGGTAGATATGATCAGGACATATTGGATACATGTACAGAATGAAATTGTTAAACAATAAATTAAAAAAAAGGAAAAGTCAGATAACCAACCACCAAACTCACCCTATCTGTAGCCATTTCTTAAGCCATAAGCTCTTTACTGTGGCCATACCCAGGCAGAATATTCCTTCTCTCAGGGTCTGTCCTAAGGGTAATCGGCAGCCTACGTTACACACGTGTCCCCCAATCAATGCTTTGAACTCACTACCTTCCAAGGAGAGCTGCTTTCCTTAGGATTCCTACTGGAAAAGTAAAATAAAAATAAAAAGCTGGGTGGTGGTGGCAGTGCACATGTTTAACCCAGCACTCCAGAGGCAGAGGTGGGTGGATCTCTGAGTTCGAGGCCAGCCTGGTCTACAGAGTGAGTGCCAGGACAGTCAGGGCTACACAAAGAAGCCCTGTCTTGAAAAACAAAACAAAAACAAAAATAACAACAACAATAAAAACAGAAAAAGAATCCGAACTGGACCATCATTTACATGCCCTCACTAAGAGTACCCTGTCACCATCTCCAGGGTGACTCCCAGAGGGAATAAAATTATCCCACGAGGTAATTCCTCCTAAGGAGAATAGATAGAACATAGCAAACAAGAATGCTCCGCAACCTGGGGCAACATGACATGAAAATTACCACATAGTAAGCACACTTCAAATGATAAAGATCAAGGCAAGAAAGTAATGGAAAGACGGCACAGTAAGTAGGAAGAGATTGTTGAGAGAATAAACTAAAACATTAAGAAATGAAAAACAGGGGGCTGGAGAGATGGTCGGTGGTTAGAGGACTTGGGTTTGATTCCCAGCATCCACACGGCAGCCTACAGTTGTCTGTAACCCCGGAGCATCCTACACCTTTTTTGGCTTCCACGGGAACCAAGCATACAAATGATGCACAGACATACATTCAGGCAAAATACACACACGCACATAAAATAAAAATAATCCCAAAAGGCGCTGGTAAGCAGCATGGTTAGAACACTTGCCTAGCACGCACAAAGCCATGGTGGATGTGGATCTGTGATCTCAGCACCAGGGAGTAGAAAGAAAAGGGTCAGACGTTCAAGGTCGTCATCAGCTACACAAGGAGTTTCAGGATAACCTGAGAGGTAAGACCCTGTCAAGAAACAGAGTGGGGGAGGGGGCGGTGACAAGGATGCACCAGACAGATTAGACTCGGAGAGAAGTAGTGATGAGAAGATAGAACTTATAAATGCCATTCAGAAATGTGAGCAATAGAAAAATAATCTGAGGAGCCGTGTGTGTGTGTGTGTGTGTGTGTTACATAATATCCTGTCTCAAAAAAAAAGGAGGGGGGGGAGGAAGGAAGGAAGGAAGGAAGGAAGGAAGGAAGGAAGGAAGGAAGGAAGAAAGAGAGAGAGAGAGAAAGGGAAAAGAAAAAGAAAACAGAGTGAATCTAAACCAACAGTAGCCAGAAGGTGATGCTGGCCGAGCACAGATAATGATGGTGGTGATGAATCTTAGTGGGGTTAGATATAAGCTGAAACCAAAATACCAGCTTGAAATTTGGCAGATCAGGAAAGAAGAGTGTTTGGCATGTTCTAAGCTGCTTCTATTTGATAGAAAATTATGACCACTGCAGACTTAAAGATTGCAGGAAATGGGTGGGCAGCCGTGGCACCAACTTCTAATCCCAGCACTTGGGAGGCAGAGGCAGACAGGTCTCTGTAAATTTGAAATCAGATTGGTCTACATAGCGGGCTGTACATTAGCCAATGAGCTACACGGCTACATAGCTACACATGAGATCCTGTCTCCAAAGGTGGGGGGGGTGAAGAAAAATGTACACAGAGACTACTAGCACGGGCAGCTTTTGCACCAGTGGCAGATGGGAAATAAAGAAGATAAATAAATCCACAAGCAGTGTCATTTAAATTGGCACATCTACTTTACAGACTAACTTGGCAACAATTAGTAAAATTTAGAGGCGTCTATTCCAAGACCCAAAAATTCCCCTCTAGTCATTTGGCCTTGGGATATGTCTGTCACACAGGTGGAGAAGGCATATATAGAATTGCCAGTTGCGGCATTTACTTTGTTATAGAAAACTGCAAGGAGCCCAGATGCCCACTAGAGCTACGTGAAACACCATGGGTATCTAAAGCTTTAAGGTTAGACGATGAAGGTGGAAGGTGTAACAGTAGATGGATGTTGAAACCACACAAATCAAAATTATGTAATTTTTTGTGACTATATACTTATAAAGCATAACTTCCAAACCATGGGATTGTTCCTGATGGTCAGGGTTGGGTTTTTCTAGATTTTAGGCTTCTACTTCAAATAAAGGCTGACACAGATTGCAAAGTAGCAAGGAAACATAGTTCAAAAGCAAAGGAAACAGTATAGACCAGAAAGAGCTACACGGTACAGGATCAGTAGTTCACAGGGGTGAGAAACTGATCACCGGCTCCAATTATGGCTTGAGGCTTCTTTTTACGGTGTTCAAGAAAAGGAGTTTGGTTACTAAAGTGCGTAAAGTTGTTCTCTGTTTTTTTTTTTTTTTTTTTTTGTTCTCTGTTTTGATCAATGGATTAAGTAATATAATTATTTCTTATATATCACTTCCCATAATGCATCTGATTTTAATCATGGAGGCACCCAATTAACACTCAGGGAATTCTCCCTCAAAGTTTACTCAAGGTCATAGTTTCACCTTAATGTGGACACACACCCAAAAACCATTTCAGGTTGGATCTGTCCTTCTATTCTTTCTACTCAAATGCATTGGGAATATATTTGATTTTTTAAAAAATTATTAAGCCTAGCCCTTAACAGTTGAAACATCTCTTCAACCCCTTTGGGAATGCATTTGAATAAAAAACTTGGTAGTTGTTAGAGACAAACATAAACTATTTGAACACTAGAGCCTGATGTAGGTATGTAGAGGTCCGAGGTTGCTGGGTGTGTTGTTTGAGGAAGACTGTGTATACATACAACGCACAGGTGAAGAAACTAGGCTGCCAAGTGCATTATTGTAAGACAGACGGAGAGTGCATAACTAAACCTAAACAGGGCCCCAAGTTGCTACACTACTCCTTGTCCTGACCTACTTGAGAATCAAATTTGGTCTGATATTAATTGTCCTGGAGAGATGGCTTAGTGAATAAGAGCACTGGCTGCTCTTCTAGAAGACCTGGGTTCGATTCCCAGAACCCACACAGCAGCTCACAATCATCTGTAGCTCCCACTCCCAGGGGTCCGATGCCCTCTTCCAGTCTCCCCGCACACTTCACACATGCGGTGCACAGATATAAATGCAGGCAAAATGCCCGTACGTATGCAAGCAAGTCATCTTAGAAGTATATAGTTGTAAAAAGTAACATTACTGCTGGGAGAGGAAAAGTCAGTTTTCTTTAATGATCTTACCCCCAGGTAGGTTGTCCGTACTCCAGGGCAAGCCCTGCTCTCAGGGGTAGGCGGACAATACAAACTGGACTCCATTGGGGGAAAAAAATACCAGAAGACAACTCAAGGCTGGGGGGAGGGTAGTAAGGTGAGGGTGAAGAGGGTGGATGTAGGAGGAGTGGGGACTCAGAAGCATTTATGAAATTCTGAAATAATAATACAAACATAAAATTTGTTTCAAAGTAAAATTTAAACACAGCTAGGGATGTAGCAAGGTAACAGAGCATTTGACTACCAGGCAAAATGTCCCGGGTTCAGTCCCCAGTGTTGCAGGAAGAATCAAAAGATATGAACAGTCTGGTGTGCACAGGAGGGTTACATTAGTCTTTAAACTTTACTTTTCTGCAGGTTTCGAATAATCATTTTTTAAAATGTTTTAATGGTTAACTCTGAGCATCTAGAAACAAGGGTAAAGGGGGATAAATGGCTGCACCAGTCCTCAGAAGGGATAATCTCCTGGGATGGGATTGGGGGTAAGGCTGAGTCTTAAACCCTCGGATTATGAGGCTTAATCCAGATCATCCCTCTAAGCTGGTCACCTGGCTGACATACCTGGCATGCCTGGCCTTTCAGAGACACATCCCTGACAGCCCCACCCACCATACCTGCTAAGCTCTTTCCTTCTGTTCCCTAACTTCACCCTCATCTCAACCTCATACTGATCTGAATAGAGTGTGCCTCCTACTAACAGATTGGTTCTGGTCTCCCTTGAACATTCCCTGAGATCGAAGGTGAGTGATGACCTGCATCCAGGATCCAGGGAGAGTTTAGTCCAAATGCTCAAGATGCAGGCTCTCCTGAAGAGAAGCTTCGACTTCTGAATGCCACAACAGACAACTTCTGTCTTTCCATTCACCCACCACCAACTGCTAATCTGACCTGCTGCTGAGACAAAACCAGAAGGAGCTGTGTGAGGCAGAACCACTGAGCTTCCAGAACTAGTCCCCTTTCGCTCCTCCACGAGCCCATTTCATCATCTCTAAAACTTTAACCTTGCTGCCCAAGTTTCACTGGATGGTCTGCAAAACAGTAGGCTTGCCCGGCAGCCCTCCTTCTCCAATGGCTGAATCGCTATAGCCATAGGTCTAAAGTGGGAGCTTATCCTCTGGGGAGAAGGTGAAAATGAATAGTTCTTTCTCTCTCTGATCATCAGGCTGGAGGAGAGGGGCGGTGGGACTTATTACTGACTTCTGATTTTTGGACTGTTTTGTTTTTAGAGATAGGGTTTCTCTGTGTAGCCCTGGCTGTCCTGGAACTCATTCTATAGACCAGGCTGGCCTCGAAATCATATAGATCTGCCTGCCTCTGACTCCTGAGTGCGGGGATTAAAGGCATGTGCCATCGCTGCCTGGCAGACATCATTGTTAATAGGGAACATGAGTTTAAACTCATGAGCTAAAAATCTGTGTTAAATGATGATGGCATTATTAATGTAGTTGGAAAGTTCACGTGAACTCCTCTACTCCATGAGTCAGGTACTTTGATACTGAAGATACAAAGATGACTAGGATACTTCCCAATCTTAGCAGACAGTACTCTGATGCTGCCCAGAGGGTCAGAAGAGCACAGCAGGGGTGTCTAATAAGGAAGGGATGGGGTGTCTGGAGAATAACTCTCAAGCCAAGGCTGAAATTACTGATCAGCCAGGCATGTGTAGCAGGCAGGCAGAGAAGTGTTTCATTCCTGTGGAACACGGAAGGCTTGAGAGCCTGGCAGCCTGGAGAGTGGAACACAGGCAATCCATGGCCAAACTTTAGGAGTGAGAATACAAGAGAAAGAACTGGTGTGAGCACCCCGCTTAGAAATCTCCCAGCGCTTATAACTCGGGGATCACATTCCTGGGTATCCATCCACTTGTGACCCAAAAGAGACCTGCTGAGATGCCAGATCTGCCTCAAGATCACGTTCATCTCTTGAATAAGCCTCATGGTTTCCCACATCTCCTGTTACAGGGAACACCCGTGGTACCCACACTGAACAGGTCACAGAGGGCGTGGCTCAAAGGACGGGGGAGAAGGCAGGTCTTAATACACTTGGAAGCAGCCTGGGTGGACCCTTGGCTCTGGCTTGGTGAGAATTCGGGTGTGGGGGGGGGTTGGGGGGGAAGCAGTGATGTACAGCCTAGCAGTTGGCACACCCAGGTCTCAACTTCCCTACCCGCCAGCCCTGCAGTAGCTCTGGGGCGCGCGAGGCCACCCGAAGGGATGGGCTCTGTGGACTGCGGGGATGGGGACGCTGGCCCGGCGTGGAGACCAAGGAAGTGCGCGCGAGTCTGCGCATCTGCAGGAAACAGTCCATTCTCCCATCCCCAGCTTCAATCACCCGGCAAGACCAGGCCCTGAAACCCAGCGCAGAGAGGTCCCTACGCGCAGCTGACCCAGGGTGGGTTCTGCAGCCAGAACCAAGCCATTCTAGTACTCCTTGGGAGCATCCTCAAGACCCGGTAGCTCAGGTCCGCTTTGAAAGCGCAGCAGACCCTAAGCTGCCTCGGGCGAGCCTGGGTCACTTTGGTGAAGCGCTCTGAGCCTCTTTTGCGTGTCTCCCACTGGGTCTGGAGCGGGGGACTGGGGAGGGCTTCCGGGCGGCCGCAGGCGGGCACTCGCGTCAGGTGGCCAGGCCAGGCCCCGCCCTCTTGGCCCGCCCTCTCTCCTCCCTGCGCACCGGGCTCCCGGTCCCCGGCCCGGAGGCTGCGGCTTCTGCTCGGGAGGCGGCGGCAGCGTCGGGAGCGGCCATGGAGGCAGGCGGAGGGGCCGGCGCGGGAGCCGCGGGCTGGAGCTGCCCTGGCCCAGGTCAGAGCCGCCTCTCCCTCAGCTCCCTAAGCTCCTTCCCCCCAACGGCTCTCCTTCCTTCTGACCCCCAGGTGCTCCTGGTACTGAGTCGGCTCCCTCCACCCCGGCCTCCACCGGATACCGGATACCGCTCTCCATCTCTCGACCTGGGGTGTCCCTTTCCCAGCGGTCACTCCCCAAGCGCTCCCCATCTAGTCTCCCCAGCCCGACAGTGCTTCCAGCTCACGAGGGGGGCGGGGGAGGGATGGTCTCTAGAGCCTGAACCCTTCTAGTTCATCAGAGCTCTGGACCACCGAGAAAGGGTGGGGTGGGCGAGGTCTGGTGAGGGAGGGGAGGAGAGAGGTACAGAAATGGCCTAGTTTGGAGCCCCTTCTCTGGTCCGGCCGCCCCTCCCTTCTCTGCTTTGCTATACAGGATCCACCCCAAACCTTCTTTCCTAGTTCCCACCCTACCCCTCTTCTCCTTGTGCCCCAAGCTAAACACTCACCCTCTTCTGTCTGGACAAGGGAGAGGAGCCGGGAACAGCTTGGAACAGGGGTGCTGAGGTTGAGCAGCTCCGGGCTGGGGTCCTCTCCATAGGCGGAGCATGAGAGGTGACTGAGGGAATAGAATCACAGAGCTGGGCAGAGTGAGTCAGGCTTCTCCAGGGTGATTGCAAATTCCGGGGCTCCCATATAAGAACGCACGTCCCTTTCTTCTCCCTCAGCCCCAGCCCCCTCGAATCCTACAGTGCCTACTTTCTCCCTGCTCACAGGATCCACAGTAACCACTTTAGGCTCTCATGAGGTATCTGAGGGTTGTGAGAGGAAGAAAGGCCAACGCTGGGGGTCCCTGGAGCGCCGTGGGATGCAAGCTATGGACGGTGAGTTTTCTGAAAAAGGCCTTTCCATCACCCTACTCCGTAACTCCCTTCCTCCTTCCTTCCCCGACCCCAGAGCTCTGAGCCAGGACGTGGCCCTTCCCTTGCTTCATCTCAGGCCCCTCCTCCCTCGTGCTGAGGTCCAGGCCTCCCCTGGGCTCAGGCATTGATGGAAGTTTGGGCACATCCCTTTGGGGTGCCAGTCACCCAGCTAACCAGGTTGTGTGCCCAGTCAGAAGGAGGTCCTGCTCAACCCAGCCTGAAAGCAAGTTTTCGGCAGGGGGCTTGTTCTCACTGCCTGCTGACCCAGATCCCGAGCTGTCTCTTATTTTTAAAAGCCAGGACATGGGCATGTGAACTGTCTTTCTTGTGCCACCACCGTCAACTCTGACTGGAGCCCTGCAGCGTTAGTAAGAAGTGCTTAGGAGAGAGCTAGACGAAGTCTATTTCCCAACAGCACTCCTGTGTAACAGGGCAGCTGGTACCAACACATTATTCAGGACTTCTTACGAAGTGTCCCCAGGCCCCTCTATAGTTTGGCACAGGCCTTCCCTAGAGACTAGATGACACAAGGGGTCTCAGATGAACCTTTTGCTGTTGGTATTAGAAAAGGGAGGACCAGAGATCCAGAATTTAAAAACAAAGCAATCCCTACCGAGACAAGAGTTTGAGTTTGCTATTTACAGGAACTGCAATGCAGTAAAAAAAAAGAAAGAAAGAAAAAAGGTGTGTTCACGAGCTTGAACATGAGGACCAGTCCCAAATCAGTTTTTCAAATGTGTCAACAGTACTGGAGAGATGGCTTAGCAGTTGACCAGTTCCCAGCACCCTCATTGTAGCCCACAGCTGTCTATGACTCCAATCTTAGAGGTTCTGATACCCTCCTCTCCCTACAAGGGCATTGACCTCACATGATGGACCGACAAACATGCAGGGAAAGCACCTATATGCATTAACTAAATAAATAAGTAATTTAAAAGAAAGTGTTAGCTGGGCAGTGGTGGCGTACACCTCTAATTCCAGCACTTGGGAGGCAGAGGCAGGTGGATTTCTGAGTTCGAGGCCAGCCTGGTCTACAGAGTGAGTTCCAGGACAGCCAGGACTACACAGAGAAACCCTGTCTAGAAAAACCAAAATAAAAAATAATAATAATAAATAAAATAAAGAAGAAGAAGAAGAAGAAGAAGAAGAAGAAGAAGAAGAAGAAGAAGAAGAATGTATTAAGATGGCAGACTTTCTTTTATACACAAGTTCAGCCTGACATCAACTTGGGTCATAGGGAAGAGATGACCCTTGTGGCACCCGACAGGGGAATAACAGAGGTAAAAACTTTCAAAAAGATCTTTGATAACGTGCATTTGAAAGGGTTCCAACACGGGTGCAGTAAATAGCTCTAAGTCACCTATGCCTAATGTTTCCTTTTCCCACAGACCAAGCCAGTGTTTACTCATTATGAAAAGGCTAATACCTTGCAAGCCACCTAGATTTCTTTCCCCCAAGCTTGCTCCATTTGCCCTACATAAACAGCTGGTGTCTGAATGTCTGAATCCTTTCTTTAACTCCTTGTCCCACTACCCAGAGTTCAAACTACCAGTGCCCGGTGTCTTCATGCAAGCTTCCTGTAGCTGAGCCAGCATGAGGCTGCTGTAAAGGCAGTAAGATGTTCAATATTAGGCAGGCGTTTGGAAGCCGGAGAGGGTGCATGCAAATTTGACCTATCAGAGCCTGACCATAAGTTAAGTCCTACCCAGGGGAATCTCGAGGGACACCAGGTGGCACTAGTCAGCTGTCCAGGCCCTAGGTACTAAGGTGCAGGGTTCTGGAAAGGGACACTGACTGTGTGGTGGAATGCTTCTCTCTCCTAGGGGAGGTGTTACTTCCAGCTCTATATGAGGAAGAGGAGGAAGAGGAAGAAGAGGAAGAGGTGGAAGAAGAAGATCAAGTACAGAAAGGAGGCAGTTTGAGCTCCCTATCAATGGGCAAGCATCGGGGCCTGAGCCTGACCGAGACAGAGCTGGAGGAGCTGAGGGCTCAGGTGCTGCAGCTGGTGGCCGAGCTGGAGGAGACCCGGGAGCTCGCTGGGCAGCATGAAGATGACTCCCTGGAGCTTCAGGGTGAGCACCTGTGATAGGGCACGGGGCTTGGGCCCAAAGGCTCTCTGTGCTTCCTCAGTTCCAAAGCAGATGTTCCTCTCACTGCAGGGCTCCTGGAGGATGAACGGCTGGCCAGTGCCCAGCAAGCAGAAGTATTCACCAAGCAGATTCAGCAGCTCCAAGGTAACTGCCCCTCAAGTCTACACAGAGGGAAATGGCCACCCTAATCAAACACACCTAACTCAGAACCTTACCTCTCTCCTTTTCTTTCTTTCCCCACCCCCTTCTCTTCTCCTTTACCTCTGTTCTCTTCTTTCCTCAATTTCCCATCTTTACCTATCTACGTGGCGATCCCGACCTCCTCTCTCTCTCGACTTCCTATCTTTTCATCTTTTCTCTCAGGTTCATCCTTTCCCTTTCCTCTTCCCCACCTCCTCCCTCACCCACATCCCTGTTTACTTTGTTTACTTTATTCTGCCCAGAGCCAGGGGTGTATGATCAAGGTTGAGTTCTGGGCTGTATTTCTCTTTCTGGTCCCTCCAAGGTCACCATAGGGACCGGCTGGAGGACACTCTAGTGTCTTGAAAGGAAACAGGTAAGAACCTGAGTTTGTGGTCCCCCACTCCTCTATTTCAGAGTCCAGGTCCTTTTGTCCTGGGCGGCAGGGAGGCAAGCGTCCCATATTCCACCTCACTACCAAATAAAGAGAGAGCTTTTGTTACTTCTGTGGGCTTCCGGAAGGTTTTGAGGATCTGTCCTAAAAAACAGCAGGGACTCTTTAGGGAGAGCTGAGATCAAGCCAAATGCAGAGTATAAATGGAGGGGGAAAAAGGTCTGGAAGCTGTCCTGGAGAGAGCAGTATGTCCTGGAACATATAAGAGGAGGAGCAGAAGAGAAGGGTACAGCAGGCAAAGCAAAGGGAGACGAAGGAAATGTATCAGAGAAGAGAAATGGCAGATATGGGGCGGGGGTTTGGGGGAGTGTGAGTGTTGGCTTCACGTTGTCTAAACTCCTGGGTTTAGCTTTACCATGTACAAACTTCATTATCTTGGGCAGGTCATGTATCCCTCAGAGTCTCAGTTTCTTCTCTGTACAACAGGGCTAACTCATTTGTCTGTCAACTGTTTGTTGAGAACCTTTATATTTAAAGAACCAACAAAGAACACAATTGTCCAAATCCCAGAAGAGTAGATTCCACAGCTGGGCAAGTGGCGCAGGCTAGTAATCCCAGTATGTGGGAAGTAAAGGCAGGAAAACCAGGAATTTGATGCCAGCCTGGGCTACACAGTAAGTTCAAGGCTATCTGGGTTTTGTAAGACCCTGTGTCATTAAAAATAAATTCTAAAGGAAAGCATAACAATACAAGTTCAGGTGGTAATAAAGGCAACACAGGTATGAATATAATATTCAATATAAATATGTGATACTGTTAAGTTATTTTCCTGCCAGTGAAATGAACCAATTCAAGCCAGATTAGATTAGATTAAATGCAGGTTTATTGGGAAGCTGCTTTCAGGTGAGTTCACTGACCCTAAGGACTGAGACCAGGGAAGTGGTCATGGGAAGGGAGAGAAGGACGAAGAGGAAGAGAAAGAAAGGAAAAGTATACACAGAGAATGAAGAGAAGAAAGGAGAAGAGAGGAGAGGAGAGGAGAGGAGAGGAGAGGAGAGGAGAGGAGAGGAGAGAAGAGAAGAAAGGGAGACCAAAATGTTGGTGATAGGGTATGCCAGGTAGGGACTGAGGGATGCTGGGAGAACCTAGATGTTAGGTTGTCTTTGGTATGTAAGATATGCACCTCAGTCCCTTGTCCCAGGACAGACTCATGGATGGGGATGAGGTAGGAGTTGGCTAAGTTATTAAGTCATCTTCAGGAAGGTGGTGCTTCAGTTCTGTAATGGGAAGGATCCAACCATGCAAAATCTGATGGAAGAACCTACTAGACAGAAGAACAGCAACTGCAAGGTCCAGAGACGAGAATAAGCATCATGTATTAGGGGGCAGAACCAAGGTCATTGCAAAGTTCATGTGAAGGGCCCTTGTAGGAGAAAGTTGTAAGAAGAAGGCAGAGGTCTGCTTATAGTACGTAGGCCTTTTAGATCAGCCGACAGGGCTAGCTTTCATGGTAGTTGCTATAAGAGGTATTTTCAAAGGCTGGAGTGTCAGATATGTTTTACATTTTTAGTTAGCTCTTTGCCACTTTTCTCCCGTGGTGGGAGTTGAATCCAAGGCTTTTGTCAGGTGCTGACCACTGGGCAACCTCCCTAAACCTTTACTTTACCTTTTCAAAGGAGTATTTTAGAATCCAGGAGGAAGAAATGGAGTCAAGCAAGCTGGTAGGTCCATTTAACTGACTTTTCTTGAATTAAGGCAGTAGAAATGGAGACGATTTGGAACACATTTTGAAGGTGGAGCCTTCATGACTTTGCTAGGAGAAACTGGGTAAATACTGATATCTAGTGGCGTGGGAAAGCTTGGAAAAATTTTGCTTGGGATCTAGAGAATTTAAGAGTTTTTTGGCTGGATGGGTTTGCTGTCCAAAGTGAGTACGTGAAGGAGCCATTTGGATGTATAATCTAGAACTGGGGGAGAGACAAGGGCTGGAAATTAGCTTTGGTAATTATTAACATGCAGACAGCTTTATAATCTATGGGAGATGGACATTCAGTCACACCAAGAGATATCAGAGGGGAGAGAAAGGGTCCATAGAGACTCTCCTAACTAGATGCCCAGGATAGGAGGAATGGCAAAAGAAACGAGATAGAAGGAACACCTAAGTCCATTCTGCCCTGAAAGGGAAGAGAAAAAAAAACGCTTTAGGGAATTGATGACCCACAGCTGTGAAGGGAAGTGAGGCGGCTGCTGGGGTTGGCAAGATGGAGAACCAGGAGACATGGCAGGATGGATTGGGATTGGCGAGAAAAACGGGAGGTCAAATGGAGAACAACCTGAGTACAGATCACGGTGATAAACATTTTTAAGAGAAATAAGGGAAGGTGAGGCGAGATCAAGGGTTTCTTTTTTAAGGCAAGGAACCCTTGATCTTGTTTTTATGGTGAAGGAAAAAGTCCAGTTGAGTCGAGCCAAGTATTAGTGTTTGCTTGGAAAAGAACATTCTTTTCTTCCCAGTATGGAGAAGTCTGGAAATCTGAACGAGCAGGGGGAAATAGAGTGGTCGCTAGAGTTCAAGGAGTCCCAGGCAGGTGAGGGGCTGCGGGTCTCAAACCCACTCCAAGCCCCGCCCCGCGGAAGGAACCTGAGACGGGGCCGTGCGCACGCGCGTTGCCCGTTTCCGCCAAGTGGGGGCGCTCGCGGCCTCAGAGGTACCTAGTGTTCAGAGGCGGTTCCGGCCGCCAAAGCCCCCCCGGGGCGGCACCGGCCGGGAGGCGGGAGCCCCCCCTTTGGAGACCGCTTGTGGGGGGCCGCCGAGATGCAGGCCATAACCAGTAAGTGCGAACTGTCTTCTCTGCCTCTCAAGTCGACTCCCGAATCCTCCGCCGCTCCCCCGAAGGCCGCAGCCCGCAGTCAACCGGCGCCAGCTCTTTGGAACTTGGTCCCTGACTTTCCAACTCCTGGCTGGGCTGTCCCATTCAGCTTCCAAGATGGGTCTGGCCCCTCGCCACCCATCACTACCCCAACTTCAATGATCTAAGAAGGCATTTTACAGAGCCAGGTTCCAAACAGCTACCCAGTGAGGTTTGAGGGTGTGCTAGGGAGATAGTTAGTCTGCGCCCCTAGAATGCCCAGGCCTGGGGTCTTCATCATAGTGACCAGTTGACCCCCATGCTTCTCCCTCCAACTAGACTGAGCTGAGGATCTAGATCTGACCTTGTAAACTCTTGTACTGTGGAATATATTTGTGTTGCGGGTTGTTTTGGTTGGTCTTCTGATCTCTTGGCCATGAACTTTACAGGATCAGGGAACATGCTGGTTTTATTTACTTCCTTTCAAATAGAAAATCAAGGTGTGGACATGTAGTTCAGTACCTAGCACACATGAAATTCTGGATTCAACCTTTAGTAAAGGAATTTAAACCAAAATCCAGGAAGTTACACAACCTAGTGCACATACTTGCAGAAAGCAAAGAGACCTGGTGCCCTGTCCACTTAAATTGATATTGGCCATATATCCAAATGGGTGCTTTCTCCCTCCTCCCCTCCCTCCCAGCTTGACACAGGTTGGTCTCAAACTCCTAGGCTCAAGCAATTCTCTTGCCTCGGCCTCTAGAGTGCTGGGACTATAGACATACACAGCTATGCCCTTATCTTATAGAACACCCGTGTGCTCTTAACATGTAATTTTGCATATACAGAAGAAACTGAGTTAAAATTGAATCATGAGCCCCTCCCTCCTACATGACTACAGTAAATGTTTATTGAACTGGATTTTGGTTTAAATTCCTTTACTAAAGGTTGAATCCAGCATCTCATGTGTGCTAGGTACTAAACTACATCCCCACACCCTGACTTTCTATTTGAAAGGAAGTAAATAGAACCCGCATGTTCCCTGTCTTCATAAAGTTTATAGCCAAGTGAGGATGGAATTGAACACAGGCACATGTGCTGCAGAGTTCAAGGTGCTACATGAGCCTTGAGGGTTCCTCATAACTTTTGGAGGAGGTGGAGGAGAGATTAGAAAAAGATGAAATTTGAGTGTTTGCTAGAGTACACAGGGGATAGGACATGGGGACAGTATACCTGGTGAAGTCCAGTTCTTTGTCGTCCCTTAATCCTGCCCACACTTCTGAATTCTTACTGAAATCCATGACTTTAACTGTCCACTTTGGAGTTCTTTTCACCCATTCCAAATGGGTGCCTGCATCCAGAAATCTGAGATGCAAAGCTAGACGTAGTGACTCATGCCTGTAATCTCATCAGTTGGGAGGCTGAGTTTGAGACCAGCCTGTGCTACAGAATGAGACACTGTCTTAAAAACAACAAAAGAACAGAGGAACTCTTGAGTTCCAGAACAGCCAGGGCTACACAGAGAAACCTATTTCAAAACACCAAAAAAAGAAACAAAAAAAATTAAACAAACTAAAACAACCGCAGATGATCCACAGGATTATGGCACCTTTGTTTTGCAAGTTAAAATATAAGCATAATCCATATATAAAGTGAAAATCAAGCAACACCAGTATAACAGGGAGACTAGAACTCCTGGAATGTCACCCCACTCCTCTGTGACTGTGTGAATGCACATGTATGCCTGTGAATGTGGAGACCAGGAGTCAGTGTCAAGTGTCTTCCTCACTCTCCCCTTTACGTTTTGAGACAGGGTCTCTCACTAAACCAAGAGCCTGCTGTTTCAGCCAAACTGGCAAGCCAGTAGGCTCCAGGGATCTGTCCCTGCCTCCTACCCACACTCCACAGTCCCAAGGGTTAGGGTTACTGACTCATGCCACCACGTCTGGGTTTATGTGGACGCTGGGAATCTGGACTCAGGGCCTTAACTCTTGTGTGGCAAGCACCTCACTGACTAAGCCCTTTTCCCAGCCTTGAAGCAATGCTTTGGGGCATAGATCTTCTTAGACTTTTTCTGTATCTTTAAGTATTTATGTTGTGCAGTAACTAACTTGTTTCTCATTCTACCTAATATATGGTAGTTATATTTTTCTAGTTAGCAAAGAGGTTTTTGAAGGCTTAGAAGTGTTATAGACACTGGCTTTACTTAAGCCCTCTTGGTGAACTGTATCATGATTCAAACAGTTGATATTGTCAGTCACCATGTAGGTTATTATTCCATGTTTTATTATTTTGTGATGAACTTTTTAAATTTGACCTTGAATTCTAAATGTGTGCGATTTTACATCCTGTGCTTACAGGAAGTTTGGAGCAAAGGGGAGCCTCTGAGGTCTTATATTTCCTAAGCTCCAGGATGGATAGGTGAAAATACTCTGAAATTTTTTTTTTACCCAGGAAATTTTTAGAAAGACTTAGGACGCTGATAAGATACTATCTATTAGATGTTTTGTTTCATTTTGCTGGGTAGAATATCTAGCCCAGGCTGGACATAGATTCACAAGATAGCTGAGAAGGACCTTGAATTTCTGATCTTTGTGCTTCCACCTCTCAAGTTTTGGAATGACAAGTGTGACTCACCACACCTAGTTTGTTTGGTTCTTAATTGTGATTTTCTTAGGCATACTTAATACTTTTTCTGTTTGTTTATAATGTTTTTACTCTGTAGATTAGTGTACAAAGCAGTAGGTTTCCTTAGAGCATTTCTGTGCATATGTCACTGAACCCTATTCTCGAGCATTCCATCCTTTTTGTTCATACTAGCCCATGTGCTAGTGATGAGCAAAGCCTCAGCGTCTGCCTGTTTACCACACTTTAGTACACAGAGTTCCTCTCTGTTCCCCTCTTAGGCATCCTTTCATCTATACCATACGATGTTCCGCTTGTCTGGTGGGGTAAAGCCTAGGGTGTCAGTGGTTTCCAGACAGCAGGGAAGCCTCTCTTGAATACTGGGTTTCCAGACTATGCTCATTCACTTCTTGACCACCAACCTTTGTTTTTGTTTTTCAGGTGAGCTGCAACATCTACGGGAGGAGATTTCCCTGTTAGAGCATGAGAAAGAAAGTGAACTTAAAGAAATAGAACAGGAGTTGCATTTGGCCCAAGCAGAGATCCAGAATCTACGGCAAGCTGCAGCAGATTCTGCAACTGAACATGAGAGCGACATAGCATCCTTGCAGGATGATCTCTGCCGGTTGCAGAATGAACTGGATGACATGGAACGCATTCGAGGGGATTATGAGATGGAAATTGCCTCGCTCCGTGCAGAAATGGAATTGAAGACTTCTGAACCATCTGCTTTAAGTATCTCAGACTTCTCTGGGATGCAAGGTATGAGACTTTCTGGTCTGTTCACTCAGCTGAACAGAGGAGAGGACATTATAGATAGGAAGGTAGTGGAAGAGTAGTGGTAGATTACGCACTAGAAACCTCTAGAAAAAAAATCCCTGTGTTTACTTTGAGACTGGAGAGAAAAACTCAGCTGTTACATAACCAGTCCATGTGGTGTAAGGATTAGAGATGGACCCTAGAGATTTTTAACAGAGAGCTGTTGGGCACTCGTTGGTTTGAGTATGGGAAAGTGTCCAGGTCTGGGGTAGCTACAGAAGGGTAGATACGGTTTCCAAAACCCTTCCTGCTGCTGTAGCATCATGGCTCTTTGCCTGAACCTGTTTAGGCCTCTAGCCCAGCATCTAAGATCTAGAATGCTAATTCTTAGCTTCATTTAGCTCTCCTGAGTAGAATCTTTGGAAGGCAATAAACGGGAGCACAAGACAGCTGGAGAGGAAAAAAGGTTATTTCTAGTAATGCATGTGGTACTCAGAAGCTTCGAGCCCTGTTTCAGACTGTCTCCCAGCTAGTTGCTAGGATTCCTGACATCAGAGGGTTTGCCTTTATTCTAGCCTAGATTTATGGTCTGAGTATAACAGAGGCCCTATATTTGGCCAGGTCAAGCAGAGACAGTCAACAAGGAAATCAAAGAATTGCAATCTTTCCAGCTGTATTAAGCTTTTCAGAAAGAGTTGCCTTTGGCCAGGCGGTGCCAGGAGAGGGAGGCAGCACAGAGGAGAGGGTGCAGCTAGAGTTGACCTAACCTGAGTCAAAAACCTGGCTCTAGTTAGGTTAGCAGGATTAACTCCGTCAAGTTATTGTCTCCAAACCTCATTTCTATATCAGATGGATGAACCCCACTTGGTTAATAAAATTTTACTGCAGGATGGGACACTGGGACAAAAAAATGGGCCCAAGGAAAACACAGAGAAACCTGAGTGCTCTGTGGAATGGATGGCTTTTGCTCTTTAGTCATGACAGGTAGGCAGTGGTGACCTCAGATGCTTTACAGCTGAGGATCCGAGGTGAGAATTCTCCCAGTGAACTTTGGACCGGCTTCTTTTGTTGTGTTAGTCTAAAACTGTCCTAAAATCAAAGGTTTATTTAAGCAGGAGGTCTTATGCAAGGCTATTTCAAGGATTAAATGAAGGTCAAAACCATCAAGTCTTCATACACAGTTCTCATCACAGTTTTTCTTACTTCCCACAGTAATCTTCAGGAGTTTTTCTATCTATCTATCTATCTATCTATCTATCTATCTATCTATCTATCTATCTAACTATTTTCTTTTGAGACAGATCTCTCTACATAGCCCTGGCTGTCCTAGAATTTGTTATTCATAGACCAGGCTGACCTTAAATTCACAAAGGTCTGTCTGCCTATGCCTCTGCCTCCCAAATGCTGGGATTTAAGCTTGTGCCACCATGCCTGGACCTGTCTAAGAACTTCTGATTGGATTAAAGAAGAAACATTAAAACTGGTGTTTAGGGGTATTGAATCTTCTTACAAGTAAAATATTGTATATTGTAATTAAGGCCAATTAGTGCATCTGAAATTTTAGTAGAATTAGTGTTTTAAGTGCTGTGATTCTTTTTGCGTGTATGAGTGTGTGCTGTGTGTGTGTTGGGCTAAGGGAAGCACTGCCATCTGCACACACTGTAGAAGCCAGAGGTTGATGTGGGTATCTGCCTCTATCAGTGTCCACCAGACCTTTTTTTGAGACAGGATCTGTTACTGAGCCTGAGGTTTACCACCTTGGATAGACTGACTCACTAGGCAGCCCCCAGGATCTATCAGTCTCCACACCCTCAGTGCTGCTGGGCTTATAGGTACAAGCTGCCATTCCTGGCTTTTTAATGGGGATATTGGGAATCTGAACTTAGATCCTCATGTTCATACAAGCAAACACTTTACCTACTCAGCCACTTCCCCAGCCCCAGTAATATTATTTTTTCTTGAAATATTTATTTAGTTTTATTTATATGTACATGTATCTGTGTGTCTGCCACATGATTTGTGTAGCTGCTGAGTCCAGAAGTAGGCACTGAGCTGAAATTGTAGGTGGTTATAAGCCAGATAACATGGGTGCTGGAAACTGATTTCGCTCTTGTAGAAAAGCATGAACTCACTTAAAGACTGAGCCATCCCCAGCCCTGTTGGTTCTTATGCATAAAGAGAAAAAGCATGGGTATTTGTAGCAACTGGGAAATTTTAACCAGTCTCTTCTCTGTTCTAATGCTTGAGAAAAACAAGCACTTTAGATTGGGATGGGCTTTCCTGTCAGCAAATGAAGAAAATGAATATGACTTGGGGGGAGCATGCTCGCTGGCTGTGCACTGTAAGGCCCTAGGTGTGATCCCAGGCACCATTCCTCCTCACCAACAACCAACCAACCAGACAAAACCCCACAAGGAATATTTATCTGTCCCCAGGCCAGTGTCTTCAGTGTGAAGATAAAGGAAGGGAAGGATGGTCAGCATGAGTGAGTTGTCTATGAAAGTCAGATCTGGAATGTAGAAGGTGGCAGTTCACATCTCACAGGGCTTTGGACTAAAAGCATCATGGTGGCTGTACTTGTGTCTCAGTGGCTAGAGTCCTTGCCAGACTTGCATGGAGCTCTGTACTGCATAAAAAGACAGGCACTCAGGAGGAGGACGTGGGAAGATCTGAAGTTTAGAGTCAGAGACCAACCTAGGCTACCTGAGGCTCTATCTCAAAAAGAAAAAAAGGAAGGAAGGAAGGAAGAAAGACAGATAGAAAGACAGACAAACAATGGGGAGGTAACTATAGTTAACTAGAAACTTAAATACAATAAATTCAATTTATTTAAACCTTCAAGACCTCCTAAACACGCAGGATGATATTTCAGTTGGAGCTTCAAGAATGAATAGATTGGGTATCTATTCTCTGCCTCAGAAAAAGAGAAGCTATGTAGCCCTTTGCGTTGCATTTCCATTCAGGAAATCTTGGGTTTGGTCACCAGTGCTTCTGTCCACTGAGGAAGCACTCACTCATCTCTCTCCTCTCATCTCTCTCTGCTTTCCTTCTGCAGAGGAACTACACCAACTTCGGGAGCGCTACCACTTTCTGAATGAGGAGTACCAGGCCTTGCGGGAGAGCAACAGCAGCCTCACAGGGCAGCTTGCTGAGCTGGAGAGCGACAGGTATAGCCAGGACACAGGGGGTCTGCAGTCCCTTAGGCTTCCCAGAAGATGGAGGCTGGGATCATGAGTATCTCTGTTCCTGTAGGCATTTCTGTGTCCTCCCAAGGGTGTGAAGACCTCCCGAGAGCAGGCTCGGAATGCCACCAAACTCTGTCAGAACTATAGTGAAGTGATCCATAAAATGCAGTTTTCCTCTGTTCTTGGCATTAGAGTCTAGCTAGCTCTGCTTTTTATTAGATCAGCTGAGATCCCTTTGCCATCCGCACAGATGTGGTTCAGTGTAGTGGGATAGAACAGCGTTCCTAATGCTGTGGCCACTTAATACAGTTCCTCATGTTGTAGTGATCCTCAACCATAACATCTTGTCTGTGCTACTTCATAGCTGTAATTTTACTACTGTTATGAACTGCAATGTAAACATCTGATATGTAGGACATCTGATGTGGCCCGCAAAGGGGTCGTGACCTGCAGGTTGAGAACCACTGGCACAGAGCCTCTAGGTTATCTATGTCTTGACATCAGAACCAGCCTTGAAACCAACTAGGTCAGTCATCATAGGTTGTTCCAAAGTTAAAATGCCCATGTAGTGAAGTGCTGGAGGCTTTGTGTAATCTTCTAAACATGTTCATCTGAGAGGTGAAGCTCAAAAAAGGCTCTTTAGTGATTTTGGCCTAACTGGAAGCACTGGGCTCACCTGACAGGTGATACCAGGCAGAGAGAGCTCCTCCCAACACAGCCCTGGGTTCTGGATTACAGGACACGAAGAGCAACAGAACGATGGTTGGAATCTCACATGCTAAGGAGTATGATGTCCTCAGAGTCTCAGACTTCCGAACTGGATTTCCCAGAGCCTGACCCTGTGATGCAGCTTTTGCGCCAGCAGCTGATGGGAGCTGAGGAACAGATGCAGGACATGCAGGACAAGGTAGGCGACAGAGGGTGGAGAGGCAGGCTCCTGCTACCATCTCTCTCACCTTTCCCTGGCCTGCAGTAGGGATGGAGCTAACAGAGGAGCCCTGTACTATGGGAGGGTATCCTGGGTATCCTGGGTCTTGCCTGACTGATAGAAGTCACCTGTCAAGGGATGACATTTCAATCAGACAATGGACCAGATGTTTAGTAGTGGTCCATACAACTATATGGATGCTGAAAACTCTTACCCATACTGATACTGCAGTGCAGCATGTTACTGAACATGTGTGCACATAAGCCTACGGTGAGAAGCTGCCAGTCGTGCGGCAGGACGACACATGCCGTTGTTACATAGTACAGTGACCTGAAGAGTGCTGATGTTTGATGTTTCCACCATACTATGTTTTGCTGTTATTTTAAAAACAAAAAGTGTTCATTATAAAACAGGATACCAGAAGGGCAATGGTGGCTCACATCTTTAATCTCAGCACTTGAGAGGCAGAAGCGGGCAGATCTCTTGAGTTTGAGGCCAGTCTGATGAAGTTTCAGGATGTCCAGGACTACACAGAGAAAGAAACCCTGTCTCAGAAAACAACAACAAAAACAAAAAGACCAGGATGCCATGTTATACTGACAGCATCTTCAAATATCTTTGCTATCTCTATTAATGGAATTGTTTTCATTTGTGCTTAGTTCACTGTCAAGGTACACATTAGCATCCCAGGAGTAATAAAACACAGTCACAAACACACATGCTGTGCTTATCTAAGTTTGTGTAAGTGTACTCTATGATGGTCATGCAATAATTCAGTAGTATAATGACACATTTCTCAGCATGAGTGTACATTGCTATCTGATACCTGACTAAATTCTAATCAAAGGAATGACATATTTTCCCAGGTCAGTGTGTGTGTGTGTGTGTGTGTGTGTGTGTGTGGTGTGTGTGTGTGTGTGTGTGTGTGTGTGTGTGTGTGGTGTGTGTCTGTCTGTCTGTCTGTCTCATCTACTACAAATCAGCCCCATTCTGTTTCCCACACAGTGTAAGAACCTGTATTGTGAATTGGAAGAGCTACAGCATCACCGCAGAACCAGTGAAGAGGAGCAGAAGCGGCTGCAGAGGGAGCTCAAGTGTGCCCAGAGTGAGGTGCTCCGGTTTCAGACCTCCCACAGCACCCAGGTAAACACTGCTGGGGGAGGAAGGGCAGCAGGGCTCAGTCACTGTCTCCAGGGAGGCTGGACATCAGGAATGAGGCTGAACTCTGCTGACTCTTACCCTGTGACCAGAACCCAACAGCATCACCCAAAGCCCCTGCATATAGAAGCCACGTGGGATGGCATGTAGAAAGGTGCCATTATTGAGTGTCTTCATCACTGAAGAAACCCAGCCATAGATCCAGAGAGCTTCTTCTCAAGGTCTCTGCATCAGAAAAATATCACAAAAGCCTGGATAGGGCTCTGCTGCTTCTTGAGAGTAACTGCTCTACCCACGTCCCCCTTACTACAGAATGAGGAACTGAAGAGCAGGCTCTGTGCCCTGCAGCAAAAGTATGATGCTAGCCAGGATGAGCACAGTGAGCTTCTGAAGGTGCAGATGCAGCTTGAGACCGAGCTCCAGCAGCTCAGACACCTCAGATGCACACCTGTAGAGAGCCAGAGTGAAAAGGTAACAGTGCCAAAGGGAAAGGGACAGTAGAGGGAGGGGCCAGCAGCACTGGCTTGAGGTTTGGGGGTGTGGATAATAGTAACTGCAGAGCTGGGGATAGGCTTTTGGTAGACTCCCTGCCGAGAGTGCTCGAGGTCCTAGGTTCAGTCCCTAGCATTGAAACAAGACAGAAGGAGACAGCTGGTTTTTGAGCCTAGTGTGGTAGAACATATCTGTTATGACAGCACTACGAAGATAAAAGCAGAAGAATCAGGAGTTCAAAGCCAGTGCCAGCTGCATAGACTGGGTTTTATGAGATGAGATTACATTTGTTTGTAAACAGGCAAGCCAACAAGATAACTGTCATCTTCAAGTTCTGCATAGGTGGGAGGACAGGTGGCCAGTGAGAGGAGGAGGTAGTCTGACTGGTCAGTGGCTGAGTCAGGAGAAGAGCAAGGTCATAAAAGCCAGCACTACTACCCAAAGCCCCCTGCATGCAGGAGCTAATGTGCCGGCTCCAGAAGCTGCAGGCTCAGCACCAGTGCAGTGTGAATGAGAAGGAGCAGCTTCTAGAAGTCCAGCATCACCTGCACGACAAGCTGCGGTGCCATGAATCAGAGGTGCATCGTCTCCGAGACATGGTGGACTGCTTGCGAGAGACAAATGAGAAGGTAAAAGGAAGGCCAGGCCAGGAGCACATAGCCAGGCAGGCTCTTCTGTGAGGGTAAGCGGAGCGGGGCTTCTGGAGTTCTGTGGAGGACTGCTGCTGAGGTGGACCCAGGACATGTAGAAAGAGCTGCTTTTGAGATATCCAGTTTCCTTCTATTTTAAACCAGAAAATCAGCCTTCAGAAAGGAATCCTGTTGCTTCCTTCAGGAGGAAGTCTCACAAGGTCAGGGTGTCAAGCCTGTTAAGGATAGGTCTGTTTGGTTCTCCCTGGCTGGGATGAAGTTAGGGTTGGAAAGGTAAGGGGTGGAAAGATCTGAGTGAGGCAGTAGTTGTACATGGGATGATGGCTCTGCCTTCCCTACCCAGAATTCAGGGATATACATCCAGCTTCAGGAGATGAAGGGATTGTATCAGTTCAGCAGGGATGAGCTGGAGCGCCACAAGCACATGTATGACCAGCTGGAGCAGGACTTCCTGCTCTGCCAGCAGGAGCTGACAGAGCTCAAGTCCAACCAGTCCATTTGTGAAGAGAACGGAAACTGCTCGAACAAGGTAATTGTACTTCAGAGTGTTAAGTGCTCCTGGTACCAGCTTGGGAGAGAGGAGAAACAAAGACAAGGGATGAGGTCACCCAACTAAAGCAGAAGACAAAGGCAGACCCATGTCTACTGGCCTTAAAACAGTTCGCCTTGAACTTGACTTGAATAAGAACCATAGCTTAGTAGATCAATGCATTTGGTCTCAGTCAATATGAACATCTGTTTTTTCATATGACCCCATGTAAATATGTATTTCTGCATTGGTATTATAACTGTATTGATGTCTTATCATTTGAAGGGAGGCACATACACATATGTTTAACTAAACTAAAAGGATTTCTGAAACAGGTTGCAGGTGATTTTAAGGGTATGGTCTGTACCCAGAATGCTGATTTTAGTATTGGAAGAACCAGTGCTCTTTTAGGGTGTAGTCAGACTTGAAGTAAATTCTCAAATCTTGAATTTTGCTCTAAATTAAACAAAATGCTGTCTTTTTTTTTTTTCTTTATGGTGAGGAGTGCTGAGACAGAGTCTCAGTGTTTAGACTAGGTTACCCTTGAACTTGTGGCAATCCTCCTGCTTCCACCTCTATTGCTCAGATTACAGGCATGTACCACCATTCCCAGCTTGGTACAAAACAATCTTTTTGTCTCACTTTCTTGAAGAAAGCAATTCCAGTAGTGATACATAAGGGTTTGTTCACTTTTCTGTGGTGTCTGAGACGTCAGTCAGCCTTTGCCATTTACCCTGCTGAGCACTGTCTGCCCTTGATTGTGACAGGAGTTGGAAAGGAGGGGAGCCCCTGGGAGAAAAGGCATAAGTCTTGGGAGATGGTGGGGCTGGTCACATTCTGCGAGGGTGCTCTGGCTCCTGCCTCTCCCAGTAGTAGACTGTGTCCTGAGGGAAAGGCCTTTATGATTTAGAGGATTGAGAAGGTTACAGTCTAGCTGCCATTCCATCCCAGGGCTTGCATTTTGCCCGCTTTCTTCACTCTCCCTCGGCTGAGAGACCCACTGGATCTCTGACTTGCTTCAATACCTCTACAGGGCTGTAGCTTACAAGAGGTGAAAGACATGCTGGTGTACACATCACTGAGATTCTCCTTGATTTTAAAATACCTGGTTCTGAGAATCAGAGGCTAATGTAGCTTTAACTCAAATTCAGCAATGGCTCCTATTTTACTAAAGGTTTTACGGTATGATTAAGACTAGGGATGTAGCTCCATGGTAGAGCACTGGCCTAGCATGCATGAGGTCCTAGGTTCAATTTCCAACATGGGCAATACAAAAATAAGAAAAATTATGTCCAAATTAAGTCCTTATTGATGAGGTAAATAAATTAAGTCTAAAAACAATTGACAGAGTGACTTGAACTGGTGTTCCCTGCAGTTCAGGGAGATGGAGAGAGTGTGCTGCAGGAAAGGGCCAGGGAATAGGGAAGGAAGGAAGGAAGGAAGGAAGGAAGGAAGGAAGGAAGGAAGGAAGGAAGGAAGGAAGGGCATTGAAATCACTGCTTCTCAAGCCACTTTCTGGGGGCATGGCAGATGAACTTAGAACACAGACATTGAGAGTACAGGTGGAGTTCTCAGAACTACCTGATGGGGTCCCCCCTTAGCATAGAGGTCTGGTCTGCACAAGACCACCAGTCCAGGGTGACTGAATAAGGAAGAGAGGGGGCCTAAAAAGTCACAGGAGGCAGGGAGCACATAGTGTTCTGCCAGCCCCCTAAATATACCTTCAGTAGTAACCATGCCCTGCACTCCTCCTGACCCATAGTGTGATGCACTGGTGGCCAGACTGACAGAATTGCAGGACAAGTTCAAAGCCAGCCAGCAGGAGATTGCGCACCTGCAGATGGAACAGTGTGAGCTCCTGGAGGATCAGAGGAGGCTGCAGGAGGAGCAGGGCCAGCTGCAGGAAGAGCTGCATAGGCTCACATTCCCACAGCCCAAATGTGGCCTCTTGCAGAAGGTACTCATTGCCAGGGTGAGACCATTGATCAGGGGGAGGCTGCATTGAGAAGCTTCCAGGTATAGCTGTCCATGGGGAAAATAAAAGGGAGGGAAGTGAGTATTTTCCTTTCTTGCCCTAGCGCTTTTTCTTTTCTTACCGTTCTCCCCACAGAGCTGATTTGGGTTTTTCTTCACAAAGGCTTTAAACTTTAAAATACATTTTATATTCTGAAATCTGTGCAGCGTTATATTTTTAGCTATTTGGTCCATCTGGAGGAAGTGCACCTGAAATCACTTTGTGAACTGCAAAATATCCACACATTGGAATCTTTTTTTTTTTTTTCAATTAGCAAAGTTCCATGGAAAAAACCCCTTTCCCCAGAAGGGCTGTGTGAAGCTATGAAGCCCAGCAGGGATGGGGCCAAGGAGGGTGTTTTCCCCTTAATCATCACTTTTCCTTCCTCTTCCCTACTCAGAGTCAGGAGCTGCTTTCAAAGTTGCAAGACCTGTGTGAAATGCAGGTGCTCTACCAAAGCATGCAGGACCAACAGAGAAAACTGATACAGAACCAAGAGTGTGTATTAAAGGAACAGTTAGAGGCACACAAACATCTTCGAGGTTTCAAAGAGTCTAATTTCCAGGAAGTGTTGGCGAACCCTCAAGATGCTAAAGGGCCTAAGTCTTCCAGTTGTGAGAATAAGGTAACCACAGCAGGAGGAAGGGATTTGGTTCTTGTAAGTACAAGTCTGTGACAGGGAAAGGGGCTCTGTGCAAGGGTTGAGTTGGGAAGGCCTATTTGGATAGGAAGCAGGATGAGACTGAAGCCCTAGTCAGCGTCTTCCATGGGCTCCAGTACTCAGACACCCTGAGTATCTCACCCAGAGACACACACTCTGGTTTGATGTTTAGGTACAGAATGATTTTTTTTTTTTTAAAGAGGTGAAGTGAAGGCAGCATCTAGAACAGAGTTTAGGTGCCCCTGAGGTCTGTCTGACTACTGGATTCTGTCCCTACAACATGGCGTTTTCAAAATGTGTGGAATCAGTTCAGTGTTTGTTTTGATTCCTTTGGACTAGCCCTAAATGTGTCATCTTTTGTATGGGCTGGAAAGTCTACTCCATTTTCAGAGTTTATAACCTTTTGAGTCTCCATGAACAAATCTAGCCCCAGTCATCTCCAAGGAAGCAGTTGCAGCAGACAGGTTCATGGTACTGTCTACACTATTTTATTAAATGTTGGGTGATGCTAGCAAAGCCAGATTACAGGGACTAAATAGACAAATGATTGTTTCTCAGACACTGTCAGGTGGTCATACCTGTGAGGTAAGATGGTTGGAATTCTATACAGGTCTGTTCAGAGTTGGGCAATAAATTTGGTCCAAGGTCTCAGTGTAAGCAAGAGTGGGTAGACAGTTTCAGTTCAGGCTAAACCTAACAGTTTTAATATTACCACGAACAAGGAGAATCAGGAATAGAGGAAGTCCAAACTGTGGGACTTCTTGATCATTCCAGGGTGTCAGATATCCAGGCTAAGAGCCTGGGTAACATAGAAATCACGTATAAACTGTTTCCTTGATCAATTATAGCTAATGCTGAATATGTACTCGAGGTATGGAAAACATACTTCCAGGCAGATGGTACAGGGACTAGTGAGGTGTAAGACCTTGGTTCCAAGCCTGTGTCTTCCAAGAAAAGAATTCTAGTCACATTTGCAGCTGGGCTGATTTTACCATGAGGGGTGGTGGTAGAGAGGGCTGAGCCCGAAGGTCTGATGGGTGCACTTGACTTAAGTGTGGTAGGGAGCCAGGGTGTTTGTGAGGCTCGCCTTCACGGCTTCAAGGAGGAAGTTATGCCAGAGTACAGAAGCCAGCAGAACAGGAGCCCTCAAATCACTTAGTACCTGCGCTGGGGAGATGTTTTCAAAGGAGCAGAAAGGTGATATATACCAGTCTCCTGTAGGTTAATTCAAAGACAAAGGCCTTATGAAACGGAGGTGTGTGTGCCCTTTTCTCAGGTAAGCACTCACATCTGCCCTAGAAGAGGGGCAGCTAAGAGGACTGAAGTATCTCACAGTAATGGTGATGTCTCCTGCTCCTCCTGCCTCCCTCCCCCTAGTTCAAAGTGCTTATGGACCAGCTGCAGGCTCTGCAGGTGCTCTATGACAGCAGTCAGAGACAACAGGAGGTTCTGCAGCAGGAGCACGGGCGGCTCATGGAGGAGCGGAGGAGGCTGCAGGCTGAGCTGCAGCTCTGCATGGAGGAGATGCAGCTGCTCCAGACTCAGTCCCCCATGATGAAGCGGAGTCTCGAGTACTGCAGGAGGGGCTCAGGCAGCAGGGCCCCCAGCACTGAGAGCTTCCACAGGAGTTACGACAGTAGCATTGAGGAAAACGAAGGCTATCAGAAGAGTTACGTGAGCTCCCAGCCCAGCAATGAAACCTTCCTCAAGAGCTATGAGAGCGCCACGAGTACCAACGAGGCCTTTCAGAAGAGTTACTGCTCCAGCAGCACAAGTGTGTCCTATAAGAAGAGTTACGGCACTACTAGTAGTTGTGAAACCCTTCACAAGAGTTATGCCAGCAGCAGTACTGATGAGGACCCAGCTGAGCCTGAAGACTTGGAGGTAACCATTGCCAGGTGATTGGTCAGACAGGAAAGATGGGTTCCTTATCTTTGAAAGAAACATCACCAGGGGAAGGGCATATGAATGAGATAGGAGTAGGGTCAGAGCTGGCCTGGAAGACTTCCTGAAGTATGTAAGACTTCTGCTAGTGATTGTCCTGCTTCCTCTTACTCCTGACAGAGGTGGCCTGATTTGGACAAAGACCCCAGGGTTCAGGACTTTGAACATAGTCAGGATGTTCTTTATGGGAAGAAATAAAGCTCCCCCGGCCCCCAGGGAGCTCCAGGAGAGGGCCTAGCAGAGTGTAGGACAGAAATCAAGTGCTCCTTGGGGTGCTGTCATCGATCCCCCACTCTCTGCAGCACTTTGAGGAAACAGTGGCCAAGGTGCTGACCAAGTTGCAGGCAGTGAAGGCCCTGTACCAAGTGAGCCAGGAAGACCACTGCCAGCTGCAGGAGCGGATGACCAGGCTTCTGGCCAAGCAGAAAGAACTGAAGGAGGAGCTGGAATGCTGTGAGAAGGAGTTGAAGGAGTGCATGGAAAACTCTGAGAAGCCTGCAACTCCCCAGAATGACAAGTGTGAGGTAACCGTTGCCAGTGACAGAGATCCTCCTGGCAGTCCCTAGAGCCATTTTAGAGAATGAGGCATGAGGGTGAGGGGACAGGGAGTCTGCTACAACTGACGGGCATTGCTCAGGTGAAGGATATCTCTCCAGTGACCACTGTTCCTGTGATGTACTTGTAATTCCAGTCGACTTTCATGGCATTACTCTCTCCCCTTTGCTGCTTCTATTCTGTCTTTTACTTTGTGCCCCAAAGCACTTGTATGGAGCTCTATTTCTTTATTCGCCAATATTCTTTCATTGTTTTGAGTGCATTGTCTTTTCCCCCCAACTAGATTATATGCACTTTGAGGACAGGGCTCTGATGAGCCAGGGTTCACTGTCCAGTGGGAGGATCACTGTATGTGTGTTTGGGAGAGATAGAACAGATGCAGAGTGATGGCCACATGAGCCTACACTGATTAGTACTTACTGAATGGACCATGTGCTGCCATCAGCTCAGGAAGACAAAACCTGAGATTAGGAGACAAGGTTTTAACTTCATACATTACCAGGAAGGAGCTGCAGGTGCCACACACACTGCCAGGTATTTTCAGCAGTCCCATAAGTAACTAACAGAGGAATGAAGCGGGTGAGATAGGAGTTCCTGGGAAGAGAACGAGATAATAACAACTGCCTGAGCTTCAGAAGTGGTGGCACTCTTGTAGTTATTTCCTAGACAGGTTATGATCAAAAAACATAATATTTTTAATTTAATAATTTTTATCATTCTAGATGCAGATCTTCAGGTATTTCAACTTAGGGGGAAAGCTATCTGTGAAGCCTCTTAGGTTTCATTGCCTTCTTGAACTTCTAATGTCCGCTTCCTTGTGAGCTTTAGCAGGGATATCTGTGAGACAGTGATTCCCTAAGAAAGACCTGGGCTGACTGGGTGGGACTGCTGTGGATAACTGGAGTCCCACTACCAACAGATCAAAGAACTGCAAACTAAGCTGCGGGAGCTGCAGCTGCAGTACCAGGCTAGCATGGATGAGCAGGGCCGGCTTCTGGCAGTGCAGGAGCAGCTGGAGGGGCAGCTGCAGTGCTGCCAAGAAGAACTCCGTCAGCTCAAAGAAAACAGGCCCTCTTTTAGCTCAGAAGCCAGGGGCAAGAATGTCAATAAGAATATGAACAAGAATGCCAATGGAGTTAGAAATAAGAAGTTGGGCACGGCATGCTCAGAGGATTCATTTGAGAATGAAAAGGTGAGTCCCAGCCTTAGAAGCCAGAGAGGCAGTGGGTGGAAGAGGCCCTGGGAAGAAACATCACTTCCACTAACAATTCCTTCTAAGTAAGACACTGAAGAAGTACACTCTTGGTACCACTAATAACTACAAGAGTTCCAACTTTATAAGAGTTTGGCCACTTTTCTGGGTGCTATGGGGAGAATACCCAGCAATTGGTTTCACTAGCCTAGTTCCATCTCTGGGACCCTTGTTGTTCCTGGGTTACATGATCAAAGCCCATCATTACACGATGAAAGTCCAACTAGATGGAGAGAAAGGAATTTATTGACACAAGAGGATTGACTCTGGTAAGAATTACCAGGAAGGGAGGAGGAAGTAGTGTAGGAGCAAAGCCCAACAACCTTGAATTATGGTTATCTGCCTGAAATGACCTATTGGTCAAATCTGATTGCTCGCTTAGCAAACTAAATGTGATTGCCCTCCACATTATTCTTGGAAAGGTTAGTTTATAGTTCCAAAATCCAGTCTTCCACGGTGGAACTCCGAGGTGGTACACGTAGAGCTTTCTGGAGGTAGCATAACCCTGTCTGGAGGGTAAGATTCGATTAGGTAACGGCAGCCCCACCCTACCCTGCCTCCATCCTGCAGAATCTGGATGTGGTGCTATACTACAAGGCCAGCCAGAGGAAATTAGATGAGCTAACGAAAGAAGAAAAAGAGATGGAAGAGGCAAGAAAGAAAGAAAAAGTAAAGCAAGCCAAGAAAGAATTGTGTAAACTAGCTACTAAGCCAGCAGATCCTAGTGCAGAGCCTGAGTCAACAGAAGACGAAGATGGAAACTTTGAAGAGTACGGAGAAGGGGAGGATGAATCTTGTGAGACTGCTGAGGAAGGCAACCCCCTTAAGCTTTCTGAGAGCAAAAAGGTAACCACAGCCGAAGGCTAGACCAAGTAGAGATGAGCCTGGGGCTCCGGTGCTCTGGTGTTGAGGAGTGGCCCTACCATGAGTACACCAATACAAGATAGAGGCCAGTGAGCACCTGTTGGACAAGGGAATGGGGAAGGAGTTGGAGAGGGCAATCTTTCTGAAGAAAATGGCAGGCTTAGATTAATTTGCTGGAGCCATTGCACAATGAGTGCCTTTTCTCAGAACCAAGGTGGAGGTCATGTGTCCTTTCACTTACACTGTAGCACTCTGTCACCTCTCTATCTCAGCAGTGTCCCCTCATCCCTCTCCCCAACACAAAGGACCTTGATGGTGTGAGCCCTTGTTCAGCACATTTCTGCCAGCCTCAGCAAGTCAGTTGATCCTGATGTCCTGTGATACCCTGTGAGTGTTAACCTTGTTAGTGCCCACTGGGCTTTGCATCTCACATCATAGGATGTGAAAGTTGGACCTCGGGAGTGAACAGGGGTGATGTTGAAAGTTACAGTCTGTTCAGCAGGGACACTGTCCAGTCTACCACTGCTCTAACCCTTAGTTCCTGGATCTATGAGAAATTGGAGAGGAAGTATCTTTGGGTACATGCAGATGACATAGGTAAGTTAGCTGCTTACAGAACTACTTGCATCTTTTAACAACTGATACATTTCCATTGGTATGTATCAGCTGAATTCCTGCTCTGAGGTTAGTTGGCCACTAAGTCCCCAGTTGACAGTAGAGAAAATGTCTTGTGGTGGGTTATCCACACTTTATAGATACCTGGAATTTTGCAGTTCAGTCTGCATTGCTGGTTCATGATCAGTATTCAGTTCCTGTTAACCACAAGATGGAGGATTGTTACTTAAGATACAAGCAGGAGTGACTAAAGTCTTCCCCAGGCCAGTGTTTCTTCTGAACTTACCGTGTTCCACTACAGGCTGGTTCAGAGAGCATAGGTTTCTTGCCCTCAGGGACCACTTACCTAAACCTAAGCTTGACCCTTGTACTCCAGAGTCAAATACATTGTTGATGTCTGCACATGGAGATACCCTTTTGCCCCAGTGGGTCCTGAATCTTTTGCAGACCGCTCAACTGGCATTCACGTTACTGCATACAAATTCAGTTTCTCTTTATAAGTTGTAGTCAAAGAAGTATCCTTCTCTAGCCTTAGCTTATTGTAGTACATTTTATCTCACAATGTATTAGATTCCTAGGGGATTGTAGAAACCAGAGCTCTGCATACCTCTGAAATTGATAGAAAGTAAGGCTGGCATGTGGCCTGGCTGAACACTGGCTCTTCCTGAAGTGATCCAGGAAAAGTATCTGCCCTGTTCCTGTGAGGAAGCCCACTGTACTCTCTGAAGCTTCACTTTTCCAGAGTGTCTGACTCTAGAAAGATCTAGGTGCAGGTAACTTCTGCTTGACAAGATATGAGCTGTACATGATCTGGAGACCTAATTTGGACCTATCTACTGCTTGACTCTGTTTTGCAACTGTTCCAGGCTGCCAGTATGAGGAACTCCTCTGCTCTTCTCAAGGCTCTGGAAGCAGAGAAGAAATACTACTTCTCCAGCTTATGTGGTTTTTAACCTTGGATTCTTCTCTCTTTCCCTTTGTTTTCTCATCTTCATTATCTGTTGGGTTTGTGTGTATGTATGTGTGTCTTTCCATACAATCACGCGTCTCCCGGTCTCTCCTGTGCTTCTCATTTGACATGTTGCAGCCATCCCCTGCCCCTGATCCCCCCATATTCTCCTTGCCTCTTGTAGGCCTGGTGGTCATATCAGCTCTGCTCTGGTGCTGGTGGGCTGAGACATCGTCCTAACCCAGGTACTAGTATTGCTTCCTCTCTTCCCTCTCAGCTTCTTACTTCTCCCATTATACAATAGGTGATGCTCAGGTCTGAGTTTTCGCCCTGGCTTTTTCTTATTTTGCTGCAAAACTTACAAGCTTTCTTGAGCATGCCATGATTGATGTATGTAATAGACAGGTAGTTGGGATGCTTACTAGATACACAGGTTGAGTTTTTGTCTTTGACTGGTAAAACTTGGATAAGCACATCTCTGTTGGTACTGACAGAGATGCCCAGCTACTTCTGATGAGCTGATGTTTGCTTAAACTCTAGAGCCAAACATTGGCCATTTCAACCCAGAAGGAATTCCTCCCTGTGTTTAAGGGTGATAGAGGAGGTCTAAAGAGCTGTGGTCCTTCTGGTCCTCTCTGGAGCGTTTGGCTGAGGGCATCCTAAATTGGTCCCTCCCACCTTGATGGAAATAGAACTGACTTCCTGCTGTGCTACATTCCTCACATTAAAAGTTCTCAAAAATTTGGTACTTCTGGTTGCCAGAAAAAAATGTCAACAAAATTTCAGGGAATTGTGTACAGTTGCATTTATTCCTTTGGGGGACCAGATTCCATTGTAATTGGCCTCTCAAGCCAGGTTTCTGGAGAGAGTGTGGTATTGCTGAAAAGTTTCTAATGATCAGAGATGGAAACATTCTCAGAAGTCAAGAGTGATATGTTTTGGGCACCTCTCCCTTGGCCCAGTTCATGTAATCTGGTCTGTTGACAGAATCGTCAGTTTAGGATGAAGATTGTTTAAGGGTCTCAGGTAGGAACCCAAGGTTCTACCTGCCTCCTGGAACCTGTAAGTTCTGTTTTGACTTCTTTCTCAGACTCTCCCAGCTGCATCACCTCTGTCTCCTCCTCTTCTGCCTCTTTAAATAAGTAAGGTACAATTGGCTTAATGCAAAGTTTTAGAGAGACAGCTTTGGTTGATGGCACCTGTCACCATTTTCCTTTTTAAATTTTCTTTATATTGCATTTATTTGGGGAGCTGGTGTATGAAGGCGAGAAGACAACTTCTGGGAGTCTGCTTTTTTTTTCCTTTTACCTTGTCCCAGGGATGAACTCAAGTCATCAAGCTTAGCAACAAGGGACCTCATCTGCTGAGCTATCTTGCCTCCCCTCCCAGCTTCTTCTTTCTCTGTTTCACCTTCTCACAACCTTCAGCCTTTCTCTTTTCTTTCTTTAAGGCCTTTTCCACAACAGTCTTTAGTTGCTTTCACGATGGGGCGTGCTCCTTATCTCTCTTCCTCTCTGAGTACTTCCAGAAGTCACTTGAGTCCCTATGGTATGAAACACAAGGGATTCAGTCACAGCCTTTAGCCAGGCTTCACCATCCCCATCAGAGTGCAAGGAAGGGACTGTGGTTAGGTTTTTCTTGGAATCCTTGTGTGCCCTGAGTTCTGACTGGGTCCCCGGTGTACAGCTTGTGCCAGGTCTTGAGGCTCTGTCATTACAAGGCATTGACAAGTGCTAAAAACCTGACTGAGTCTGTCACCTCCTGTTAGCTTTGTCCCAGGGACTAAAACATGACTAGACTTCAGCATCTTCAGTGGTAAATAAAGGATGACTTCTACCTGCCTTTTTCTCATAGTTTCTGTAAGGATCGGTTGAGTTTGTTCCTCTGGATCTACATGGTAGAAACAGAGAACCTGCTCCTACAAGTTGTCCTCTGACCTCTCTATGCATAACCTCCTTCCAGTAAACAAATAATGTAATAACATTTTTAAAAATTACAAAAATAGATTCATTTTTAAAATCCATGTGAGTGCAGAAAAAGAGTGTGCTCACTCAAATGGTGTGTGCTGTGAGCCAGGCACTTCTCTAGTCACTCTGCATAGACGGACCTAATCCCTGCAGCCGTCCTGAGAAAGCACTGACTACGCCATTTGACACGTGACAACTAAACCAAAGACAGCTGAATAAATATAGCCAGGAAATTGTGGATATGACTATAAGGAATTGATATTAACAGCTATAAAGTTATAAGGGGGTGCTAATGTGGAGGGCTGACACCAAGAGAGGGGCTCCCCCTTCGCAAAGGAATGAGGAATCAATATTAACATATACCTGCAATCCTGTCACTTCAGTTAGGGAAGCAGGAAGATGGGACATTTGAGACCAGCTTGGGCTGGTTCCTGTCACAGAAAAAAATAAAACCAAACCCTCTTGTTGTTTCTTAGCTCTTTCACTGCTCCTCCCTTACTCCCCCAGTCCCCCTTGCCCCTGCTTTGCTTCCTGGTTTTTTACACAAGGTCCCATACTGACCTCAAGTTATCTGTAGGGGAGGCTAACACTCCCCACGCTCCTGCTGCCACCTCTAGATTACTGTGATTTCATGTGCATGTTACCACACTGAATTTTGGGGGTTCTGGGGGTCAAGTCCAAGGCTTCATACATTCTAGGCAAGTATTCTATCAACCAAGTTATAGTGCTAGCTCTTCTGCATTGTCTCTTCTCAGTCTGAGCACCTTTTATTGGTTGACCCCAGGGAACTGGGAAGACATACACAGCAGATTATACTGTTATCCTATTGTGCTGATGGGACCTCCAACCTTAGTAATTCTCTTGGTGACTAATATCATTAATGTATTCATGTCTTGTTGCTAAGACTTTTGTGTATTGTGCACATTAAGTACCCTCTCCTCATTCTCTACTAACACTTGGTTATTTGGAGTTCAAAAGCAAAGGTTTCCATTTTCTCTATTAGCTGTAGTTCACTGCCATAGTGGATGAGTTTTGTGGGTTTTTGTTTAATTGTTTAACCTGACCCTGTGTTTTGTGTTTTCACAATACTCTTCTTTCCTGTTGGCTTCACTCACATCCTCAGGTGACAAGGCCACCTTGCCTTTCACCCTTGTGTTCAGCCAGATTTCATGGAAGGACCCAGCCTCTAAGGGCTTACCTTGCCAAGTTCTCATTATTCAGCAATTTGGTACTTTAAAAATGATCATAACAGACAATATTGATATCCTACTCTTTCTTCCTGTTGTCTGCAAGTACTTCAAGGAAATCTTATCAGATACCTTGCTTAAGTGAGTTCCTTAGTCTGTCAGATTGGTGACACATCTAGATGTTTGTGATTTCTCAGAGCCCAGAAGCTCTTTGGGACACCCAAAGAAGCCAGCATTGTCTATGTGCTCATGGACATGGGGCTGCCCATGGAGCCTGTAACTGTGGCTACGTCTACAACAACAACAAATGGCTGTCCCTCTCCCTGCATCCTTCAGCTATCAATGGCTCATCAGCTACTAGAGCTGGCATCTAGGTTTTTCTTTTTTAGGATTTGGTACAGGATCCCATGTAGCCCAGATAGCCTTCAAATTGGCCCTGCAGTGAAGTGCTGGGATTACATGTGTGCTACCAGAACCAGAGTAGACATCTTTTCCAGATTATCCATTTGTCTTGAGAGGGCCTGGTGTGTAGACCAGGCAACAGCACTCACATGTGCTCCTGCTTCCTAGTTTCTACTGTGGATACTTCTAACAATAATTTTTTTTCATTTTGCATTTTTGTTCTTAGCAACTATTCCTATAAAATTGAGAGATTATCTTTGTTCTTCATAATTAGCTTAAATTTTTCTTTGAGATCAGTTATTTTTTAATCAAGTATGTTAGCTTTAATGGTCCCTACTCTGTTTTTTTCCTCAAGCCATCTTCCCCTTATGCTGTAACTTATGATTCAAAATCCAAATTCTTTAAGCAACACAGTAAAACAAGTAGTAAAAGTTGGAACTATTTCTCTTATTTTTGTGTCCAAGAATTCTTGTTTCCTGAATATTTTCTTATGGTGTGTTTTCCTACCCGTGAATCATCAGGGTTTCCCAGCAGCCAGAGTGTTTAGAAGCCTTATCACACTCAGTGCATGCTGCAGGATGTCATGCCATGACCTAGTGACTGGAGGGAGCTGGGGTGAGAAACGTATTTATTGGCTTGTGACACTGCTCCCCAGGACCAATAGCAGATTCCCCTGAATTTCCTCGATGTAACACCATCTGACACAAAGTCTCTGGCTACCAGTGATCTCTACTTCATTCTAAATGCATTTTATTGCTTCCTCTCATGCCCCTACCCCTTAACTTTGCTCTCACTTCTCCGTAAAGTCCATGAGCTATGCCTGCCTTCTCCAAAGGCCCACTTTACCAAACCTCTTCTCACACACCTACATGAAGAGTCCCTGAAGATGGGCCAGGAGTCTTGCTTATGTAAATAGGAACCACTATTCTCGGCAAATCAAGCACAAATACAGGGATAACCTAAGTAATGATAGTGTCCTGCCACAGAACTAGTGTGCTGGAATGAAACCACACAATCTCTATGATCACCCCAGGGGCGAGAGAGGCTAAGCCATAAGAATGTTCCTGAGGCAAGCAAGCCCTCTAGTAGGCGGTGATTTCTGGCTTAAGGAAGGGTTCGGGAAGAAGGCTTGGAACTCACTGTTTTTCTTTGGTCCCACAGAACATGTTTGGGATGTGGAAGCCTATGGTATTCTTGGCTATTGCAGCAGTAGCTCTGTATGTGTTACCCAATATGCGACCACAGGAACCAGAATTCTACATGAAGTGATGGCAGACCTGGACCAGCCCAGAGGGCAGATCCCCAAAGGCTACCACCCTCACCTTTGGGCAGAGTACACTGTGCTAGAGCCCCCACCCCACCTGTGTTTCTCCATCTCCCTTGCCTCAGCCACTCAGATTGGAAAGGCTTATGGGAGTTGCTGGCTCTCAACCTCCTGCCTTGTGTTAAGAACCTGGGTTCCTTGTAATTAAATGTCAGCCTAATTACACAAAACATTGTGTGACTTTTTCTTCAATAAATGTTTCACATAACATTGAACAGAGCAATTACCCCCTTCAACCACGTATATCCCATAAGAGTCTGTTTTAAATATGATTTTTCAGAAATGAGGTTGGTTCCCTCTGCTGCCAGCTGAAACAGAGAGATTGATCTGTACCTATTTAATCTTATCTCAAGGAACTCTTAGGAACACAGAAATGGAGCGAACTGGGTACTCTGTGTATGGGGCTGGGGCAATGGGCAAACAAAAGACCTCTGTGTTTCTGAGTCCTAAGATCTTCATGGGAGCCTTCATGACTTACCCTTTCAACTCAGGAAATTCAATTTTGGAGACTGCAGCAAGCAAGACAGTTAATACTTGGACTGAAGAGAATTTCATGAAGCAATTATGTGTGAAAGACAGGAGAACCAAAGAAAAGTAGTTTGAATATGTTTGGCACTGTTAGGAGGTGTGGCTTTGTTGGAGGAAGTGTGTCACTGTGGAGGTGTGCTTTGAGACCCTCCTCCTAGCTTTCTGGAAGGCAGTCTCTCCTGTCTGCAGTCAGATCAAGATATAGAACTCTCAGCTCCTTCTACAGCACCATGCTTGCCTGGATGCTGCCATGCTTCCCGCCTTGATGATAATGGACTGTAAGCTAGCCCTAGTTAAATGTTGTCTTTTATAAGAGTTGCCTTGGTCATAGTGTCTCTTTACAGCAGTAAAACCCTATGACACCACCCTAGGATGGAGGAGGAAAAAGGGACTTTATGCCTCAGGTCACAATCCATTATTGAAGGAAGACAGGACATGAAGTCAAATTATAACCAATGGAAGAATGCTGTTTGGTGACTTGCTCCCTGGCTCATGCTACTAGCTTTCTTATGTAGCCCAGACCCAACTGCCGAGGCATGGTGCCACCCAAAGTGAGCTTGGCCCTCCCACATCAATCATCAGTCAATACAATACCTCACATGGGTCATAGGCAACCCTGATGCTGGTGGCAATCCTTCCTCCCTTGAAACTCCATCAGGAGGCTTTAGGCTATGGCAAGGTGACAGCTGAAGCTAACTAGGATACTGAGCAAGCCTGATGACCTAAGGTCAATCATCTGAATCCACAGTGGAATGAGAATTCCTGAAAGTTATACTCTTGGTGCCTCCAGATGTGCACCATGGTGTGTGTGCCTTCACTCACCTGACACACAATACATTTCAAAAGCTAGCGCCCTGAGAAGAGACCCTGGCAGGAGTACTATACCAGATCTATGATGATATGAGAAGTCTAGTACCCTTTCTTCTCATCAGCCTGTATCCCAATGGTGTCTCATTGACCTAACTATCAGTTAACCAGAGAGCAGATATGCCACAGTGATGTGATCTTTCAAGGTTACCCTCCTGGAGCCTAATGTTGGACAGAAGAGTGAGATGTGTCTTTAAGGAGATAGCACCATGGCTAGGATAGTTTATGCAGCTTCATATTTACTTTCACTCTCGTGAAGTTCTTTCTCTAGGATTGGTTGTTCTCAAGAGTATTCTTCCACACATAAGACCCCTAACTGTTTCCTTTAAGCCACAGTGAACAGAATGGCCCTTGAGACCCCTCTCTCTGCCTCTGTTGTGTGACAGACTTTTCCTGGGAAGACTCGTTACATCCATTCACAACACACAGATCAGATAGGGAACCTGTGACAGAACGAAGTGCAGATCCCACCAGTCAAATTTGGTGGACCAATGAGTTTAATCGGGACTATGTACAGGAATGGAAATGACTAGAGAGCTGCATCATCAAAGCCCACCCCAGCATGCATGGCAGCTTACAAAGTTGGCAACCTGGAGCACACACCTCACAGCCTGCAGGTAGCACAACAGGTTGGTGAGTGTCCTTCACCGTTGGCTCAATTGGTCCAAACTTCTTCCAGGCCGCTTGGCTGCTCTCAGATCTTTGCAGCACACCTCATCTGAGTCTTCTTGGAAGCCCCACTCCTTTGAGAGTCTTCTTTGCAGCTTGGCTTTTCTGTGTGGGCCACATATGCGGCAGCAACAGTAGATGGACGCTCAGATGACTTGGAGGACCACCAATATCATTTGGAATTAGAAGAGAAGTCAGGTTCTGGCAGTCAGTCTATCTAGTCAAGAAACCTGGACCCGAAGCCTGAATGACAGAATGTGGCTTGCCTTTCCTCACAAACAACAGTTGTCCCCTTTAGAAAACCTGTCCTCTCCTCATTTTAGAACCTTAACCCAGGGATGGAGGGATGGCTCAACTTCCTGTTCTTTCAGAGGATCTGAGTTCAGTTCCTAGCACCCACTTTGGGCAACTCACAACTGCCTATAACTCCAACTCCCTCTTCTGGCCTCCACAGTCATCCCATTCTCTCTCTCTCTCTCTCTCTCTCTCTCTCTCTCTCTCTCTCTCTCTCTCTCTCTCTCTCACACACACACACACACACACACTTTAAAAGCCATTTTCACTTTCTTCATTTGGCTTGGACTTGATGCTGTCAGGTCTCGTGACCCTGTGTTCCCAGAGCATATGAAACAGGTCCCGTCTTGCTAAATGTGAAGAAACATTCTCCTGACTTAGCTTAAAACAACAACAACAACAACAGCAAAAACAAACAAACAAAATAGAGAAAAGCACTGATTTTAAGTCTAGAGAAGTATGTCTTCAAATCCACACTCTGTCAGGTCGACACCCCAATCTGGGTACAGTTGGAATGAAACACCCTAGCTACTTCCTTCTGCATAGCTGCTTGCTTTCTGCCTACTGCCCACAGGCCAGGCTCCCCTGCAGTCCTCATGCAGAGTAACACCTGCAGCTTCTGCCAAGTACCAGCTACTGTTGGGGACAAGACAGATAGATGTCTTTAAAGAGCACAGTACTCCTGGTTCTGGTAGGTTAAGTATCAGGATGGACGGACAAGGTGAGAGGATCTGGACTATGGACACGCAGCTGTGCTGAAAGAATTCAATGTCTTAACAGCAGAAGCAGCAGATGAGATCTGTGAGTCCCATGCCAGTCATCATCCAGGTTTGGTTTGGTTTGGTTTGGTTTGGTTTGGTTTGGTTTGGTTTGG
>NW_021604592.1:8740593-8883093 GCF_004785775.1 Grammomys surdaster
TTGGTTTGGTTTGGTTTGGTTTGGTTTGGTTTGGTTTGGTTTGGTTTCTTTGCGCATTCTTTGGGGATGCTCTTAACACCATTTTATAAATGAGGAAATAGAGGCTCAAAGGAGTTGTGTAGCCTACTGAAGGTTTCAGATCTAGAAGTGGAGAGACTTGGATTCAGCCCATGCATCTCTCCCCTCTGCCCCCTGCCTCATATCCAAACCAGGCCACAGTATCCCTGACTGTCAGAATTACTGCTCTGGAGTCCTGGAACCATCACAGGTGATCATGAGAATGTCCCTGGGTCTAAAACCCAAACTTATCAAACGTGATTAATCTGGCTCACTCCTGTGGCTTCAACTTGTTATAAATGGCTATGCTTGGTGGCTGGTAAGCAGTGTCCCTTGATGGGAGAGGCAGGCTCAGGTGAGAGGCAAGCCAGGCAACTTGGTCTCCTGAGATAGGTCAACAGATACTCAGGGGGCTATAAACGGCCTATGGCCCCAGCCAACACTTCTCACACTCACTCAGCTGATGAAACCACCTGTAAAGCCCCTCCTGGGACCTCTGCCTGGCTTGTGGGAGGAACATACTAGCTCTTCTCAGGGTGGGGGCCCCTCTTGGCAGGCCCTGGGACAGCATTGCGCACGGTCTGTTCTGCCTACATGGCTGAGGCTGAGGCCTGGGCTCATGGGCTATATTGAGGGCTGAGTCACCAGCCTGCGCCTGGGTAGGCTGACTGGGACAGGCTGCTGGGGCCTGAGTCAGGCCCCGATTTATCCTGGAGAGCAACAGGCTCCGGTTTCGGGGAGGAGGGTGACGGGAATCATCCTTTGGCACTCTGTGCCCTGCTCTGCTGACCAGTGGCCTGCACACCCATCTCCCAGATCTCCCAGAGTGAGATAATAAAATGAAGAGACGGCAAGGGAAGCTGTCCTTGGGAGGTCTCTCTTCCCTTGCTAAATCCTCTCTGGACATTTCCACCTCAACAGAGTCGCTGGCCTGACTGGAGATCCTCATTACAGCCACCAGGTGTCTGAGAGCCATGAGTGACTGTGAGGGCTCAGCTCCCAACTCTAATTTCTCCGGCTCTAGTAGCTCAGAGAGTAATCTATTCTTTTTCAGATCTGTATTTTGGTTTCTTCAACAAAGACAACATTGTAGAACCTACTCAGTTGGCTGTCAAAAGGCTGCCTTCACACACACACACACACACATACACACACACACACACACAACTTTGCTTGTATGATCCAGCTATGTGTCCAGAGCTAGGCATCCCTCCGCAGGAGAGCTGTCTTTCAAACAGACAGTGCTAGTGCCTGCTGGGGGTTTTGGCTGAGGGATGAAGGTGGCTTGGGGAGAATGACAGTTTGGGAGACAAGGAGGGGGGTTGCCAACAGGAGAGTGGAATTCCTGAGCACCTCGTCACAGGCAGCCAACAGAACATGAGCTGCAGGGCCCTAGCTATTTATACCTCTCCTGTCACTATCAGGGCCTCTAGAGACACCCCTGCTACTCACACCATGCACTACAGGTCCCTTTTCTGTTTCTAGCCCTTTCTGTTTCCCCCCACCCCCAAGGACCAGGCTTGCTCCTTAGGTGAGAAGGAAAAAATGATTGACGGAAGCTTCACAGTAAGCTCCTGCTCCCTAAACTCCTTTGTAAGGCCACAGTGGGCCCTGCTCTCATCTGCCCTTGGGGAAAGGCCCCCAAAGACGGGTTATTAACCCCTTCCTTTTCTTCATGACTGGAAGGGAGGGAAATAAGGTAAAATGATTTACACAAGCCTCAGCTGTCATACGGCTTGAATTAAGGACCCTTTCCCTTCAAAGCTAAACGTGTTTAGTTTAGAAGGATGGGGAAGCAGAGGACACACAACCCAAAAGAGCTGAGGACATCTGACCTCTCCTTCCTATGTAAATGCACGTGCAGCTCGTTCCCTTGTGTGTGCAGGTTGCCTCAGTTTCTCTGTTGTCAGCATTCCTTATTGAGCTTGCCCTCAGCCCAGTCCTGCCTCCCTCTGTGCCCACTTGCCCCAGGCACACTTCCTTGGGCTACCCTGCCAGGGCTCTCCCTGCTACTTGGCACACTTGTACTTTTCCTGGGAGGATCTGCCCTGTGGCTCACATGGGCACATTGCCCAGGGGGCTCCCTGGTAATACCTGGGCAGTCTTTCCGTCCCCTCATCAACTTGGCTGAGTCAGACAGGGGGAGGGGGGCACACAAAGTGACTCACTGGGTACCCTTTTCCTGAGCTCAGATTCATTCTGAGCCAGTGAGTCTAAATGGGCTAGTGACAGGGACACTGAGTCAGGGTCAGGAGCCTTGGTTTCCCTGTGGCCCTGGGTTTGGATTCCAAATAAGGGTTTAAGCATTTTCTTCTTGTAAAGTGGCAAAATTCAGGGAGCCCCCTTGAACTCAGTCTCTCCCGTGTCCCTATTCCTTCTGGAGCTCGCTCTCTCTCTCTCTCTCTCTCTCTCTCTCTCTCTCTCTCTCTCTCTCTCACACACACACACACACACACACACACACACACACACACAATTTCCTTTCTGAGTTTTTCACAGGTGGACAATACAACCAGGCTAGAAGCCAGGACGCCTAGGCTGTGTCAACAGCCTTGTCACCAACTCCAGAAAATTCTGTCAACACCAGATCAGCTTGTTTAATCCTAACCACTGCCTCAGTTTCCCCATTATTTTCTTTAACCCAGTCTGGGTGTGGAAGGAGTGTACTTCATCCCTAAATGGCGGAGACTAGATTTGGGGTGTACAGTGTACGTGGGGGAAGCTCGGGGCCAGCGCCCCGACCCCATCCCGCTCCTGCTGCGTGGAGGAGGGGCGGGCGGGCGGAGGCGGGGCCGTGGGGCTCAGCGCGGCCCCCACCCGCGGGCCGGGCGGCATTCCTGGGAGGCCGGCGCTCTGACGTGGACCCCGGGGCTGCGGGCGCGGCGGGGGGGGTGGGCAGCCCGGGGGCTTCTTAAACCCCCTGCCCCGGCCCGGCCCGCACTTCCCGAGCACCGCTCCGCCCCGGGAGGGAGAGAGAGCCCTAGCCGGCCAGCCCAGCAGCTCAGCCCAGGAGGCCCGCCAGCCCCGCTGCCCAGAGCGCTAGAGGAGACTCCGAGAGCTCAGTGTCCCGCCGTCCCACCCCGACAGCGCCCGGACAGCACCCACAGCCCGACCCCCAGGCCGCACTCCCCCGGCCCCCCGCCGCGCCACCATGATGAACAACAGCAACTATTCCGACGCCTCCGGCTTCGGCCTGGTTGACGAGGCGGACGAGATGCCGTCCACCGAGAAGGACCTAGCGGAGGACGCGCCGTGGAAGAAGATCCAGCAGAACACCTTCACGCGGTGGTGCAACGAGCACCTCAAGTGTGTGGGCAAGCGCCTGACCGACCTGCAGCGAGACCTCAGCGACGGGCTGCGCCTCATCGCGCTGCTCGAAGTGCTCAGCCAGAAGCGCATGTACCGCAAGTTCCACCCGCGCCCCAACTTCCGCCAGATGAAGCTGGAAAATGTGTCTGTGGCCCTGGAGTTCCTGGAGCGCGAACACATCAAGCTGGTGTCCATCGGTCAGTACGGGTCACAGGGAACGGTTACAGCAGGGGGTAGGGACAGGGCGCACAGGTGTGGGGACTGAGCTGGAACAGAAAGCGGTTCCCTTGCCACGAGAGGACACTGGTCTGATATCTCCCTCACCAGTACCGGCTGGAGCCCAGATACCCCTCTAGGGACAGGCGGCACCCCTGAGAAGTCCCCTTCCGAAGTTTTCCGAACATATTAGCTTCAGCTTCCCTACACACACTCCTACCAGCCTGCTCAGTGTCCCCTCTTTTCCTTCCATCGGGCAACCCTTGACTGCACATGCTTGCGAGGACAGGGCTGGCGCCCAGTGTTAACTCCTTGGGGGTGTATCCCGCCACCCTCATGAAAGCAAATGGCTTCCCCTTCGCCTCTGGGCAAAAGCTGACTTAAGGCAGGTCCCAACCATCTCTGGGTTCTCAGGGCCCCGAGGCCGGGGAGACTAGTGGCCCGAAGCTTCACCGAAGCGGTTGGCAGGCATGTGCTCCCCATCTGAGATCTGGCCGGACTAGGGCAAACAGAGCCCAGCCTCAGAAACCTAAAAAGGCACTGAGCAACGTCCTGGGAGCTTTAACCCCTAATTGCCCTGGTCGCTTCAGTCGCCTGGGAGGGGGACTCCTGCCTGTCCATGCCCTGTTCCAACCCACCGCCTGGCCTGGGATTGGCTGCAGCTAAGGGTCAAGCTGCCCTAGAGGGAGGGGAAGGCTGAGGAAGAGAGGAAGTCATTGAGTGTAACCAGATTTGGAAGGTGTGTCAGTTCTGGGTGGGGGTGGGGAGACACACTAGTCCTGGGAATCCAGAAGCCCAGGGTGGGTTTTGAGTGACAAAAAGCTGCCTAATCCCTCACAGCCTTGCCCCGCTAGGACCAAGGTTTCCAGTTTGCACCTTGGGTGAACTCTTAGAGCTCTTCTGGGATATACTGGAAGGACCTCCCTGGGAGGATGCGCCCCAGGCCCTGGAAGGGAACTGTATATGGTGCCAGGTGATGTCCGCCACTACAGGCTGCCCCCAGAGACTTCACTATTTAACTAGTTATCTGTTCCCTCCCTAGTCTCCCTCAGGGACATTTCCAGGCCTCTGGGATTAGCAGCTGAGATCAGTCTGGGGCCCTTTGCCCTGTTCAGCCTTCTTCCTGGGCCTTACCTCTTCTAGTCCCAGTACTACCCGCCCCCCCCCACACCCCACCCTCCTGCTCTGGCCTGGAAATAGCCCTGTCTCCGTGACACAGCAGATGTCTCTGAGCTTTCCAGAAGGACAAGCCCGAGGACAAGGGGTGGGGGAGGGGGCCCTGGTGGATGTGGTGGAGCTAAAACTTAGGAGAGTGTTGGGTGTGTGTGGAGCTAAGGGGCTCAAAATAAGTCAGGTCTGGGGCTGCTCCCCACCTACACCTCCCTTTACACTGGGATCTGAAAGGCAGTGCTGACTGGCCCAGGTGGGGTCTCCAGGGGAAAGTCTGCAGCCTCTGTAAGACATTATAGGAAATGGCTCAACCTCCCTTCCCTGCTGGCTGCGGGGGCGGTGGGCCCCTCTCCAGGCCTCATCCTTCCCCTGTGCACCTCTCCCCTCCCCCCATGGTGGTGCCTGGCTCCAGCCCCCTTGGCTCTGCTGCAAAGGGGCCGGCTCAGAGTAGAGGGGGAAGAAGCTAGTGCTGGTTTGGGGGCGGGAGGGAAGCTCCAAGGTTCCCGCTGAGAGGAAGGGGAATTGTGCCCTGTTTGGGCCAAGTGGCTCTCCCTGTGCTGATGAGATAAGCTGTCAGCAATTCAGCAACTGAGCTGGGCTTGCGGCTGAGGCTGGAGGGAAGGGGCACACACACCAGCCAGAGACTCCTAGGGGATGGAAAGGGAGTATCCTAAGGAGGGACCATCCGACTTACCCTGGCTCCCTTTCCTACCTAGAACTGGGAAGGGGTCTCCCACCAGATACTGTCTCAGCACTGAATCTGGGCACCTAAGGGAGGGGTACTCAGAGACTCCCCACTTCTCACCAGGAGGAAAGTTGGGCCCTGGCAAGGTTGCTGACAGCTGAGAAGTTTACCTGGAAGAAGAATTCTAGGTGTGGCTTGGGTTGAAGGAGCTCGGTACCCCTCTTACCCCCAACACTGGGTGCAACCCCCCACCCCCCCACACACACACCCTCTCAGCCCCTCCAAACAAAGAGGCCTATGAGGCAGCTCTGTCCCACAGCTGTTCTCCAGTTGCTATTCCTTCTCTTAGAGCCAATAGCTGAGGGAGGGGCTGGAGGGGACAGCAGCTGTCCCAGCCCCTCCCTTGGCCAGCCCTGACTCCTCCTCTCTATTCTAGGCAAGGAGTGGGGGTCACAAGCTAGCTGTCTGGCTCCTCCTACCCCTAGGGGGTGATCCCCAGGCCAGCAGAGAAGCAGACTCTTGGTGGGATGCCGTGGGGGAAGAAGCCTGGGTTGACTTGAGCTCCACCACCCTCTCCCCTGCCTGGCCTCCTAAGAGGGTGGAAGGAGAGAAAGGTCATAGCTTCCAGGGTGTAGTTCTGGGCCTGCTACCCAACCCCCTTCTGTCCCAAGCTGGAGACCACTTGCTGTCTGGCCCAGGGCCAGTTGCTAGGGAGAAACCTCTTTCTCCAGCAACTATGAATGACACCACCACCACCACCAGCTCCATCCCCTCCCAACACTGCAGCTTCAAGGTCTCCCTCCCAGGGGTCTGGCTCCAGGTTTTCAAGAAGTCACCAGGAGTCTGTGAGCCTGGCTTGGGCTTGGGCAGTTGTGAGAGGGGCGGAGGGTTCCCCGGGTGTCCAGACTGTGTGAAAGTGCCGTGAGCCCGTGTTTGAGAGAGCGAAAGCACTGACAAGCACCGGGAGGTGGTGTGTCATGGAATTTGAGAGCTGCCAAACCATTGTGCTGCAGTAAAGCCAGGGGAAAGGGGCGGGCCTCAGGGCTGCTAGGGAAGGAAGGATGAATCAGTGGTGGGGAGGCCCTGGAGAAATGGATTCCTCTGTCCTGGGGGCAGGTGGGGGTGGAGCGGAGGATGACAGAGGCTCCCCAGGCCCTCTGATATGAGGAAAGGAGAACAGAAAACAATTCGTAATAGGGTGCCTACAATCTCACCATCTCTGTCTCTTAGGAAACACCAGTAAACAAGACAGAGCCTCCAGTCACCTTCTAGCCTCCTACATGCAGGGCTCAGGGAAGCTGATAGATTTCAGACCTTCATTTCACTATACAAATAAGCTGGATGCCAAAATCTATAGTCTACCAGCTGTGGTCCAAAGTATCCCTGAGAATTGAGCCCACATGTGTGGTATTTCCCCTCCCTCCTGGGGGACACTATAGACCCTCAACATCAGGCAACGAGACTTCTAAGTTTTATCTGAGCAAGTACTGTGTACACCTTCTCTCCTCCCAGACGCTGTGTTTCTCAGATGGCCTTTTAGCTTTAGGGACAGAATGTAGGCAGGATTGATCTGGTCCTACTCAACTTTAAGCTTTCAAATTAGTCATCCACTTTTACTGAGACACTGTAAAGTTTGAGCCCCACCATAGAAACATAAAATCCAGGGGAGATGGTTAAGTTGGTAAAGTACTTGCCGTGCAAGCCTGAGGGCCTGAGGTCAGATCCCAGACGCCCACATAAAAAGCTGGTGCACCTGGAGTCCCAATACTGGGAGGTGGAGAGAGGAGATGCCTGGGATGCCTGGCCAGCAAGTCTGGCCAAATTGATAGGTTCAGTGAGAGACCCTGTCTGAAAGAAGTAAGGTGGAGAGTGATTAGGAAAGATACCTGACATTGATGTCTGGTACACTCTCGGGTACACACACACACACACATGCACACATGCATGCAGGCACACACATGTACATGTGACCACATACACACATACACTCACACATATGCATATATGAATGCACATACACACACATTCAAGGTCAAGAGTGGAGGAAGCTAAAAGAAAAGAAAAATTTATCAATTGTTCTCTCTTATATAAAACTATAAAATGCAAGCTCTCTGGAAAGCAGATGGTTTGTTGCCTGGAAAGGCAGGGGCATGACAGACAGGAGAGAGGATCACAGAAGGGTATATATGAGAACATTTGAGGAGTGACAGTTATATTTATTATTTTTTATTTCATGCCAATAGTTTTGTAGGTATGCCCTATTGTCAAAGCTTATCCGATTATCTTCTCTAATATACACAGCCTGTGTCAATAAAACAGCTAAAATAAAACAAGAAGCCCTGGATGTGGCTTAGTCTAGAGTGCTTACCTGGTATGCACGAGGCCCTGAGTTTGACCCCAGCACTATATAAACGGTCTAGTGCTTATGCTTATAATATCACGACTCAGGAAGCAAAGGTCGGAGGATCAGGAATTCAGAGCCATAGTCCAGGCTACCTAAGACCCGGACTCAAAACAGAGTCACTGTCTGGCCCTAAGAGGTCTGCATTTCAGAAGGACACCTGCTTAGGTGAAAGGTAGACCCCAGTACTGGATGGTCTTCGTTAGAGGAAGGGGTACCAGAGAAGGAAGCAAACTGTTTCTGAAGAGGAGACCTCACATCCAATGAGGTCCATGGGAGTGAGTGAAAGACTTGTAGGCAGAGAATATAGGTCCCAGAGAGAGGAGGAATCTTACTCTATGGCTCAAACAGCTGCTCCAGGGGCAGTGTGGGTGAGGGAAGGTACCACCTCGAGGTGCCCTTCTGAGCGGGCTTGCTCCCCTCTCTCTGCAGACAGCAAGGCCATCGTGGATGGGAACCTGAAGCTCATCCTGGGCCTGATCTGGACGCTGATCCTTCACTACTCCATCTCCATGCCCATGTGGGAGGATGAAGATGATGAGGATGCCCGCAAACAGACCCCCAAGCAGCGTCTGCTCGGCTGGATCCAGAACAAGGTGCCCCAGCTGCCCATTACCAACTTCAACCGGGACTGGCAGGATGGCAAGGCTTTGGGTGCCCTGGTTGACAACTGTGCCCCTGGTGAGTAGGCCAGTGGACACACCTCAGCCCTGTAGTAGACTAGGAGAGAATCTGGAGATACCGAGTGAGGCCCGTGCTTGTATTGATGCCCATCCCAGGGCCTTATGGCTCAGGATTGTTGTGGGGTTTGATCCTCTTCCAGAAATCACGGCTGGGATCGAGCTCTCCTGATTGCTGGGGCTAGATTCAGTAGAAGCAAGAGAAGGTTTCCAACCAGTCATTTTTTTTTTTTTAATAGGCAAGCCTAGAAGTCCAGACAGGGATAGTGATTTGTCTGAAAACAAATTCCAGAAGTGACCCCAGAACCCGGGGCTTTATTTTGTCACCTGGACACCATTGTTTTACTCTAGTGGAAAGAAAGGAAATAGGTGGGACTTGCAGCAAGAAGTCCTTAGTTACATAAAGAAATGACTCTTTGTACGACCCTGGGGATGGCTTTGAGAAAGGGTTGAGGGCCAGGATGGTGTTGTGTTGTCCCGTGACAGGTGGCCATGGCCTGCCCTTATGGGCCAGCCTGGTTAGACCTGAACAGATCAGAACCCTTAGAGGACTGAACAGCATAGGCCAGAGCCCCACCTCAGGTCTAACTCCTTCCTGACTGTCATCTACAGTGAGGGCGGTTGGCCAGAGGAGCTTCAGCCCCTTTGGGGAATCCTCCCCCGCCCTGGGGTCAGCTGGGGAGCAGGGACAGGAGGCGGGGGCATGCAGCCTGGGAAGCATTCCCAGCTGCTGAGCCATTGCCCAAAGCTGGTGTGGCTGCCAGCAGTGAGCTCAGCTGTTCCAGCCAGTCATGGATTCCAGTCTGTGAGCGGGGCCCCTTCCTCACCACTGGTGTCAACCCCTCTATCTCTGCCTTGAACCAAGCTGCCCCTGACCCTACAACCAGCCCTTCACAGTGAGCTGGGATTCTGTCAGCATTCTATCTGCAAGGAGGCTAGGCTCTCAATATCCATACAGAGGAATCTGTCTTCCTGCTTCAATACTGCTTCATTGGATGCCTCAGTTTCCCCAACAGGCAGTTAAGAAGGGAGAGAGAGAGTTATCCCTAAGGCTAGTGTGGGGTAGCTCAGAGTGGTGGGCTTTCTGGGCACCAGTGAAGATGCATCATGTGGTTGTGAGACGGGGTCCTCACCTCCTGTCCACCCTGAGGCAGCTGGCATGATATGTATGTGGGGGTCCTTTGTTGGGGTTTGGGGCTTGGGGTCTCTGCTAGGTCTTGGGTTAAGCAGGATGCTGACTGGTAGGGCTGGTGCCAGGCTGCATCATCAGAGGGAGAGAAAGGCCTCATTGTTGATGCTAGCAAGGACTGCTACGCCTTGACATGGTGATTGGTTGCAATGCCAGGATAGCAGGAACCTGACTGGGGAAGGTCCTAGAGCTGGCAAGAAAGATGTGAAGCCATGGCCTCTCAGATTATTGGCCGAACAAAGACTCTGTGCTAGCTCCATGGTTTACTGTTACGTTCTTCCACCATCTCTCTAGGTCTCTGCCCTGACTGGGAAGCCTGGGATCCCAACCAGCCTGTACAGAATGCCAGAGAGGCCATGCAGCAAGCCGATGACTGGCTCGGGGTGCCCCAGGTACACTGGCAAATGGCATAGGGAGGTTATGGGGGAGGGAAAATGGAGAGGAAAGGACTGTACAGATACCTGGCAAGGAAGCAGACAGGGAACTGGGAGAGCAGCGTGCAACAGTCGTTTCCTCCTACCGCAGGTGATTGCCCCTGAAGAAATTGTGGACCCCAACGTGGATGAGCACTCCGTCATGACCTACCTGTCCCAGTTTCCTAAGGCCAAGCTCAAACCCGGTGCCCCTGTCCGCTCTAAGCAGCTGAATCCCAAGAAAGCCATTGCCTACGGGCCCGGTACGTATGGAGTCCAAAGAGCCTTCCCGAGGGAGGCATCTAGGCAGGTAGAGGACCTTTGAGTGATCTGGGCTCTGCTTCTGTCCGCAGGCATTGAGCCCCAGGGCAACACTGTGCTGCAGCCTGCCCACTTCACTGTGCAGACAGTCGACGCTGGTGTGGGAGAGGTGCTGGTCTACATCGAGGACCCCGAGGGGCACACGGAGGAGGTATAGCTGGGTGCTGGACACAAAGGGGTTAATAGGGGATTGGAACCAGAGAGAATTTGGGACAGAAGAGACCCGGGATTATGGAATCACTAAGGGTTACAATCTTTTTCCTTCCCAACAGGCCAAAGTGGTTCCCAACAATGACAAGGACCGTACATATGCCGTCTCCTATGTGCCCAAGGTTGCTGGGTTACACAAGGTATCTCCCTAGAGGTCCTCCTGCCCTTCTGCCCTCCTGTCTGCTCACGACTGTTGCCTTCGCCTCTGCCCCTCAGCCCACTCTCATTGCCTTCACTTTGCCTCTCCATTCCCTCAGAACTAGTCTCCCCAAGAGCTAACCTTTGCCTCCCCCCGCCCCCACCCCAGGTGACCGTGCTCTTTGCTGGCCAGAACATCGAGCGTAGTCCCTTTGAGGTGAATGTGGGCATGGCTCTCGGAGATGCCAACAAGGTATCAGCCCGTGGCCCTGGTCTGGAACCTGTGGGTAATGTGGCCAACAAACCCACCTACTTTGACATCTATACTGCCGGTAAGTGTCAGCCAGAGATGGGTTGAGTGATAACCTCTGACAGTGTATGGGTGTGGGGCTGAGACAGATCCTAGGTGGTGGTGGTGGGGTGGTTTCAGGATAAGGGAGCCTGATCGAGAACCAGGTACTGACAGCCTTGTTTTTTGCAGGGGCTGGCACTGGTGATGTTGCCGTGGTGATCGTGGACCCACAGGGGCGGCGGGATACAGTAGAGGTGGCCCTGGAGGACAAGGGTGACAACACATTCCGCTGCACATACAGGCCTGTGATGGAGGGGCCACACACTGTGCATGTGGCCTTTGCTGGTGCACCCATCACCCGGAGTCCTTTCCCAGTCCATGTGGCAGAAGGTAAGGGTACTTCACCTCACCAAAGCCAGACACAGAAAGCTTGTCACCAAACTTCAGGTCTGAGGACTGATGGGAAATGAAGCACTTCACCCACAGGGCTGGAGGTGGGGGTGGTAGCTAACAGTGGGCTTGAGTCACACAGGGGCAACTGGGGTTCTGGGGGATCTCCTGTATCATCTCTCTACCCCAAGGAGGCTGGTATGGGTAAGAGGGGGTTCAGAGACCACAGGGAAAGAGACCAGAATATGGGTCGCCTGGAAGGGTTGGGAGAGGAGTCACAGGGGTACACTGGTGGAGCACACATAGCATGCTCTCACCCGTGTGCGAGGCCCTCAGTTGGTGAACCTACCCCCAACTGGTTCTCTCCCTGTACTCAGTGCCCTTGCCGCCGCCCACCCCCTCTGTACCCATCATCCACCAGGCCAAGAGAGTGGCGCCACGTTAGTACTCGCCAGTGGAGGTGGGGCCAGGCATGGCCATAGCTGGCTGGCCTCACCTGTGCTTGTGGCATGCCCACACGGTGTGGATTGCTCCCGTCCTGTGGCCTTCTGTGACAGGCTAGCGTTCCGAGCCGTGGTGTGTGTTCTCTGGCAGGTTTAGTGTTGTTCCATTGTCCGCCTTGTGGTCTCTGTCACAAACTTTAGATTCTGTCCCACCGTCTACCAATGTTCCACGCCTGGCTCCAGCCGCTGAGCCCGAATTCTGTGGCAGCGTTTGAGTTCTGTGCCGCTGGCTGTGTTCTCTGGCAGGCCTAGGTTATATGTCACTGTCAGGTTCGCGGTGCCCCACGAGTTCCATGCCATTTTCTGTATTGTACCAGGCTTGTTTCAATGCATTGGTCATGCGCAGCAGAAGGCTTCGTGCAACATGGAATACCTCTTGTTCCATGGCGGTGCTGGATGTCTTGTGGCATGCCACAGTTTGTGAGGCAGCTATGGAGATGCTGAGAAAGCCTAGGGCTACAATGGAAAGCCTTTAGTGTGGGTAGAGAGTGTGCCTGTCTCTTAGCCCACTCGGTGCAGAATCACCCATGTCTTTGTCTCAAGTGGCTCCAAGGAAAGGCTGTGACCTGGGTCTGCAGCCAGATCTCTGCCCAGCGCCCAGCATTGCTCCCAGCAGACCCAGTTCTGTGCTGGACACAGAAAGCATGGGGCAGGGTTGCATGAGGCCATGACCAGTGCCTGGGAGGGGTTAGGAGATCCACATGCAGTAAAGTGGTCAGTGACAAGGAGCTTGGCCTCCGTCCAGGGCCATTCAGCACCCAAACCTTCTCTCTCTTCCTCTCCCCAGCCTGTAATCCCAACGCCTGCAGAGCCTCTGGGCGAGGCCTGCAGCCCAAAGGTGTCCGTGTGAAAGAGATGGCTGACTTCAAGGTGTTCACCAAGGGTGCTGGCAGTGGAGAGCTCAAGGTCACAGTCAAGGGTCCAAGTGAGTGCCAGGTCCTAGGGCTGGGGGACTGGACAGAAGTTTTGACAATCTGAGAACAATGACAGCCAGGACACACAGCCCCATCCCGAGATTCCAGAGACATGGTGACCCATGGACACTCCTCTCTGCCTCAGTTTCCCAGTCTGAAACTGGAGCTGGTTGTCTCTACCTTGTGTCCTCCACTGGGCTGTTGTGCTCAGGGGTGACACGTGGTCCTGCCAGAGGTTTCAGCTCTGCCCACTAGTAGCACCTTTCTCAGATGGGCCTGAGTCCCAAGGACTCCTCGAGAGGAAGAAGAACTTGGGATTCCCAGACTTTGACCTGTACTCCCCGACCTTTCATTTCCTCAGAGGGCACAGAGGAGCCAGTGAAAGTTCGAGAGGCTGGAGACGGCGTGTTCGAGTGCGAGTACTACCCAGTGGTACCTGGGAAGTATGTGGTGACCATCACTTGGGGTGGCTACGCCATTCCCCGCAGGTAAGCACAATGCCTCCTCCCTGTCTGCATCCTCCTGTCTGTCTGCATCCTCCTGTCTGTCTGCATCCTCCTGTCTGGGTCATTTGCTGCAAGGAAAGGAAGCTGCTCCTGGAGACTTGAAGGAAGAGGAAAGGCCTGCCTCTGACAGGGGCACTTCCTGACACTGATGCCAGCTCTTTCCTTTATTCCTAGTCCTTTTGAGGTCCAGGTGAGCCCAGAGGCTGGAGCCCAGAAAGTGCGGGCATGGGGTCCTGGATTGGAGACTGGCCAAGTGGGCAAGTCAGCTGACTTCGTGGTGGAAGCCATCGGCACAGAAGTGGGGACGCTGGGTAAGTGGCTGGGTGACATGAGCCATGTGATGAAAAGGACTGACGTGGAGGAGGAGCTGGGGAGGACAGTGAGACATGGAAGGCTGTCAGGATAAGCATAGAGTGGGGACATAGGAGTAACTGGGCTGGGAGCAGAAGGAAACATTGGGGGACCTGCCTGAGGCCTGGCTGCGCTTTATGCTCTCTGACCCTTCCCCAGGCTTCTCCATCGAGGGACCCTCACAAGCCAAGATAGAATGTGATGACAAAGGGGACGGCTCCTGTGATGTGCGGTACTGGCCCACGGAGCCCGGGGAGTATGCCGTCCACGTCATCTGTGACGACGAGGACATCCGGGACTCGCCCTTCATAGCTCACATTCAGCCAGCCCCTCCAGACTGCTTCCCAGACAAGGTGGGGTCCGAGCTCCCACACGCCGTCTGGACTGGGCTCGGGCGCTCTGTTCCCCCTCCTGTCCCCAACCCAGCCCCCTCTCTTGTCCGGAACGTAGGTGAAAGCCTTTGGACCTGGACTGGAACCTACTGGCTGCATCGTGGACAGGCCTGCCGAGTTCACCATCGATGCCCGTGCTGCTGGCAAGGGAGATTTGAAGCTCTATGCCCAGGTAGGACACCGCTGTCTCCACTGTGCCCCGCTACCCCACATAGGGGCCTCCAGAATGGAGGTTGTAGTATCCCAGAAAGACAGGATTGAGTCTCACGTGGTTATAGGTCTGTGGAAAATTAAGACCATACTTTCTTACAGATGATAATCTTAAAAGCATTTTCAAGGTTCATTTTTTAATCAATAATTTGAAGTTGAAAGATGACTTCACCATATGGGACACTGGCTTCAAGTCACTTTAACAAATTAGTGTCCACTGACCCTAAAGGGCTTGAAGCTCCAAGGAGACAGTTCTTTTAAAAGCTTGTTAATCAATTTTAGGAACATTGATTTAGCCTCTTCCTGACTACTAACACATAAGCTAAACATAAGTTTGGAAGCAGGGCACACACAGGTGACTTCATGCCAAGTCTTTTGGCTTCCGGGGTAGGTACTGGCCACCAAAGCAGGTGGCACTAGACTCATGGGCTGACATCAATAGCTGGACCTTGAGTGGGTGTGTAGATACTGGTTGGGAATACAGAAGTGCAGAGTCTGCCTGATCCAGCAGAGGGCGCACTGAGAGACCTGTGGCCTTCTCTGCTTCCATGAACATTGCTTGGCTGGTACCCACAGGATGCAGACGGCTGCCCCATCGACGTCAAGGTGATCCCCAATGGCGATGGTACCTTCCGCTGCTCCTACGTGCCTACCAAGCCTATTAAGCATACTATCATCATCTCCTGGGGAGGTGTCAACGTGCCCAAGAGCCCCTTCAGGGTATGTCTACCAATGCTGCCCCCTGCACACTGCCAGGAGTCCCAAAGAATGCGGTCCCCATGCAGCAGATTTTGGCTGTCCTGGATGCTCTGAGTATTTCCCTTCCTCAAGGTCCCCACAAAGAGGCTAAGACTGGTCCTACTGAGGCTAGGGGTGGGGAGTTGCTGGGAAGGGTTAGCCTTGAGCAATGCCTACTCCCTGAGCATAAAACCCCTGCCCTCAGGTGAATGTGGGAGAAGGCAGCCATCCTGAGCGGGTAAAGGTGTACGGTCCTGGAGTAGAGAAGACAGGCCTTAAAGCCAACGAACCCACCTACTTCACAGTGGACTGTAGTGAAGCTGGGCAAGGTGAGCCACTCCCTCGGGTGCATGGCTACTCCCTCTGGGGGGTGTGGCCACTCCCTCGGGGGCGTGGCCACTCCCTCGGGGGTGGGGGGCGCGTTCTGGTGGGAAGGGCTTGGATCCACTAGAACCAGTTGCCTGGTCACAGTTCCAGGAGCCTCTAATGGGCGAAGCCCATGAGCCTCACGCACAGCACGGCCGCTTCTTCCCCTCAGGTGATGTGAGCATCGGCATCAAGTGTGCCCCCGGCGTGGTGGGGCCTGTGGAAGCTGACATTGACTTTGACATCATCAAGAATGACAACGACACCTTCACAGTCAAGTACACACCCCCGGGGGCCGGCCACTACACGATCATGGTGCTGTTTGCCAACCAGGTACGGCAGCCCTCAGCTACAGCTGGTAGCCGTAGGCTTGCATGCTAAAAGTCTGAGAAGGTGGTTGAGTTGTTTCTGAAGCAGAACACAATTACACAGAGGTTGTAGAGTGAGTCGTTTGGGTGTGCCTCGGCCAACACAATGGTGCTGTATTCTCACTGGGTACCTGGATGGATGAGCTGACCAGTATCTAGCTCAATACTGTTCCCTTGGAAACCTGACTAAGCCTTTTCCACATCCAGGAGATCCCTGCCAGTCCCTTCCACATTAAGGTGGACCCATCTCATGATGCTAGCAAGGTCAAGGCCGAGGGCCCTGGGCTGAGCCGCACAGGTAGATGTCTGGACAAGGGCGGGGCGGGTATGAGTTGGGATTAATTGGTCCTCAGGCCCTCACTGCTCTCTCTTGGGGGGCTTCCAGGTGTGGAAGTTGGAAAGCCGACTCACTTTACTGTGCTGACCAAGGGAGCTGGCAAGGCCAAGCTGGATGTGCACTTTGCCGGGGCGGCCAAGGGCGAGGCCGTGCGAGACTTTGAAATCATTGACAACCATGACTATTCATATACTGTCAAGTACACTGCCGTCCAGCAGGTATGTCTCATCCCCTCGTGCCTTTCCCTCTGCTGCTGATGGGACCTGAATATAACCTCCTCAGCCTCATCAGACCCATTCTGGGCCCTTGTCCACTTCCTGTCTCCTGCCCACTCTTGCTCTAAGTCAATGAACTGCAGCGCCCAAGGAGGTGTTACCGGAATGTAACTAAGCCACCCCGTTCTGACTTTCTCTTTTACCCAATAGGGCAACATGGCAGTAACAGTGACCTACGGTGGGGATCCTGTCCCCAAAAGTCCCTTTGTGGTGAATGTGGCACCCCCGCTGGACCTCAGCAAAGTCAAAGTTCAAGGCCTCAACAGCAGTAAGTAAAGAGCCACCCTTGGGGCTGAGGGGTGTTTGGGTGAGCCCCTGAAGTCTACTCACGGTATCCCTTGCCCTCCATCCAGAGGTAGCTGTGGGACAGGAACAGGCGTTCTCGGTGAATACCAGAGGGGCTGGTGGTCAGGGCCAACTAGATGTGCGAATGACCTCACCCTCCCGACGGCCTATCCCGTGCAAGCTGGAGCCCGGGGGTGGAGCTGAAGCCCAGGCTGTCCGCTATATGCCCCCTGAAGAGGGACCTTACAAGGTGGACATCACCTATGATGGTCACCCAGTGCCTGGCAGCCCCTTTGCTGTGGAAGGCGTCCTGCCCCCTGACCCCTCCAAGGTAAGTACATGGGGGATGGATGGTAGAAAAGATGGATGCATTCTAGTCACAGACCAGAAGGACAGATGTGCCTGGAGCAGGCACATCCAGGGCCAGGACCTTCCTCTATATAAGGCCTTATATGTATAAGACCTGTCTTAGAGACAGCTTAGTTGTTCAGAGCTGGCCGTGGAATCTGACCTGAGCTTGAATCTCACTGTTACTTCCTCTCCGTCTCCATGTCCTCTCTTGGAGCTGTAGCCACTCTGTGGTAGCTGCTACGGCTCAAGGTGCTTAGCTAGGCGGCAGCCACAGAGGCTAGGAGCATAGGGGAAACCAAGAGTTCAGGGGGCTAACATACGTGTTCATCTTCCTAGGTCTGTGCATATGGCCCTGGTCTCAAGGGTGGGCTTGTAGGCACCCCGGCACCATTCTCCATTGACACCAAGGGGGCTGGCACAGGAGGCCTGGGGCTGACTGTCGAGGGCCCCTGCGAAGCCAAGATTGAGTGCCAAGACAATGGTGATGGATCTTGTGCAGTCAGCTACCTGCCCACAGAGCCAGGCGAGTACACCATCAATATCCTGTTTGCTGAAGCCCACGTCCCTGGCTCACCCTTCAAGGCCACCATCCAGCCTGTGTTCGACCCAAGCAAGGTGAGGGCCAGCGGGCCAGGCCTGGAGCGTGGCAAGGCTGGAGAGGCAGCCACCTTCACCGTGGACTGCTCGGAAGCGGGCGAGGCCGAGCTGACCATCGAGATCCTGTCAGACGCTGGAGTCAAAGCTGAGGTGCTGATCCAGAACAACGCAGACGGCACCTACCACATCACCTACAGCCCCGCCTTCCCCGGCACCTACACCATCACCATCAAGTATGGCGGCCACCCCATACCCAAGTTCCCCACCCGTGTCCACGTGCAGCCTGCAGTTGATACCAGTGGCATCAAGGTCTCTGGGCCTGGTGTGGAGCCACATGGTAAGAGAAGAGCAGCACAGTGTCGAGTTGCGGGCTTCGGTCTGGAAGGAGGGAGGAGAGCTGGGGGATGGGCAGATGGAGGTGTCAGGGGCTCAACACCCCAGAAGGGCACCAAGGGGGTCCAAAAGGGCATGAGGGTTGGTCTCTGCTCTTGTCACAAAATAGCATCTACCCCCGGGGAACTTCAATGGGGGAAATATTTGAACTTGTCAATTTAAGACATCTCAGACTTAATAAAGCTGAGAACATACAAGGGGGACAGAGGGAAAGCCATGTCTTAGGGGTTGTCGGGAATCAAGAGGACAGTTACGTGACTGTGCTGCTTGCAAGAGAGCCAGACTCAGCTAGAACCGAGCCGAGCAGAGGCATGTAAGACACGGTCCTCAGCCTGGCAGATGGCGGCCGAGGACGGTAGTAAATAGTGAAGAAGGCAGAGGAGGAGGAAAAGCCTGAGACTCGCAAGGGCGCAGGGAGGAGACTTGCCTCTACTTGAAGGAACAGCTATGGAGTGAGGGATGAAGAGGGGCCTGCATGAAGGCTGAGTGAGCATGGCTCTCTGGATCTAGGTGTCCTGCGGGAGGTGACCACCGAATTCACTGTGGACGCAAGATCTCTAACAGCTACCGGCGGCAACCACGTGACAGCTCGTGTTCTCAACCCCTCGGGTGCTAAGACAGATACCTATGTGACAGACAACGGGGATGGCACCTACCGCGTGCAGTACACTGCCTATGAAGAGGGTAAGGAATTGGCGGTAGGGAATGGCTCAGAGAATGCTCGGGTGGGCAAGGATGGGGGGCTCTGTGCTCCTTGGCTGACTGTGACTGGCTTCCAGGTGTGCATCTGGTGGAGGTGTTATATGATGACGTAGCTGTGCCCAAGAGCCCCTTCCGAGTGGGTGTGACTGAGGGCTGCGATCCCACCCGAGTCCGGGCCTTCGGGCCAGGCCTGGAGGGTGGCTTGGTCAACAAGGCCAACCGATTCACTGTGGAAACCAGGTATCCTCCTCTCTGCCTAACCTTGACCCAAGGTCATGTCCATCTTGATCTCTGCTTGTTTGCCCTCTTACCATCTGTCAGAGGTGGCCAAGGATCATTCCTCTCCGCTTCCCAGACAGCCTATTACAGCCTATCCTTCCTGGCACCGGGCCCCCAGCAGCCTGCCCTCTTTTCCCCCTCCCTGTCCCCCAATCCCTTCCATCCCTTTCACTGGCTCTAGAACAGCTGACGGAAGTGGTCTTTTATAGGGGTGCTGGCACAGGAGGCCTTGGCCTAGCCATCGAGGGCCCCTCAGAAGCTAAGATGTCCTGCAAGGATAACAAAGACGGAAGTTGCACAGTGGAGTACATCCCCTTCACCCCCGGAGACTACGATGTCAACATCACCTTTGGGGGACAGCCCATTCCAGGTGGGCAAAGAGGGAGGGTGGGGTGGGCTCTGGGAAGAGGATGATGGGATGCTGGGGTCATGGGGAGAGGTGGATGTGGAGATTTGCAGAGGGCAAGGAGCAGGGCAGGAGGCGGCGTGGCTGCGATAACCCTCTAGTTCATTCTCAGAGGCCCTTGCACCAGACTTTGGTCATAGAGATCCACTGACTGGATTTGCTGTCCTACGGCCCAGCTGCCTGGGTGTGTCATGTCTTCTGTTACTGTAGGAAGAGGTCTGCTAAAACGAGACACTGTTTTCTCTTACTGAGTTCTACATATCCTCTTCATGTTTCAACTACAATGACGAGACATAAGCTGTGTTTAAAAATATTCCATTGTTAACATTTTAAAGATTTAGGAGGGCTTTCTTCCCAGGCTGAGTCTAAGAAGGTGAGGTTTGCCCTGTCTCATTCTGCAGTCAAATTTGCTTACTCTTGTTTTCTTTATTTCTAAGCAAGTTCCAGACTGCTTTCTCATGTTGCCCTGCTCTATGGACCTCTCAGCAGGGAGGTTGCCTGCTCTGTAGCTCCTGAGCTCAGGAAGACAGACTTTGCCAGGCAGTGGACAGAGGCTAACCACCAAGTTCCCCCTCCTCTGTTCTCACCCTCCCAGGAAGCCCATTCCGAGTTCCTGTAAAAGATGTGGTAGACCCTGGGAAGGTGAAGTGCTCAGGGCCAGGCCTAGGGACCGGCGTCAGGGCTCGGGTACCTCAGACCTTCACAGTGGACTGCAGTCAAGCTGGCCGGGCCCCTCTGCAGGTGGCCGTGCTGGGACCCACAGGTACGGAATGTCTGGGATCAAAGAGGGAAGTGGAGTGAGGTTCCGGGAGGCCCTGTTGACACCCCTCTGCCTTTGTCCAGGTGTGGCTGAGCCTGTGGAGGTGCGTGACAATGGGGATGGTACCCACACTGTCCATTATACACCCGCCACTGACGGGCCCTATACCGTAGCTGTCAAGTATGCAGACCAGGAGGTGCCACGCAGGTGAGGACCAGCCTTGGGTAATCCATGCTGAGCTAGAGCTTCTCCTGGGGCCTCATCTTCAAGGCCAGGACTTGGGCAGAGCCCCCCTTATCTGTCTAACCCTCCTTCCCAGACTATCCCATCCTGCCCTGCTCAAAGGTTCTCTGTCCTGAAGGTAGTATCACACCAGTAGCTTCGGCACCAAATAAACATCAAGGAAAAGAGCCATAGAAAGCATACAGACTCTTTAACAATGAACAGCATCTTTCTTTGAAGAAAACACTATGTACAATGAGTCCATCAGTGACCCTTCTCCAAGACTCAAGATGTCACCTGGTCCTGGGAAACAGCCTCTCCATGCTGCCCTGCAGAGTCTCTCCTTCTGTCCATGTGTGGGAAGTCTCACAATTCCCAAGCACCAACTCCCTGACAACTGTCCATTCCTTCTGTTTCTCAAGCCCTTTCAAGATCAAAGTGCTTCCAGCCCATGACGCCAGCAAAGTGCGGGCCAGTGGCCCTGGCCTCAATGCCTCTGGCATCCCTGCCAGCCTGCCCGTGGAGTTCACCATTGACGCTCGTGACGCCGGGGAGGGGCTTCTCACTGTCCAGATCCTGGTGAGTCTAGGCACAGCCCCCTGCCCAGCCGGACTCTGTGGATGTAGGCAGGCCTGACCTCTCCTCCTCCTCTAGGATCCTGAGGGTAAACCCAAGAAGGCCAACATCCGAGACAATGGGGACGGCACATATACCGTGTCCTACCTGCCAGATATGAGTGGTCGGTACACCATCACCATCAAGTATGGCGGCGACGAGATCCCCTACTCCCCCTTCCGCATCCACGCCCTGCCTACAGGGGATGCCAGCAAGTGCCTTGTTACAGGTGAACAACTCTGAATCCCTTCTCCGACAGCCAGCCCCCTTAGAGTGCATTCGGTCTCCCAGCCCGTCCTGGGGCCATGCTGGCAAATAGTCTATCCCCCCTGCCCAGCCCAGCCCCACTCCCCACTGGCTCATCTTGAACCTTCATGAACTAACTTTCTTGTCTATTTCCAGTGTCCATTGGAGGCCATGGACTGGGTGAGTAACCTTTTTCTTTCTTTGCCTAGGGACTAGAGGCTGTGGGAGTGGCTGGAAAAAGGGGAGCTGGCCATGGCCTCCACAGCTCCTGATCTGCCTTTCTCATGTGGTAGGTGCCTGCCTGGGTCCCAGAATCCAAATTGGAGAGGAGACAGTGATTACAGTGGACGCCAAGGCAGCAGGCAAGGGGAAGGTGACCTGCACGGTGTCCACACCCGACGGGGCAGAGCTCGACGTGGATGTGGTGGAGAACCACGACGGTACCTTCGATATCTACTACACAGCACCTGAACCTGGCAAATACGTCATCACCATCCGCTTTGGGGGTGAACACATCCCCAACAGCCCCTTCCATGTGCTGGTAAGCTCATGGCTGTGGTGGGGCTGGAGGACGGGGTGGGGGTTATGTGGAATATGCCTCTTAGCTGCAAGGAATCCTAGGAGCTGTCCTCAAGGAATCAGAGAACTTGTCTCCATGCCTGAGGAATGGATCCTGGAGGCAGAGTGCTCTAGAATGAGCCTTTGCAATCCCCACAGCCTCCCAACCTCCAGGGAGGTGGCACAGCTCCGCCTTTGACCTGAGAGGTGTCATCCCTCTCTGGAGGAGCTTACTGTGTTTCTCTGACCTTTGGGCCACTGTCCCTAGGTCTTGGGACACAGAAGTGGCTCTGCAGGACAAGGATAGGACACCTGAGATACCTACCCACCCAGGACTTCAGTCCTGGGCCATTCTGAGAATCAGTTCTGGGACCTAGGTCCCCCCCACATTGTGTGCCCCATGCCTTACTCCCCAGGCCTGTGACCCGCTGCCTCATGTGGAGGAGCCTGCGGAAGTGCTGCAGCTACACCGGCCCTATCCTCCCCTGCGGCCTGGCACCTGCCCCACACATTGGGTACTAGAACATCCCACGACAGGCCTCACCATCCTTCTCCCCACTTTCTTCATTCCTCCTTCTGTTGTTCTGCAGGCTTGGGCCATGGCTGGGCCTCTTGGGGAATAAGCAGGCACTAGAATGGGCAGAGGGAACCCAAATCTGGGTATGGCGCCCCTTCTTCTGCAGCTGACGCATCTCTTCTGCCACTTGGGTTTCACTATTAACCGTGTTCTTTCTTCATTCTCTCTGACTTCATGAGGCAGGCCATATTCCCCCGCTTTCTCCACCAACGCTCCTTCCTCTCACCTACTACAGGCCACAGAGGAGCCCGTGGTGCCTGTGGAGCCTCTGGAGTCCATGCTGAGGCCCTTCAACTTGGTCATCCCCTTCACTGTGCAGAAAGGGGAACTGACAGGTAATGGGTGCCCCACACAGGAGACTGTTGAGAACTGAGAACGCTTCTTGGCCTTTCAACTAAGATCAAGTGTAGGGATGAGCCCTAGGGCCCAGAGAGGGGAAACAAATTCAGTTGAGACTCACAAGTGGGGCAGAGGTAGAACTCGGGTTCAAGCCCTCTGTCTCCTAGTTTGGGATTCGTCCTTCTATTCCTGAATAGGCCGCTTCCCAGTGTCTGGGCTCTGGGGAAAGCAGAGCTCCTCAAGAACAGGCCCTGGGACAGCAGGGATGTGTGGTGGGCAAAACCAGCATCACACACGTAAGCGTATCTGCCTTTCAGGGGAGGTCCGGATGCCTTCTGGTAAAACAGCACGTCCCAACATCACTGACAACAAGGACGGTACCATCACAGTGAGATACGCACCTACAGAGAAAGGCTTGCACCAGATGGGGATCAAATACGATGGCAACCATATCCCTGGTGAGTCGGGGGCAGAGTGAGACCATAGCAAGAGGAGCTGACACCATGTTAGTCCTGCCGTCCTCATTTAAATACATATGTAAGCACCTGCCATACACGGGCACCAAGGGAGGTTCTGGGGAAATGTGTGTCCTAGTGGTGATAGACTTCTAAGAGCCAAGTCCATGTGGCAGAGACACAGTACTCAACATCCAAGGCTGTTGAAGAAGCTGAGGGCCAACATGGGTGCAGGAAGCCCCTGTCCCTTTGCTAATCCAGCTCCACCTATCACTCCCCAGGGAGCCCTCTGCAGTTCTATGTGGATGCCATCAACAGCCGCCACGTCAGTGCCTACGGGCCAGGTCTGAGCCATGGCATGGTCAACAAGCCTGCCACCTTCACAATTGTCACCAAGGATGCTGGGGAAGGTGAGGAGAGCTGCCAAAAAGAGGTGAAGGGGCTTGCCAGGCTGCAGGCTCAAGGATAGACCCTCTGATCTCATCCCACTGTCACTTACAGGGGGGCTGTCACTGGCCGTGGAGGGTCCATCCAAGGCAGAGATCACCTGCAAGGACAACAAGGACGGCACCTGTACTGTGTCCTACCTACCCACAGCGCCCGGAGACTACAGCATCATTGTACGCTTTGATGACAAGCACATCCCAGGGAGCCCCTTCACAGCCAAGATCACAGGTGAGGTGGACACTCAGGCACGAGCAATCTGCACATGCTCAAATCACTTCACCCAGGACATTTGGACAGAGACTGCTGGGGAGGAGGAGAGCATCTTGAGATAAGTGTAAGGATGCTGCTCTCCACAGCAGGCAAGGAACGCCCCGCCGCCCTGTGCTTTAAAAGACGTGATCATCTATGTCAGCTCAAGGCCAGCCTGGTCTACATGGAGAGCTCTAGGGACAGCCAAGCCTACATAGAAAGACCATGTCTCAAAATACCAAAAAAACAAAAACAAACAAACACAAAAGAAAAAAGCAAAAGAAGACATCATATTTCAGTTTCCAAGTTACTCTTGAAAAGGTATCAAAACAGTGTTTGAGAAAGCCCGGAGACAAATTAGCGCTGTGATTGGAGCCATAGAAAAAAAGCATCTGGTATTTTGTTCTGTCATCCCATGTAACTCAGTATTAAATACATAAAGTTTCAAAGAGAGACTTAGCCTCCCCAAGACCGAGACTGGCACAGTGAACAGGGATGGTGGGTCCTTCTGAGGTCCTTGTGAATGCAGACCAGGAATGCTAGAGTTTGTCTGGAACCAACAGCCTGATCTGTCCCAACTGTCTCCCAGGGGACGACTCCATGAGAACATCACAGCTTAATGTGGGCACCTCCACCGATGTGTCACTGAAGATCACAGAGGGTGACCTCAGCCAGCTGACAGCCAGCATCCGGGCTCCTTCAGGCAACGAGGAGCCATGCCTGCTGAAGCGCCTGCCCAACAGGCACATTGGTGAGCACAGTGACTCCTGGGATACCTGGGTAGGAGAGGCCTCAGGGATGTTCTGCTTACTGTCCCCTCTCCACAGGGATCTCTTTTACCCCCAAGGAGGTCGGTGAACATGTGGTGAGCGTCCGCAAGAGTGGCAAGCATGTCACCAACAGCCCCTTTAAGATTTTGGTGGGGCCTTCGGAGATCGGAGATGCCAGCAAAGTTCGAGTCTGGGGCAAGGGCCTTTCCGAGGGACAAACCTTCCAAGTAGCAGAGTTCATTGTGGACACTCGCAATGCAGGTACTTCTCCTCACAGAATCCCCCATGTAGTTAGCACTCCACAGATTCTTAACCCTCTTTCCTGCCCATGACCTCCCTCCTCTGAACACCTCCTCCTCCCCTGGGCTTCCTGGACCTGTTGGGATTCAGTCTGGAGCCCGCTGGATGAAAGTGAATGTCCCCAGTCAGTCAGCTCTGTCACAGCTAAGTGAAAGCTCAGCTATCCTGAGCTTGTTAGTCCCCACTCCCTGGAATCCAAGTTCTCAGTATGGAATTTTCCAGAATGTCTCTTTAGTAGGCCTTAGTGACAAACACTGGCTCGCTTCTCTACATCTCATGATGCCATTTCCCTTAGCGGTCAGTACACTCATTTGACATCTGTTGTAGGCAGGGTCTTCTGCATGGGGCAGGAGAGCAGTGTAGGTACAGGTACCATGGGCTCAGGGGAGACATTTTTTTCTCACATCCCTTCCCTTAGGCTATGGAGGCCTAGGGCTGAGCATCGAAGGTCCTAGCAAGGTGGACATTAACTGTGAGGATATGGAAGATGGTACCTGCAAAGTCACCTACTGCCCAACTGAACCCGGCACCTACATCATCAATATTAAGTTTGCTGACAAACACGTGCCTGGTAAGGCTCTGGGCTGGGACTCAGTGGGGACAAATCTGGTGACAAGGCAGGTGACCTGTGAACATGATTTTTTCTTTCTCACTTACAGGAAGCCCCTTCACCGTGAAGGTGACTGGCGAGGGACGCATGAAGGAAAGCATCACCCGGCGCAGACAGGCACCCTCCATTGCCACCATTGGCAGCACCTGTGACCTCAACCTCAAGATCCCAGGTAAATGCTACAGAGGCAGAGAAGAGCCAGCGGGGAGCAGGGTTGGCCATGGGATGTCCTTGAAGCCTTGAGTCTACCTTGGGGCCTCTGTCCTGCCTGCCTCTCTCCTCACCTCCTGCCACCTGCCTCTGGGCTTTCTATAGGAAACTGGTTTCAGATGGTGTCTGCCCAGGAGCGCCTCACTCGTACCTTCACACGTAGCAGTCACACCTACACCCGCACAGAGCGGACAGAGATCAGCAAGACTCGAGGTGGGGAGACTAAGCGTGAAGTCCGAGTGGAGGAGTCTACCCAGGTTGGTGGAGATCCTTTCCCGGCTGTTTTCGGCGATTTCCTAGGCCGGGAACGCCTGGGCTCCTTCGGCAGCATTACCCGGCAGCAGGAAGGTAAGCAGGGAGCTGGGGTCCTCACAGGGAGATGGGGCCGCCTGGGGTCCTCACGGGGAGATGGAGCCGCCTGGGGTCTTCACGGGGATATGGGGCCGCCTGGGGTCCTAACAGGGATATGGGGCTGCCTGTTCTGTGAGACAGAATGGCCTCATCCTTGGCCACCTTGGCCTAGATGGCCAGGACATGTCTGAACAGAGAAAGGGGTTCACTGAGGAAGGAGGGGACCATAAAGACCAGATACAGCCTCTTGTTGGCCTGACATCACCCCAACCCTTCAGGTGAGGCCAGCTCTCAGGACATGACAGCCCAGGTGACCAGTCCATCTGGCAAGACAGAAGCCGCAGAGATCGTTGAGGGAGAAGACAGCGCATATAGTGTGCGCTTTGTGCCCCAGGAGATGGGTCCCCACACAGTCACTGTCAAGTACCGAGGCCAGCATGTGCCCGGAAGCCCTTTTCAGTTCACCGTGGGTCCACTAGGTGAAGGTGGTGCCCACAAGGTACGGGCTGGAGGCACAGGGCTGGAGCGAGGTGTAGCTGGTGTTCCAGGTAAGCGGCTAAAGCCAGGGGGAGCTTGGGGCCAGGGCAGCAGATGTGAGTGGCAACAGCACTAAGTCACCACCCCTACTCTATTGCTATCTAGCCGAGTTTAGCATCTGGACCCGAGAAGCTGGTGCAGGGGGCCTGTCCATCGCTGTGGAGGGTCCCAGCAAGGCAGAGATTGCATTTGAAGACCGCAAAGATGGTTCTTGTGGCGTCTCCTATGTTGTCCAGGAGCCAGGTAGATGGTCAACTTGGGGTGGGGACAGGGTTTCTACTTGCTGGCCAATGGGCTGTGGGACTGGCCCCATAAACCACTACACCCCAAGTTCCTTCACCCACTCAGAGCTGAGCCCTGGAACAAGGCTGGGATGGGAGATATTTGCCCCTCCTGCCCTTATCCTGGATAGCATGCTGACCAGCCTCCTTCCCCAGGTGACTATGAGGTCTCCATCAAGTTCAATGATGAGCACATCCCAGACAGCCCCTTCGTGGTGCCCGTCGCCTCCCTCTCGGACGATGCTCGCAGACTCACTGTCACCAGCCTCCAGGTCTGTGCCAGGGCTGGGACCTGAGAGACAGGCAGGAGTCTAGGAGGGCAGGCCCACATGGCCAGTGACTTGGCTTGGTGGAGAAGCTGGCTGCAGTCTCTTCTCCCACTGTATGCAGCAGGGGTCAGGGCCCTTGCGGGGAGCGTGTCTGCTTCATGCCTTGTTTGGGCTTTTTAGAAGCAGTGTCTCCCTGTCCTTCCTGAGAGGCGTGTCTGGTCGCTGAGTTTGTTCCATTTTCCCCTGAATGTTTATAACTAAGGACGTTATAAGAATAAGTACATAAAATCAAAATAAACGGAGGCCAGTTGCAGAGGGCTCATGAGCAAGCACGTGTAGATTGGGCTACACCTCGCTTACCGCTGCAACCAGCTGTACTTTTTCCTGACGTGACATCTAGAAAGGTCTCCTTTCCTTCTGCCATACGGGAATGTATACCATGCCGGCTTTCAGCAGGCCATGCTGGCAAATGGGACACTGTCAAAGAGTTGTCAGGAGAGGACAGGACCCTGCCCCCACATCCTTTTTTTTTTTTTAACTTTGTTTTTTAGATTTATTTATTTTATTTTATGCATATGAGTACACTGTCGCTGTCTTCAGACACAGCAGAAGAGGGCATCAGATCCCATCACAGATGGTTGTGAGCCACCATGTGGTTGCTGGGAATTGAACTCAGGGCCTCTGGAAGAGCAGTCAGTGCTCTTAACCGCTGAGCCATCTCTCCAGCCCCACCCCACACTCTTTTAGCTGACCCTCAGTGCAGTTCTATCGGCCAACAGTGAGCCCGTCCACTCTAGCCCAGGCTCCCATCCGCACACCCCCAAACCCTTCTCGTGCTCTCTCCAGTGCTCCCCCTTGGCCACCCCCTCCTTGGGGCAATCTACACCCAGCCTGTCACATCCAAGCTCTTACAGCCCTGCAGCCCATGCAGCACTGTCAGGCCCTGCTACTAGGCCTGCAGTACTCCGTGTCTGGCCTCTGGGTCCTCAGTGAGACAGGGATAGATCACTCCTCATCCCCTGTGGTACCCAGCATGGGTAGGGTGGTGCCTACAGGTGGATGCAGACAATGGCAGATCAGCCTTTGCGTCTCAGTCCTTCCCTGCAATCTGGGCTGGCAGGCAGTGACCAGGCTGGAGAGGCGGGAGAATTGGGCTGGCCGTGCAGTAAGAACAGCACTGGGCCGCAGAGAGGACTGGTCTAGCTCCAGCTTCCCAGGACTCTGAATGTGCTCTGTGCTCTTTGCAGGAGACAGGGCTGAAGGTGAACCAGCCAGCGTCTTTCGCGGTGCAGCTTAATGGGGCACGTGGTGTGATTGATGCCCGGGTACACACACCCTCAGGAGCTGTGGAGGAGTGCTACGTCTCTGAACTGGACAGTGGTGAGCTGGCCCTGCCCCTGGCATCTCCCGCCAGGCCACGGTCTCTGGCAAAGAGGTGAAGAAACATGGGGCCTCACTCACCAACCTTCTGCTTCACAGATAAGCATACCATCCGCTTCATCCCCCATGAGAATGGTGTCCACTCCATTGATGTCAAGTTCAACGGTGCCCACATCCCTGGAAGCCCCTTCAAGATCCGTGTCGGGGAGCAGAGCCAAGCTGGGGACCCAGGCTTGGTGTCAGCTTATGGGCCTGGGCTTGAAGGAGGCACGACGGGTGAGTGTCTGATTGAGGGGAGTAGGATTAGATTCGGGGGGTCAGACATCCCTTGGTAGGTCAGGCACTTGTTCGTACTGACCTGAGGTGCTGCCCAAGAGCTCCAGGGCTCCAGGGCTCCGGCCTGGGCTGTGCTCTTCCTTTCCTTCATCGTGTTCCCTCTGTTCTCCAGGTGTATCATCAGAGTTCATTGTGAACACCCAGAACGCAGGCTCAGGGGCCTTGTCCGTCACCATTGACGGGCCTTCCAAAGTGCAGCTGGACTGTCGGGAGTGTCCCGAGGGCCACGTGGTCACTTACACTCCCATGGCTCCTGGTAACTACCTCATTGCCATCAAGTATGGCGGTCCTCAGCACATTGTGGGCAGTCCCTTCAAAGCAAAGGTCACAGGTGAGTACCCTGGCTGGAAAAGGTTCACGGAGCCCAGCCCAGCATGGCTGGCTCGGGTGGCCATTCACGTTTGATGATAGTCTGCTTCCAGTTATGGTCTAGCTACCATGATGGAGGTGGGCGTGGCTAGGCAGCATTCCATTCTGTAGAGCTGGGCATCTTTAAACAATACAAGTCTTGTCAGGCACATGTCTTTTATCCCAGCACTGGGGAGGCAGAGGCAGGCGGATCTGTGAGTTTGAGGCCAGCCTGTTCCTCAGAGTGAGTTCCAGGACAGCCTGGACTATGCAGAGAAACCCTGTCTCGAAAACCAAAAAAGAAAAAAAATCTTTTTAGTTTTTTCAATGCTGTGATTTGAACCCAGAGTCTTATTCATGCTAGGGAAGTGATCTAGCACTGAGCTATATCCCCATTTTGTTCTGTTTTAAAGTCATACTCTTGCCCTGTGAGTTAACTTGACTCCCCAGAGGAAGCCTGGAAGGGTGAGGGGCGGAGCCGGAAATGGCTGTGGCCCAGGGCTAAGCAGGGATTGGAGCTGGTCAAATGCTGTCTGTGTTCATCACAAGCTGCAGCTGAGGACAGGCAGGAGCCTAGCGCACACAGTGTTGCCCAGTGCCCATCTCAGGGGATCATCAGTGTCCTAGAAGAGGGCAGGAAGTCCTTCTGACTGGGCCTGTGGGCACCTATTCTACCCTTCAGGTCCCCGGTTGTCTGGAGGCCACAGCCTTCACGAAACATCCACAGTTCTGGTGGAGACAGTGACGAAGTCCTCCTTGAGCCGTGGCGCCAGCTATAGTTCCATCCCCAAGTTCTCCTCAGATGCCAGCAAGGTGGTGACAAGGGGCCCAGGCCTGTCCCAGGCCTTTGTGGGTCAGAAGAACTCATTCACTGTGGACTGCAGCAAAGCAGGCATGTTCCACTCGAGAGGCTTGTCTGTGAGAGGAGGGGAGGGGACAGGAAGCTGTCCAGGGACAGGGCTGTGGGCTGCTTGTGGTGTGAGTCACGCCTCTCTGCCTCCCTCTCCAGGTACCAACATGATGATGGTGGGGGTACATGGGCCCAAAACCCCCTGCGAAGAGGTATATGTGAAGCACATGGGAAACCGGGTCTACAATGTCACCTACACTGTCAAGGAGAAAGGAGACTACATCCTCATTGTCAAGTGGGGTGATGAAAGTGTCCCTGGAAGTCCCTTCAAGGTCAATGTGCCCTGAATCTCAGAAGCGCTTCCCCCAGACCAGGCCCCCACTTCCTGCCCGACATACCCACACAAATGTGCCATGCCCCTATGCACACTCACACCATCAAACACAAAAGCACCTGCCTTAGGTGTGATGTGGGTGAAATAATCCCACCCCCACCCCACTGTGCCACTTGAGTGGGGGGCCTTTATCTGTCTCGGATCAGTGTCCCTCAAATGTGGCCTGAGGGAAGCCTGGGGTGAGGCTCAGGGTAGAGACTGTGAGATAAGGGGTTAATCGGGTTGGGGGGGAAGCCCTGGGGATCACAGTGGGGCTGATGCCAGTGGGCAAGCACTGAGTTGGGGTATCTGTGTGTGAGAGAAGTCACCCTCACAAACCGCCATGCCTGAGGACTCTTTTAGGCCCATCTGGTGGCCACAACCTTAGAGTGAGGGGCTTGGAAAAGAAAGAACAATCAGAAGAAAGCAGACCCTGAACAAGCAGCATGGCATATGGACTGGCCCTGAGTGACATGCTCTGCCCAATCCAGGCCTCCTGGGGAACTGATTTCTCTTACTTTTTTTTTTTTTTTTTTTTTATGGTTACACAGCTCTACCCCATTGGGGGTCTTTTTTACACATTGTGGGGCCCAGCTCTCTGGGAAACTTTTGCACATGTGGAAAACACCAAATAAAGCATAGCTGTTGAGAAGGCTTGGCTGTTCTTTGTGCGAGCGCGTGTGTGTGTGTGTCTGTGTGTCTGTGTGTCTGTGTGTCTGTGTGTCTGTGTGTGTCTCTCTGTGTCTGTCTGTGTCTGTGTCTCTGTGTGTCTGTGTATGTGTGTGTGTGTGTGTGTGTGTCCACTGTTGCCTCCTGACTGACAGTAGAGAACCACACAGAGGTGAGATGGCCTGACCCCAGGCTGAGGCAAGGGCGTGGGGAAGACAGGAGGTCTGGGACACTGGCTGAAAGAGGACCCAGTGAAGTAGTCTTTCACTAACTAGGAGGTTGGTAGTTGGCGATTGGGAGCAGACACTGTTAAGGGTGCCTGGAAGGCCACTTAAATTCAGCTCAACCTGAAGGATGTTCTTTAAATTAGGTTCTTAGAACTATGACCACAAGTCCGGGGAGTGATGATGTACACCTTTAATCCCAGCACACAGGAGGCAGATTCTTCTGAGTTTGATGCCAACCTTGTCTACTGAGTGAGTTCTAGGACAGCCAGAGCTACGTAGAGAGACCCTTTCTCAACACAAACACACACACACACACACACACACACACACACACTATGACCTCTGACTTAGGCACTAATGTTCTTTACCAGAAACCAAATGAGAATCTTGAACCTCACTCCAGACCCTCTATCAGACCTGGGCCAACAGCCCACTCATTTCAAGTCTTGACCTAGCTCAGGTCTCCTGGACCTCATAGCAGCTTCTGAACTAATCTCTTGGCTCTGACCTGCCGTCTATGTTCCATGCAGCAAGAAAGTGTCCCATTAATGACCTCACGTCCCTCTGGTTTAGAGCCAGCCCCCTTGTGGCTCCAGTCCTTTTGCAGGAAGTGGTTTTCTCCATGCTCCCCTGAATTCAGATGCCTATCTCCCCACATGTGATTGGCCAGTGTACCCAATCCCCATTTGCACTCTCTGCTTCAATACCCTCTGTGGTTTTCTGGGTACCTAGGCTGCAGTTCTGACCTCTGCTTGGAGCACTTTTGCCTCCCTATGCTCCCATTTCTGGCCAATGGGAAGCTTTCCAGAACCTCTCTGACTTTTCCTGAGCCACAACTACCAACTCCTGCACTTTCCTGGGGCACACGTCTGCCTGTGGTGATCACCCTGGTCTGTGGCCAGGGATGCATGGCCTCCACAACCAGTCTAAGCCCTCCTTACTCCGGGAGCTCTAATAGAGGCATGAATGATCTGTGAACAAGTAGCAAAGCAGGGCAGAAGCTCACATCACTAGATGGATCCCATAACTGTAGGCCATTCCCAGGTGCTCCATAGTGATGCCGAGACCCAAGACAATGTGACCCCAGCCTTCAAACCCCATTCAGTGACTGTCTGCTTCCTCACGCTCTCTTTAGGTTTCCTCTTTCCCTTCCTGTCCTAAGAATGAGACAGGATAGAAAGACTCATGAGACACAGGAAAGAAAAGGGAGAGAGCCTCCTTACCCTTAGAGTCTGGCTGAAGTCTGAGAGTCAAGGATTCCAGCACAATTAACATTTTCTGTGAGGATTGCCAACAAAGAGACAATACTTGTTTTATGCAGAGATATTTCAAACAAAAATGTTAAAATAGTAATGAAGACTAAACCGTTGTTGACAATAAAAACATCATGACTTCCTCAGGCTCCCCTTGAGATTTAGGATTTTACTTATTAGCTGTAAAGTCTATCCAGGGCACATGGGGAACCACCCTATGATCTCATCTAGGTTCCTTAGTAACCCTCTGAGATGTGACTACAGAAGTCATCAAAATACTGCATAATGCTATGCTTGAGACACTTCATTCTCTCTTGAGAAGCCCACACCCATGCTCGAATGCACACAATCCTTTCTCCAAGCACCTCACCTTGCTAAACCTATATTAATCTCTAATAAATCTGAACCCAGCTTTGTACTGGCCCCTCCTGGAATTCTTTTCTGCAATGAAATTAAAAAAAAAAAGTCTCAGCTTTACCTAAGAGAGCTCTCAGAAAAGACTCTCTCAGACTGCCGCAGATGACAGTATAGAACTGTGTCTCCTGTCCTTGTCACACTATAGGTGACAGGAAGTACTTTCCTCTCCTCGCTCCCTCAAGGCCCTTCTGGAACTTTCTTTATGGCATCTCTGCTCTTCCTACTAGAGTTTCACACTCTCACTTTCTCCCTGCGGGCGTTCCTGGGAGCAGAACTCATCTTCTATCAATCCTTCCTCCCTAGCTCCTCATCATGGACCATTTGACAAACGGTGGTTGAACAAAGGAGCAGAGATATATTTGGCATTCTTCAGCTCCTAAAAGCTCACCCAGCCCATTAGAGGTGAAATTGTTCTCTTAAGCATCTGACCACTTGTGATCATTTAGGACTTCTGTGCCAGGTGCTGGAGCCAATGCTCCTCCTACCCACAGCCTCACACCCACCCTACTCTCTACTCATCCCTCCTTGACGGAGGTGGTTTGCCGCCTTTCCCTGTGGCATGAAATACTCATAGTTAGTGGGTTCAGCTGCTCTCACCCAGCCATGGCGGGGCAGTAGATGCTGAGCTACTGTGGGCCTCTTCTCAATCCTTTAAGACCTGTGATCCATCCCTGAGAACTTAGTGCTAAGTCTAAAATGAAACCTTGAAACACTAAAGCAGAGAGTGAGACCCAAGTGTACCCCAAATCCCAAGCCAACCAGGCCACATCAGTGACAGAAAGCACCTAAAGGGATGAAGTGTTTCTTCTGGCTCACAGTTTGAGGTTACTGTCTATCATGGTGGAAAGACACAGCAACTAGAAGCTTTTGACTAGGTCGGTAGGAGCTCAAGGCTGTTTACATGAAGCTGGGAGGATCAGGACACAGAAAACACATCTGGGCAGCTCAGAGGACACTCAGATCACATTGGATATTTTTATCCTTTTTACTCAGTCTTGGGCTCCATCCTATGTGATGGGATCAACCACATTCACTGTGTTTGTCGGGAGACCAAAGGTTTGTCTGTTCCTCCAGGAACAGTGTTTCTCAATTCAATCAAGTTGACAATCCAAATTGACTGCCAGACATACATACAACCACTAGTTTAGACCTCGTGGATGTGTCAAGCACTCCACACTCAAGGCTCCCCTCCCTCCACCTCTGACTGTCTGTCTGTTGGAAGAACAATGCCCCTTTCCCCTCCAACCTTTCAGAGTTCATACCCTAAGGAATGTTACTTTTTTGTTTTGTTTTTTTTCAAGATAGAATTTCTCTGAGTATCTCTGGCTGTCCTAGAACTAGCTCTATAGACTAGGCTGGTTTTGAACTCACAGAAACCTTCTTGCCTTTGCCTCTGGAGTACTGGGGTTAAAGGTGTGCACCACCACGAGCTCTCAGCCCCATGTGGACGGGCGTGGGTCCTGTTGGGCAGAGTTGTGGATCCCTAGTGTCTGCCGCAGCTCAGGGAGGCAGAAGCACAGGACACCACCACCACTGACAGGAATGTTACTCTTATTCCAACAGGTATACTGGCTAGATGACATGTCTCTCTGCTTGCTGCTCAAACACATCCACCCTCAAAACCAGTTTTGTGCACTCTGGCTCTAAGAATCTCTCATCTCCCTCCAGCCCACTTTCCCTATTATCAGACCTGCATTCCAGCCAGCATGTCTGTTTGGCTCCTTCCTTCAGCTGTGTGTCTACACACAATGTAGTTCCAGTATAGCTCTAATGTATGAGCCTGGTGATAATGACCCTTTAGTTTTTGGAAAACATCTAGATTCTTTTTGATTGTTTGCTTGGTTGTTGTTGGTGGTGGTAGTGGTAGTGGTGGTGGTGGTGAGTGTATGTGTGCATGTGTTTTTGAGAAAAGGTCTCTGTATGTAGCCCTGGTGATACTGGAATTAGTTCTGTAGACTAGGCTGGCTTTAAACTCAGAGATCTGTCTACCGCTCCCTCCTGAGTGCTGGGATTAAAGGAATGTACCACCATAGCCTGTTTCGTTAATTTTTTTTTTTTTTTTGGAGACGGGTTTTAAAAAAACAATTGCTTGCAGTTATTTAGTTATTTAGTGTGCCTCTGTGTGTGTTTGTGTGTCTCATAAAACAAACGCAGAGAGATCAGAGGCCAACTTACAGAATTTGCTTCTCTCTTTCCACCATGTAGGTTCTAGAGATTTAATTGAGGTCATCAGCTGTGTGACAAGTGCCATTATCCACTGAGTCAGCATGCTAGCTCCAGGATAATCTTAATATAAAGTTGTGGTGGTCTAAATATGTTTGGTCCATGGGAAGTGGCACTATTAGAAGGTGTGGCAATATTAGAGGAGGTGTAGTCTTGTTACAGGAAGGGTGTCACTGTGGAGGTGGGACTTTGAGGTCTCATATATATGCTCAAGTCTGGCCCGTGTGATCAAGACTCTTGTCCTGGCTGCCTGTGGAAGACAGTCTCCTTCTGGCTGCCTTTGGATTGAGATGTAGACCTCTCGGCTCTTCCAGGACCATGTCTGCCTGCAAGCTGTTATGCTTCCTGCTATAATAACAGACTGAACCTCTGAACCTGTAAGCTAGCCCCAATTAAATGTAACCTTTATAAGAGTTGCCCTGGTCATGGTGTCTCTTCGAATGTTCTGGTGGCCCTCTCACGCCTAAGACAATATTCCAAGCCAGCCTTGAGCTTGTGGTAGTGCTCTTGCTTCAAATCTCAATGCTAGGGTTGTTTCTATGTAGTCTCTAAATTTAGCAACTAACATGAGGCCTTGCTTGGCTCTCTATAGCACTGGACAGTGTCACAATTAATTTGCCCATTTCTTTAGTAATTAAATATATATTCAGTAGTTGTTACCCATGTCATAGGTAACTTGCATGCATACAGCATACAGATTCAGAACTTGACCTTCCAGCTAGGAAATATCTTTTCTTGGACAGTTGTGATAGTCCATGTCTGTAATCCCCGACTGAGGCAAGAGTTGGAACAAACAAATGAAGGGACAGGAAATAGTGGTGCATTCCTATAATCCCAGCATTCAGGAGGATGAGGCAGTAGGATAACTGGCTCCAAGTTCAAGGTCAACCTAGTCTACATTCCTGAGTTCCAGGCCAGAAAAAGCTACATAAAGCAGGTTTCAAAAAACAAACTACCAAATAAAACCAAAAAGAGGGAAGGGTTTTGGCATGGTGGTAGGCACAAGCCTTAAATCCTAATACTTGGGAGGCAACTAGTGAGATTTTTTTTTTTTTAATGTTGTGGTAGCACATACCTTTTTTTTTTTTTAGATTTATTTATTTTATTTATGAGACACATCAGAAGAGGGCATCGAATCTCATTATGAGTGGTTGTCAGCCGACATGTGGTTGCTGGGATTTGAACTCAGGACCTCTGGAAGAGCAGTCAGTGCTCTTAACTGCTGAGCCATCTCTCCAGCTCAACTAGTGAGATCTTAAGACACAAAACAAACAAAGCACTGGGTTGACCAGATAAACCCCAAGGTGACTCCTATAGGGTATGTTATGACCTCACAAACTTGTGCCCAGCTCCACTGCACCCGCCTCCAAAATCACAAATGTAACAACAACAAAAATTTTAAGTCAAACAAATCAAGCACAGACTGTTCTGTGTAATGGCACAAGCCTATAATCCCAGCATTCGGAAAGTAGAAGCAGTAGGATCCATCCTCTCCTACATTGCAAGTTCAAGATCAGCCTGAGATAGGAACCATCCGTCACAAAAAAACAAAACCAAAATAACGTACAGAAAAAAAAAAAGAGTATGACTCGGTCTCTAATAACTCTAGGTTCAAAAGGCGTTGGTTCCAAGAAGGAATAAATAAAGGACAGAATGCCGGAGAGAGGCCTGTGACGCTCAGCCTTCTGGGAGACGTAGTTCTGTGGTTCCAGCCTTTATGGCGCAGGAGTACGCAGATTGAGCCGAGTTCCTGCTAATGCGCGTGCCCGGGAGGCGGGGAACTGCGCATGACTGAAGGGAGGGGCCGCTGCGGGGGCGGGGCATCACAGGTGTTTGGGGAGCGCTCTGCCTGGCCGACAGGATGGCGGGCAGGGGTAAACTAATCGCGGTGATTGGAGACGAGGACACGGTGACTGGTTTCCTGTTGGGCGGCATAGGGGAGCTTAACAAGAACCGCCACCCTAATTTCCTGGTAGTGGAGAAGGATACCACCATCAATGAGATCGAAGACACTTTCAGGTACGGTAGCCTGTGAGGCCTAAATGGGCCCTTCCGCTTGCTACAAGCACGGGGAGAATTGGCAGCCTGTTAACCTGGGTGTCCGGGGGTAATGGGGGTCGGGTTGGTCCCAGAAGCCGTCTGTTCACTCGGAACACGGGCCTCCGCCGTCTAAGTTCCCCTTTGGAGCTCAGTGGGGTCCAGCCTGCGGCAGGTTCAGGAACTCCCTATCACATGATTGTGTGTCAGTTTAGAAGGGGAGTGGAGCTTATGATCTGTCCCTGCTGTAACTGGACTCCTGGAGCCTCTGGCCAGTGCTAACTGGCATGTTCAGCCCACTTCCGGGGTCCCTGAAGTTCGCCTGCTTCTCTGGACCTTACAATCTTTTCGACTGTATCCTAAACAAACCACCACCAATGTAGGTCTGGACAGTGGGCTCGTGTGTGTGTGTGTGTGTGTGTGTGTGTGTGTGTGTGTGCACAGTTGTCCTGTAAGATAGTGGTTATTCCCACTTCCTAGTGAGAAAAATAAAGGACAGATAGGTTAGGGCACAGGCCTGAAGACACACCAACCATATGAGGCAGAACCCAGGTCAACTCTTTCTTTTTAATTATGGAGTTTGTGTGTGTCCGTGGGGAGGTGTGCACACGTGGAGGTCAGAAGACAACTTTGTGGAGTCAGTTTTCTTTCCATGGGCTTTAAGGATAGAACTCAAGTAGCCAGGCTTGTATAGCAAGCACCTTTACCTGTGCCTTTGTTAACTTACTACCTACTCTATACAGCTCCCAGCATCTGCCCCGGGGTTTCCATTTGTCTTGTGCACAATGGATACAACATCTGGGAAGTATGGCCTTCCCCAAAGACCTTGTACCTCAAGTCCTCACTTCATGCCCTGGGTCATAGTTTCAAAACCTGGGTGCAGGCATTACTTTTAAGCCAGGAAGTGCCCTGATGACTAGAATGGAGGGTGCCAACTCCCTTTTTTTTCTCTCACTCCTTTTCTAGAACTACTATGCCAAATCTCAGGAATAAACTGCCCTCACCTGTTTTCCCTAAATAGCCCAGTCCAGGGATGCTGGCTGAGACTAGTTCCCACAGTCTGGATTGTGGCAGGCTCTGACCCGGGAGGAGACTGATCTCTAAGCAAACCAGTAAAGTGACCTCCATTGTCACTAGAGGACAGACCTTACCTCCAAGAATTTGCCATGTTTCCAACAGAAAGAAACCCTAAAATCACCAAGTCAAATCTGTTCCGTGCTTGGGACAAAGTAGGCACCCAGTAAATTATTTTAATGAGTAAGTACGTGGCTGAATGAGTGTGCACGTCTGTGTGTGGCGGTGATCACATGAGAGGAAGGCCAGAATGGCAGTCTCTGTCTGGAAATCTTGATTCCCTCATTCTTGAGTTTTCTCTTTCCAGCTTGCCTTTGGCGTGTAGCAGATGTCCGCTTGGTCCATCCCTGCCATAATCAGCAAAGATCTTGAGGCCTTTGGTGGTCTCAACTCTATTACTTAAAAATTTAGTAAAATTCAAAAGGTATACCTTAAGGAATCACTCTACCACTCCATCCTTGCATCTTGTCTTCAATAGGAAAATTTGTATTTTGTTTTATGAGACAGGGTTTGTGTAGCCCTGGCTGTCCTGGAATTAGCTCTGCAGACCAGGCCTGGCCTTGAACTTCACTACCACCTGGTCTTTTTCCTTCTTTTCTTTCTCTCTCTCTTTCCTTCCTTCTTTCTTTCTTTTTGGTGGTGGTGGGTGGTGATTTGGGTTTTTTTTTTCTTTTGTTTTGTTTTGTTAATAAGGTTCTTGTGTTTCTAGACTCTTACACAGATACAAAGGGGCTCATACCTGCTTCCCTCTCCTCTGCCTCTCCTCCACAGAGGCAGCATAGAAAATCCACTGACATGCACCCAGTCTTCATTACCAGTTCCCTCCACGAGCAAATGTGTGGACTCCAACCCTGATCAGTGTGGTTCTGAGCTCCTGAGTGCAGTCGCTGCATCCAAGGAAAGATAAGGTTGAAGGCCCGATGCCTCCAGCCACAGTCATTTCCTCCTCTTCTTCCCCACAGGCAGTTTCTAAACAGGGATGACATTGGCATCATTCTTATCAACCAGTACATCGCAGAGATGGTTCGGCATGCCCTTGATGCCCACCAGAGGTCCATTCCAGCGGTCCTGGAGATCCCATCCAAGGAGCACCCCTACGATGCCGCCAAAGACTCCATCCTGCGCAGGGCCAAGGGCATGTTCACCGCTGAAGACCTGCGCTAGGGCTGCTCAGCCCTCAACCCTCCTCTCACTACCAGGCCTCTCCCAGTTTGCCATCCTCTAAGTTTCAAGCCTTGGTTTCCAGCCCCTCCCTTCCTCTTCACTGAGTGGCTTGTCAGCTGTTGGGGTTCTGTTGTTCAGGTCTAGGCTGGGTAGAAAGTCCAACCATCGCTCCACTACCTCCTCCCTGTGCTGTTAAGCACTATCATTGTTGATATTAAAGGAATATTCTCTCCAAATGGGTGCTGGTTTGGATACGTGAAGGTTGCAGTGTTCGGGGACATTAGACTTGCAGATATGGGAAAGCTACCAAGAGCAAGGTGAAGAATTGGGGGGTCGGGGGGCTAATTCAAGGACTGGTCACCAGGATCGGAGACTGGCTTCAGGGATGGAGGACAAAGTTTGAGCCCAGTCTTTTCTACCTTTGCTTCTTCGAGTCAGTCGTCATGGTGCTGGGAGGGGCCCTGCCCAAGGGACAGAATTGTCATTCTAGATGAGCGTTCTCAATCTGTGGGTCTCCAAAACCACAGGGGTCCCTAAGACCATCAGCGAACACAGATATTTACAGTTGGAGAGCAGGATAATTACAGTCATAAAGTAGCAACATCGATAATTTTATGGGTGGGGTTCAACACAACATGAGGAACTGCATTAAAGGGTCTCAGCATTAGGAAGGTTGAGAACCACTGATCTAGTTAGAGCCTGGGGCCTACAGGTCTGGGAATCAGATGTTTAGTTAGTGAGCCTTTCTAGGCTGCCTCAGAAAAGGTAACCTGGGACTCTGCTGAGGGCAATGGCAGGTAGAATCCTGGCTGTCTTAGTTAGGTTTCCATTGCTGTGAAGAGACACCATGACCAAGGCAACTCTTACAAGGGCAGCATTTAATTGGGGCTGGCTTACAGGTTCAGAGGTTCAGTCCATTATCATCAAGGTGGGAGCATGGCAGCATCCAGGCAGCCATTGACACAGGAGGAACTGAGAGTTCTACCTCTTCATCCAAAGGAAGCTGGGAGCAGAATGTCTCCTACGTAGCTAGGAGGAAAGTCACAAAGCCTACTCCCACAGTGACATACCACCTACTCCAGCAAGGCCACACCTCCAAATAGTGCCACTCCCTGGGCCAAGAATATTCAAAGCACCACACTGGCCCTGTGTGAGGTGAGGCTTGGTTGCTAGGTGACCATCCCAGGGCAGCCACCCACTGTCCACTTGCTATGCCCACTCCGCATTAGCTACCCTGATACTGCTCGTTCCTTTGCTACCATGTCAAGGCAGCTCAACATGGACACCTTGCGGCAAAACTTCTGGAAGGAGGAATATCTCAAAGAGATGATGCTACGTTATGAATGGCAGCGCAAGTACGGGGCTCTGGTGAAGGCCAAGCAGAAGGCCAAGGCCGCGTCCCGTCTGCCCCTCAAACTGCCCACGCTGCGGCCTACGGCCACAGTCACACTACCACCTGCCTCCAAAACAGCCCCATCTAAAGCCCCCAGCCCTGCCCCAGAGCCTCTTTTTCTGTCAGAAATGTACCCAGTTCCACCTGACACCAAAGCCCTGCTGTATGAAGGCATCTCCCATGACTTTCAGGGGCGCTACCAGTATCTCAACACCCGAAAACTGGATCTGCCAGAGACGCGTTACCTGTTCCCCATCACTACCAATTTCACATATGGCTGGCAGCTGGGTGAGCCCCAACCTCCCATAAATGGGTCCCTCACAAACACGGAGCTCCTGCCATATGTTGGAGAGTAAAGAGGAAGGCCATATTGTGGGCAAGGAAACAGATCTAACAGAGACAGGCTCTGTGAAATGGATGGTGGTGGGCAGGGAGGCAGGGGCGTGTGCTTCAGTTGGATTCTTAGCAAAGGCCTATCTCAGGTTTTTAAGGCTGGGGGCTAAATGATATGGGGAAGGGTTCTATCCTAATCTGAGGGGAAGCTAGTGAGGATTTAAATGAGTGACACTGGGTTTGAGAGACGGATGCTTCTAGGCAGGTGAATTAGGTTAGGTATTTGTGTTGTCTTGGCAAGATGTGGTTAGGATTAGAACTGAAATCGGGGCTGTTTTGGACAAGACTCTATGGAGCTTCTCAATGGTTTAAATCAAACAGGAAGGGCAAGCAGTGCCAATCCACAGATTTTGTTGTAGTCACTCATAAGATTGGAAGAGGACAGGGCTGGTAGTGTTTGAAGACAGGTCTGTGGTGGCCATATTAAGTTCAGGATGTCACTGAGGCAGCTGTGTGTAGAAGCATGGCCTTCAGGAGTTAGGGCAGAGCTGAGAACAGAATTTTACCTGAAGGGAGTAGGGAGGTGGGCCAGCGGGTAGGGGTGGCATCGGCAGGAAGGTGAGCACCTGTTTTTTTCTGTGACACTGAAGGTAGGTTGTCAGCTAGGACCAAGAGCCAGAGAAGCCCAGTGGCTTTTCAAAAGTGTGGGGAAAATAACAAGGCTGTGTGTGCCATTGGGTCAGTGAGGGCTCTGAGTATCCATTTACTCACTACCTAACAGGAAGTTCCAGGGAGTGTGTCCCACTGCCTGAGCATGTGCAGAGAGGGTAGGTGGGTGGGAGCAACACGTGCCCTCTTTTTCCTCTGAGACGAAAATATGGGGAGCCAGCTTCTGAAGAGAAGAAAGAGGAAGCCCCAGATATGAGGTAGGGGTAGAAGGAAAGTCCCATGTCTCCACTGTTTGTCTCTGTGACAAACATAGCTCAGAGGCACCCTCTGACCTGGTGTTCCTGGGAGAGAGTGCAGTGGTCCATCATCTAGATGCCAAAAAGAGGGTCCTGGTGGAACATCTTAGAAGCGGATGATTGCCGGGCGGTGGTGGCGCACGCCTTTAATCCCAGCACTTGGGAGGCAGAGGCAGGCGGATTTCTGAGTTTGAGAGTTCGAGGCTAGCCTGGTCTACAGAGTGAGTTCCAGGACAGCCAGGGCTACACAGAGAAACACTGTCTCGAAGGGGGAAAAAAAAAAAAGAAGCATGATTGAGGCAGACAGCTGAGCCCAGTTACCCAGCACCCAAGCGTATTTTATTGTAGTCTTCACTTCTCAGAAGCCCTTTTGATTTATTTATGCAAGGCAGAAACAACATGCGTAGAGTCCTAGGGGTATGTGGGAAACTCCTGTGCTCTGAGACCCCCTCCTCAGAAACCCAGTCCTAGTATCTGACATCTTTTCCCAGGCCCTGCAACAAAGCAAGAATTGGTCTCCTGCAAGATGTGCCGAATCGAGTCATTCTTCCGTAAGAATGGTGCCTTTGCACTCCTGGACCCACGAGATCTGGCCCTCTGAGCTTGGGCCTGGCAGGGACTTCAGAACCAAAAGAAGAACTAAGAGGATTCCTGGTAGAGCCTCATTGTTCTGTGTGTGCGTGCACATGTGTGCTCGTGTGTGCTCGTGTGTGTGTGTGTGTGTGTGTGTGTGTGTGTGTGTGTGTGTGTTTCTGTTCTCCCTGGCCCTAATGGTTCCCTCTGGGCCTTTCTAAAACTATCTTGCACCTAGGGTCACCCTTTAGTCTTTTCCTTAACCATCAGCTCAATATCTCCATAGGGACCCAGCAAGGGCAAGGCAGGCTGGGTAGGGAGGAAGCTATTCTCCAGCAGTAGGCTTCTCAGTGCCAGGAGACAGTAGCTCCTGGAAGTTCTGGATGTTCCTGGGAAGACAGTGGGTTGTCAATCAAATGTCAGGGCAAAGGGGCACCTACCTATTCCCTGCCTGCCCGTTACCTGGCCCCGAGTGCCCGCAGCTGCAAAGTCCTGCCTCGATGCACGTGTTTCAGCAGTTCCCGCAAGATGCGTTGCTGTCGCTGTCCTGCTACATCCTCCTAGGTGGCAAGAGCTCTGAGCGGGCAGGTGTGGCCAAGAGGGGGCCGTCTGGCACCCGCCCCTCTCCCGCGGAGCCCCCCCAGTGGCTGTCGTCCTCCCCATCCCTCAGGAGACAAAGCCGTGGTGGCCCTGCCGCCTTTCCCCAGGCTCTTGCCTGTGGTGCCTTCTGAGCCACACTGGGAGGGAACCCCAGCGGGTGAACCCGGCGGTGGTGATTCGCAACGAGGTGGAGTCGTTCCAGGACCTGGGGAGGTGGCAGTCATCCGGGTTCCGCTTGGGCGACCCTCCCATCCCCTCCACCACTACTACTTGCAGGCCGGGTCCTGGGACTCACCCGGAGGCGCTGCTGCTCGCGGTCCCTCCACCGCCGCTGCCTGGCCGCGCTGTTCAGCTCCAGCAGTCGCTGCAGAACCTCCTGCCCTGAGCTGGCCAGCGCCTCCTCCCTGTTCCGGGGCGCAGGCCACGCAGCCTTGGAGGGTTTGGGGTCCCTGGGGCCTCTCTGCTCCCTGAGAGCACTGGGGAGTCTTGGCTGGCACTCCTGAGCCTCAGAGACAAGTATCCCGCCTTCTGGGCCTTGGAGCTGTGGTGGGGTGGGAGGCACCACAGGGAGAAGAGCCCACGCCCCTTTCTGGGTGTCTGCCGCCTGTGTCACCTGGGTGCTACTACCCTGGGGTCTTGCTATCCTCTTTCCCATATGCTGAGGGATTGGCTTTCCTGGGAACTTGCAGAAGTCATTGGAATGGCCCTGAGGGTTGCCCTCTTCCTGGCGCCATACTGTGGCTTCTCCCTGAACTTCCCCCCAGACTTCTGAATTACTGCCTTCCCCAAACCGAGGGGTTTCTAATTCCTGGCCCTGTTGAGCTTGCTTCCTTTCATTTTGACTCTGAGGAATCCCTTTGTCTTGTCCCTGAATTGATTCTCCTTTATAACCCTGAGGTGACTGCCCACGCTGACCCTGTGGTGTCTCCTCTGAGTGACCCTGAGGAGAGTTGGTCAGCAGTGTCTGAGGTTCTGCTCTCTCCTGGCTCAGGCCAGAGCCAAGCCCCTTAGAGGGATCTTGGAGAGCTGACAAGACCTGAGAAGCCAGGCCAGAGGGCTCTGGGGCTTCCTGGCCCAGCTTTTCCTCCTGTGTGCTTCTGAGTGTCTGTCCACAGGAACTCTGAATGTATGGTTCTGTTTGACTCCTTTCTTCCATCTTGCCTGGGCCCTAGGAAGGAAAAACATTTTGGGCCCAAAAAGTTTGTACGGGAGCCCCACGACTGATCTTCCCCAAGTGGGTTCCATATCCCACTTTTACTGATCTCCAAGTGTTACCATTGTCTCAGCACTGGTCCCTCCTATCTCCAGCAGTGCCACCTTACCCCAGCAGCCTTCTCCCAGGCAGACTCCACCCCTTCTGGCCGAGAGTGCCCTTGCTCACGACCCTTTGACCCTTTCACCTTAAGTTCTCCGTTTCCTGGCTCCTTGAAGCTACTGCTGCTGCTGGGGTGTAAGCAACCTGAGGGTGAAAAGCCAGAGAGTGACGGATGTCTACTGGCATCTAGCCTCTTACGCCCATTACACCCAAATTAGATGAAGATGCTTGAAGCTGGGCAGTGGTGGCCACGCCTTTAATCCCAGCACTCAGGAGGCAGAGGGAAGCAGAGCTCTGTGAGTTTTTGGCCAGCCTGGTCTACATAGTGAATTCCAGGATAGCCAGGGCTACACAGAGAAACCCAGTCTCAAAAAACCCAAAATACAAAACAACAAAAATGAGGGTGCCCGGGTGGGCCCTAAGGGAGGAGTCCCAGGGGTCCTGCTTGTGTTTCAAGTTGTCACAATTCCTGTGCCTCCGTTCCCATTGCCTTACTGTGCACGGCGTGCCATGTGTCACCTGTGTCTGCAACAGCCAACCACAACTTTTTAGCCTGAAGAGACCTCTCTAAGGAACCTACACACTGCTTCCCCCAAGAACACCATACACTTTATCTGGGTATGGAGGTTCAGGACCACAGAAGAGCCCCACTGTTTGGGCCCTACTTTCTCTGTTATGAAAGAAAATCCTACTTAGCTCTTTGTTTCCGACAACAAATTCCAAACAAGCTCACGATGAAAATTTAAGCCAGAGCCTGACTTAGAAACTGCCAAGTCTTCATAATTCACAAAAGAAATCTAAAAGTGGGAATGGCTGTGGCTGCTCCCTGCAGCTGTGGGAAGGAGTGCTACTCCACTCTGCACGTCAGAAGAGGCTCAAGGGTCCGCATTTCATAGCTCGGAAATCGAGCTCCTTTTCAGGCCATCACATCTTTCTCTTGCAGGGAAACAGGCTGAGTATTCACATCAGTAACCGCAGGTGTTTGTTTTCTATGGAAATACATGCAGCTTTCAAAGGGCTTTTTGAACAAAGGAGTTTTATAAAATTCTTGGGCTTTTATTCATTGTCAAGGGTTAGAGAGATGGCTCAGAGATTAAGAGCACTGACTGCTTTTCCAGAGGTCCTGAGTTCAATTCCCAGCAACCACATGGTGGCTCACAACCATCTGTAATGGAATCTGACTCTTCTAGTGTATGTCTGAAGACAGCTGAAGTGCACTCATATACATAAAAAAAAATCTTTTTTTTAAAAAAGAGAAATTATTGTCAAAAAGTGGGAAAACAACCTCTCCCCTTCTTCCTGCTGAGCTGTGGTCTTATTAGAGATTAATACCCCACTACCACCACCAAATAATATAGTGTAATTTGTATCTGTTTCCCAAGAGGGGTGGGGGAGAGAAAGGCCAGGACATTCATCCCACCAAACCCCGACTGCCTATTTCACGTCTTCTCTCTCTCACAAGGTTGTGATCTCAAAGACTAGACCAAGTCCTCCAGTGTCTGTACAGCCCCTGTGCTTGGCAAATGGATAGTGCAGGATTGCTATTCTGTTTCTTCATCCTTGGGTATCAACAGCTGGTTCTTCCTGCTGTTCCTGTCTGAGATCCAAATTCAATTCAGAATCCCACTGGACACAGTGCCAATAGAGAAGTAGGCAACAAACCTACTTCCATTGAGCAAAGTGGTACACCTGTAACCCTAACACTCATGAGGCTGAGGCAGGAGGATTGTGAGTTCAAGACCAGACTGGACTATACAACAAGTTCCAGGTTAAAATGGCCTATCCAAGCAAGACCCTGTCTCAAAAAATAAAAATAAACACAGATATATTTTAAAACCTATTTGCCATCCCCATTGATTCTGACACCCAATGAAAAGCTATGAGATGAAAATGACCTGGGATGAAGTTGCCCCTGCTTTCCAGTCTAGTCTGGCTTACCAGTTCCAGAAGCTCCTGCTCCACTGGCTTCTTGCCTGTCTCCTGTCGGTGTACCAGGTGCAGCGTTAACAGGTATAACGGGGTCGTCCAGCCTTGCATCTCCATCACTCCTGGCTTCATCCAGATCTGAGTTGGATGGAGAATCTGTAGCCAGCCTCCTGCAGGAGTTCAGCAGATGCAGTGGGGAGGCAGCCTAGACCGGCTCCACTAGTCTCCCTAGTTCCTTCAGGCTGCCTAACTCTGAATCCAGGGAGCCTCCCCTAATTCCTGCACCCAGTGGATCCCAGGAAATGGAGGCAAGAGGAGGGGCACTAGGGGGACTGTAAAGGGAAGAATGTTCTCTGTCGCTGTGAGGCAGTATTGAGAATGTAGAGTCCCTGGGGAGCAAGACTCACCCCTTTAGGAGCTGATGGCTCTCACTGTGTGCTTCCCCAGCCTGGGGTAGAGGGTGCAGCTTGGAACTCTGCAAGGATCAAGTGAGCCCAGACCCACAAGGTAGCATTCCCCCAGTGTGGAAGGAAGCTCTAAGCCAGCCCCCATGCTTCTGCCTCCTGGCATTCATGCCCTCTGTGACACCTCTTCCTGACAGGCTGACAGAACTCTTCGGTAGTAGTGACTACTAGCCTTGGTTACGACCAAGGTTGCCTCAGCCTGAGAAGCCCCTAACCTGAGCTCGATGACAGGACTGAGGTACTGTCCCTAGTTCTCAGCTCTGCTTTGGGACCAGTCACCTCTCCAAAGGAGAGCCCAGCTTGAAGGGAGCCCATGGCAAAGTCCTCTCTGAATCTCTGGCTCAAGGCTATGGTGGGCACCAGTGCCCTTGCCCTCTTGGATCTGCCAGATGGCAACCTTGACTCTGGGTAGCCACATGGGAAGACTTGCATATGACCCCCAGTTGATTTCACCAGCTAGTTGTTAACTGTTCAGTCTCCAGGTTAGGAGAACATGGTGTTTGTTGGGTATGGTAGAAACCCTTTTGTTCCAGTGAGTCCAGTGGTTCTCCCAAAGGCCTTTGAAGAAAGGTCTAGAAGGATATATTATCACCCACATTTATAGCTGGGCAATCAGAAGCTTAGAGTCCACAGGAAACCATAAAACAGAAATTTGAACCTGTGAGTCCTTAGAGCCCATGCACCTTCCACTCCTCCCCACCCTCAGGACTCCCTCAGTGTCACACAGAACCTCTCTTTACTCAGCCCACTCACCGGCTGCTCAAAGTTTCCATCTACACTCCTGCCCCAGGACTGGCTGGACTGGCTCCACACATGCTGAGTTTGGTCCCTCTGGCTCAGGAACCTGGCCCGGGGGGGCCAGAAGAGGCCCAGCCCTACCCCAGTCAGCAGCTCCAAGTCCCAGAGAAGCTGCAGATAGATGGGAAATGAATGTGAGGCGATCCGCTCTGCCTGCATCTACTTCCCTCATGTGCTAGCCCCTACCTTCTCCTGGGCCCGCCGGCTCTCCTCCATCTTCAGCAGTGTCATAGGTAGCTCCAGCCCTGGAGGACAGTCCCAGTCCTCATGAACCTGGAGTGGGGATCAAGAGTGGAGTTGGGCCCCTGTCTGCTTCCCTGGAAGCAGCACTTGGCTTTCCTTACCTGCTTTAATGCATTTTGGAGCTGGCCTAGATCTGCAGGGCGCTGGAAGAGAAGTCCATACAGGGTCAAGGCTTGCTTGGGGCTGCAGGGGAGTCTTGAGTGCCCGGGAATGGTTGCCTGTGCCATGGGGAAGAGAACAGGTCAGATGTTCTCTCCTTCCTCAATATCTGCATCTGCTAACAGGGGCCTCAAGGGAGGTAGAGGACAAGGGACAGGGAACAAAAGCTCTGATCTCAATAATGCAGGGCCCTGACACCTGAGCAGGGCTGTGCAGGAGCCTCCCGGGACACTGGGGTCACTCTGGGATAGGTTTCCTGAACTAAAGGTGGAACTCAGAGCCGGACACAAGAGACCTCCGTGCATGTTCCTATTTACGACCCTAATGAATATTTGTCGTACATAGGCATCCTGGTTTTATTTATATTGCTGTGGTAAAACGGCCTGACAAAAGCAACTTAGTAGGTCCCGTGGAGATGACTCAGCAGCTACGCGCACTGCTGTCTTTTCAGAGGACACAGGTCAGGTCCCCAGCATCCACATGAAAGCTCACAACCATCGTAAAACCAACCCCAAAGGATCCTGCTCCCTCTTCTGATCTCTGTGGGCATCAGGCACATGCTCAGTGCCCTGATACGTATGCAGGCAAACACACACACACACACACACACACACACATAACACACACACACACACACACACAAACACACACACACATATAACACACACACATACACATAACACACACACATAACACACATACACACACAAACACACACACATAACACACACACAAACACACACACATAACACACACACATAACACACACATACACACACAAACACACACACATAACACACACATACACATAACACACACACACACAACACATACACACACAAACACACACACATAACACACACATACACATAACACACACACATAACACACACACACACACACACCTCTTTCTTTTTTAAGACTAATTTAGGGGGAAAATGTTTGGTTTAGCTTCCAATTCTAGGTTACAGCCAATCAATGTGGGGAGGTCACAGTGGCTTCTAAGTTCAAAGTATTTCCTGCTTTGGTAGGTAGAGCATCTCCACAGTTTCTAGGATAGTCTAGTTTTCCCTGTGGCTCCTTCACCACGAAACGGCCAAATTTTCAACAGTTTCAGTGTCAAAGACCATGTGACGGGGAAGCTGGGCCTCCATGGCACAGGGCAACCTGATCAAGCCAATCCCTCCCTGAGATGCTCTTCTCAGATGGTCCCCAGATGTGTCAAGTTGAGTATTAGAACTAACTGTCACCTGAGTACATCCAGGCTTACAAGAAATTTCCAGCTGGGTTAAATGGTCACTATGTAAGTATGCTTTGTATGGGTCGTGGTGACAGCAGCAGTTCCTGGCAGCATGACATGTGTCAGCCCCCACACACCTCTGCGTGTGATCCCTCCTCACAGCTCCATGTGGTAGGCATCTTGGTAAGCTGTTTTTATTGTCTGCATGTCCACCTGATGCTGTGGCTGTGAGCGCGCACAGATGCGCATGCGTGTGTGTTTCTAAGGCTTCTCCTGCGTATGCACAAATGCTGCACCTGAAGCTGACCTTTCTTCTCTCTGTCTAGGCATGGAGCCCTGTGTCACCAGTTCTTAGAGTAACCAAGAAGATATTAAAGCATTCAGGACTACCAAGCCCAGAAGAAAGAAAGAGGAAGGGTAGGCATGATTTGTGCCTCTTCTCAGTGGCTCTTCAGCCCCTGCAAGGTGCCACATGGATCCACAAAGGGTCTCAGGTAAGAGTCGCAGGCCATGCCTACCACACAGACTGAGTATGGGGCAGAGGCCACGGCACCTGGGTTATCCTTTCCATTTCAAACTTTCTGAGACAGCACCGGGAAGTGGCCAGTTGGGGCAGCCCAGGGATACAGACATAAGGATGGATTCAGGACTCTGACCACTGGGCCCACATTCCCAACAGCCCAGCCACCAACACAAATGTCAGAAAGAAGTACACACACAAGGAAGTCATGGGCAAGTGTAGAGTTTATTCTTGTGTTTTGACACCGTAGACGTCTGGAGAACAGACCTAGAATCCCATTGCCTGAGCAGGGCACTCTCCATAGCTGTGGCCTGGAGGTTGCTGTGTACCAAGGGGTGACTCCTGGCCAGAAAAGTCCTGGATGAGGGTATTCTTAACTCATGGTGGAACCAGAGGCTGCTCCTGACTGGGAGTGGCAGGATATGAGCTGACTAGTCTCCAGTAAGCAGGACTGGTGGGCAGGCCTCAGGGGAGATGCAATAGCCTTCATGCTCCACCAGGCCTGCAGGACACTGGCAGCCTGGAACACAGGGCCTCACACAGTGGGCTGCCAGCTCCCCTAGGGGTATGTGCCAGTTGAAACAGGTACGAGGACAAGGTGGTCCACACTCATCAAACACAAAGCCACGGTCCACAGGGCAGCCCACCACTGCAGGCAGAGAGGAAAGCAATGTCACAGAGGTTCCCCAGTACCCCTCTAGCTGTTACATCATACTTTACAGGCTCCCTGTGCCCTCTGTCTAGACATGAGTCTACTGGGCTGCCCCTCCTTTCTGTACTATGCCTTCCATCAATGCAAACTGGTATCACCCCCTTACCACAGAGTGTAGGACCCCTCCAGACAGGAGCCACCCCTGCCTGCCGACAGTGGCTAGCGTAGGCTTCAAGGGCATCACAGAGACAGCTGTCAGCTGAGGAGCCTGGTCCACAAGCACACAAGTCATACACACAGGCAGCAAAGAAGGGTTCTGGTGGCACCACAGCATGGCAGCGACTGAACGGTGACGTCTTCAGGATCCCGCACCGGGCATTGGCCTCACGCCTGGCACGGTAGCCTGCTGCCCGGCATGGGTCCACCTCTCGGCCTGCAGAACACGGCCGGCTAGGTCCCAGCCCTTTGGGGACCTAAATGGATAGAACAACCATGATGTGAAAACATGGCTGCTGAAATCTGCCTTCGAGCAGGACATGTCATGTAAACAAAGTCTCCACTATAACCCACTACAGAAAGGAGAAGTGAGGGCCAGCTTGGAAGAGGAAGTAGATTAATGGGGAGACCAAGGGAAGGTGATAGGGGAGGTGATTAAAATATATTATATACAAGTATGAAAATATCAAAATGAAATAAATTATTACATATAAATAATATATGCTAATTTTTAAGAGCAAGGCACACCTATGATCCCAGCATTAGAAGGCTGGGGCAGGAGGATCCTGGGCTAGATATATCTAGATAACATGACGACTTTGTATCAGAAAAGAAAAAGCAAAGGAATCAAAGCTGTCCCTTCAAGAACAGCGCGCACGCACACACGCTGGGCTGTGGATGCAGCACAGTTGGAAGACCGCTTGTCTACAGCACACAGCCCGGCCTTTGTCTGATGCTCTGTGAGGCATGAAAAACTGGAAATGGGGGCACATTCCTGTAATCTCAGCATTTAGAGACAGGCAGCAGGACTAGCCATTCAATGCTATTCCTGGCTACATAGAGAGTTCAAGGACGGTCTGGGTTATGTGAGATCCTGTCACAAAACAAAACAGAAAGAAGCAAAAGTGCCCATCGAGGTGTGATCCTGGTTCTCAGGAAGTTGGGATAAGAAGGTATCAGGTTAGAGCCTAGTATGGGCTACCTAGCAAGACTCTATATCAAAACCCAAAACAATAAGACGATAAAGAAAAGCACGGCCGGGCGGTGGTGGCGCACGCCTTTAATCCCAGCACTTGGGAGGCAGAGGCAGGCGGATTTCTGAGTTCGAGAGTTCGAGGCTAGCCTGGTCTACAGAGTGAGTTCCAGGACAGCCAGGGCTACACAGAGAAACCCTGTCTCGAAAAACCAAACCAAACCAAAAAAAAAAAAAAAAAAGAAAAGCACGGGTGCCTGCCATCTTGTCTATAGTCATTGTGTCTTCTTTTGACAAAAAGAAAAAACAAAACGAAGGCCAGAGCAGGGAAATGCCTTGATCAAGGTTCCACAGCCAGTGAGTGACAGAGTATGCTCTAGGGATTCAGGTGACATGGTTTCCAACAGGCCATCCTGCCTTTTCCATTAATCAAGGCAGGCTTTAAGCCCCCAGTGTCCATGGCAATGCAAAAGTCTGTCTTGGGTCCCACAACAGGGGCCAGTACCCAGTTCCTCTAGCCTTTTGCAACTTCTTGCTCCCAAGCTACTCACCTTCCAGCTGTTCCCAAACGCAGCCTCTGTGGGCAGGAGCCTCCCATCCGGACCCTGCAGATCATCCTGGGCAAAGCCATTGAAGTTCCCACAGAGACCGCAAGTCTGGCCCCGGTAGGAGCTGGGAACTCTCACTTCCACCTGGGATTGCCCGTCCCACAGCACCTGTGCAGAGAGGCCTGGGATTTAGGGAGGGGGAAGGACAGAGACCCCAGGGAACTCACGTGCTAATCTGATAATCTCCCTGCTGTGGGATGGACAAGTGCACATTGACCACTGAAAGGCCACTTTCCCAGCCTGTATGCATTGTTATACAGCCTGACCAAACACTGATGGTATAGAGAGCTGCCCACGGCTCCTGGGCATCATTCAACTGGGCTCCAGGTGGAACAAAACCCACTTTCTGAGAATCACTGTCTTGGGACCTTAAGGTAGAATGCCCTTAGAGTTTGGATCAAGGGCACACAGCGCGGGGGTTGTAAGTTATGGCTCAGGCTACAAGCAAGAGATCAAGTCACTTTTCCACATGAGAGATGGGAGGGTCCTCAGAGACCGCCCCCCCCAGAACACCTTAACTGCCTCCTGATCCCCACCGACTTTATACACAAGGAAACTGAGTCCCAGAGGAGGCTGATGGCCCTGAATCTCAGAATATACCCATACTCAGTACAAAGGTCTCTGAATGCTGAGCTCTTTTTAAGGATGTAGCTACACTTTCCCACTCCTGCCTCCTCCCACCAGGCAGGAGCAGCCGCCTGCCTTGGAAGTTACAGAAAGAAGCATTAGCAGTGCTGAGGCCCCACGACCACCCTGTCCACACCTGAAGCCCAGGCTGGGCATGCAGGATCACAGTGTGACCATGAAGTTCAATGTACAGCAGTGGCTCCCGAAGGAAGGGCAAGGTCACCGTGTGCTGGTCCACCTGGGAAGGGGGGAGGGGAAGCGAGGAGCCATGGCTGGTCAGACAGGTGAACTGTGTAGGACTGACCTTCCCTGGGTCCTTAGCTCACCATGACTGTCCTGCCCTGCAGCAGCCTCACAGCCGTGGTTCCCAACAGCACTGCTACCTCTTGGGTCCAGGCCACACCCCTCCGGCCCCGGTCATCATTAGTCACGTGCACACTACGAGGAGGAAGGGCCCGGGTGCCAGAGGTCAGAGGTGGCAGGTTAAGGTGTCAGGGAGAAGGGAAAAAGGTTCATACCTGAAGTCCTCGCCGTGGCAGTCCTTGGCCAGCACGTAGCTGCAGCTGCCCTGGAAGTGCAGCAGGCGGCCATCGAATGTGCGGTAATGGGGGTCTCCGAAGGCCATGCAGGAAGCTGGCCGGGGCAAACAGCGGGGACAGCAGCTGCCGGGACTCAGGGCAGAGACCTCATCCTGGCCTCAGAACCAAACAGTCAGTCACAGGACACTCCCCTCAGCCTTCTCGTGGTCTCTGATCCCTTGAACCCAGGTTCACTCCCTGGTGGTCACTCCAGGAACAGCACCAGCCCTGGCTCCAGGGATGGCAACAGAAGCCCAAGCTCCCTTTCATAGCACTGGGATGGCAGTCCCCATGTGCCCTGGCCCTGCCACCTTGAACCAAGGCACTCACCAGGCCACAAGCGAGGTTCCTGCAGCGCTGACTCTGGCAGCGCACAGTACCAGCCACACAGGAGCAGCTGGTGCAGGCATCCACTGCCCACTGTTCTCCAGAGGCCATCCGGCGACCCTGATGCGTGCATGACTGGGTAGGGTCTGAGGAGAAACAAGATAGGTTCAGTGCCCTATTCAAACATAACATTGTTTCTGGATGGACATCCATTTCTCCTTGGACTGTGCGGTGGACGATGATCTCAGCAGGAGAGTGATGGAAGGAGAGTTGGCAGGACGCTAGCAACACTTGCATAGCCTGCGTCTGCCACGTGATCTGAGGAACAGCCGGCGAAGGGAGGTGGGTCTAGCATCCATCAGCAAATATGGGCCATGTGAGTGACGGGAGCATTGTTCTGATGGACAAAGAGTTGAGGCCGGGCTCCATTCCCACCTGCATTGTTGGATGTTCTTGTGGGGCTGACAGAGGGGACTTACCTATGTTACCCTTCCTCCATCAACACATCCCTCGCCTTGGCACTGCTCAAGGCCCGTGCCAGCCTTAGGCACTTTTAGCCATAGGGACAGAGAGCTCTTGCCTCTCCTCATGGCCCCACTAAAGACAGATTCCATTGTATAGGGATTTCCTGCAGGAGACAGGCTGAGTGAAAATGGCTACCAGTAGAATGACAGGGAGTGGCATTATTGGAGGTGTGGCCTTGCTGGAGGAAGTGTGTCACAGGGGGAGGGCTTTGAGGTTTTAAGAGCTCAAGCCAGGCCCAGTGTGACTCTCTTGCTGCTGCCTGTAGATTCAGATGTAGAACTCTCAGCTCCTTCTCCAGCACCATGTCTGCCTACGTACCATGCTTCCTGCCAATGATGATAATGGCCTTAACCTCTGAACCTGTAAGCCAGTCCCAACTATTTTCCTTCATAACAGTTGCCATAGTCATGGTGTCTCTTCACAGCAAAAGAAACCTTAAGACGCAGGCCACGACCTGCAATTTCTGTGGCCTTCTGAGTTGGGTCTTAGGCAGCGCCTCTTCCACAGCTCCTCTGCCCCACGAGAACACCCAACAGTGCAGGTGGGCATGAAGCCCAGGCCTCAGCTCCTTGCCCAGCACAATGGAGCCCCTATTTGCTGGTGGATGTTAGACCTGTCTCCCTTTACCTGCCCACTTGTCCCTAGGTTACATGATAGGTGCAGGTAATGTGGGTGCTGCTTCCGGCTCGCCACACCCAACTCTCCTGCCGCGAGGCTCCACCATGCAGTCTGAGGAGGAGGAATGGATGTCCTTCCCAAAGGACTCTCCCATCTTGGAACTCTTTGTCTCGTTCCACCAGACACCCAAGGGTGCTAATTTCTTCAGCAAGCATCCAGAAAGTCTGGCAAGTCTGTTGGGTATTTGACCTCACACTCAGGCTGGTTGCTTATGGAGTCCTAGAGACCCAAAAGGAACCCTCCACTGGGTCAACTCCCACACCCATAAAGTGTAATGTCTACAGTGAGCCTGAGGTCCTCGAAGCCCCCCAAAAATCCTCAGGCTTGAGAACGCAGGGTTCGGTCTCTATTCTTTCTGCCTTATGGGTCGTCTCTCCATTCATGTGAATAAATCCTCTATTTTCACAAAAGCATGGAAGGTACATCCTAACTGCAGACCTCAGGGCATCCACAAATGCCATCACTTCCCTCCTCCTCATCGGCTTCTCTCTGATGGGGAGACCCAGTCTGGTCACTTACCTTTACACACAGGGCAGCAGCTGCCAGGGGTTGTGTGGCGCTCCCACAGGGGACAGCTGAGCTCAGGACAGGCCCGGTGAGTACAGAGCCATGTCAGATCCTTTGTGACCATGTAAACACAACATGGAGAAAACAACAACAGACCTTGTGGGGTTGTGGGGGCAGAGTTGGGAGCAGGGTGTAGGTGGGAGATGACCCTCAGGACAAATGTCAGAGTGAGCAGGCGCTCAGGAGCTGGTGAGGGGAAGGGGCTCAGCCTCAGCTCACAGAGCTGGAGGGCTCTGAGGGTCCCCATAGCAGGAGGACTCACCTGACACTGGCAGATATAGCAGGGGTCCGGTGGCACCAGCTCAGACCCCAGCAGGTCCTCTGTGCAGTTACTTAGAGCCTCTGTGAAAGCAAAAACCCAGTGTGTGGTGAGTCAGGGGACAGGAACCACAGTCCCAGCTCTGTCCTCAGAACTCTGTCTCAGATGACAAATATCCCCAGAACCTGAAAAGTTTGGAACTTTTATTTTGAAGGTTCCCACAATGTGAGTGACCCATGCACTGGGGCCATGATAATCCGTACAACAAAGACATCTGTCCTTTCCTCACCCAGTTTTAGTATACGTGCTGCCGAAGCAGGCATCTTTAGCCTCCTGGGAGAACTTGGCTATGCTACTAAGGGAGAAGGGGCTGGAAACGGACAGCATGGCTCCCTCGGCATGCTCTCTCTTGAACATGAAGCACGCCAGGCTGCCCGGTCTGTTCTTGTCACTTCCCTTCATATAATCTCCCAAAGCGGGAAGTAATGAGGCAGCCCAGGTTCCTGTCGTGGTTCCACCAACTGATGGACAAATTAATTTACTTCTCAGAGTCTCATTGTTTTCATGTGTAAAAAGGAATAAAACCCCATCACCCCGGCTGGGTGGTGTGAAAATGATGAGTCGCAGTGTATTAGACACAACCAAGTAGTGTGTGGTATGCAGTGGGTGCTTAACGACGGACGGAGGCCTCTTCCCGCCCCGTGCGGTTCATCCTAGCAAGTGCTATAAGGATAGATCTTCCCGATGGAAGGCTGTGATGGTCTCACATCATGAATGTACTGAATACTCCTGAGCTGTTACTAAGACATGGCTCAGGTGAACCTGTGTGTTACCACAGAGCTGTATGTCTTTACAGTAAGAAGTGTGAGAGTGCAGAGGGGCAGGCAACCCCCACCAGAGAACCCTGCCTGTGTATAGGACGACATGAGTGTGCAAGCAAAGCTAAGCCCTCACGTCTAGGATGCTGTATTTCACTGACTTCACGATAATACCTGGCTTCTGCAATGAAGACAGATGGCAGGGTTGAGTAAACTCCAAGTCTTAAATCTAGGAAACAACTGCACTATTTTACAATATTTATAATAAAAATACAACTCTCTTTACTCCCACATATTTTTATAAATTCTTTTCCTGTTTTGTTTGTTTGTTTGGTTGGTTGTTTTGTTTTGTTTTTTTGAGACAGGGTTTCTCTGAGTAGTTCTGGCTGTCCTGGAACTCACTCTGTAGACCAGACTGGCCTCGAACTCAGAAATCCGCCTGCCTCTGCCTCCCAAGTGCTGGGGTTAAAGGCGTGCGCCACCACTGCCCGGCTCTGCCCCGCATCTTTATAAATTCTTATTCGAAGAAACAGGATGGCTCTCTATCCTCAGCTGAGCCATTCAGCGTCCCTTTGCCTCAGCTCCCAGAGTCAGAAGATAACCATTACCCTGCAGCGCCACCTACCAGCCAGGATGTTCCGCAACCCACACTGGCTGCAGAAGCCCCCCCCCCCCGCCCCCCGACCCCCGGCTTGCCAAGAAGCTCTCCCTTTGGAGTAGAACAAGCTTGGCCAACTTAGGCAAAAGCTTCCAGAACTGTCTGCTTGAGTCAGGAGAGGCTCTGGGAGGAGGGCTAGCGAACTAGCATTTCTCCGGGGGAGCAGCCCTGCCCTCCTAGTTTATCCCATAGCCCAGGACTCACGGGCACAGGTGGGGCAGCAGTGCTGGGGGTCAGGAGGAAGAAGCTGGCTTGGTGGGCAGCCCAGCAGACTCGGGCACTGCCGCCGGAGACAGTGAAGGCTGGGAGGTCCCTCGTGCTTCAGCTGCAACAAGAATGAGCAGAGGTGAGTCCAAAGCCAATGAACCCGAGCTGCTCCCGGGCACCAGGACCCGCTCCTCCCCACCCCCCGCCCCTCACTCCGCCCCTCACCCCCTCACCCCAGCCCCATCTGCCGCACCCTTGTCATTGGGTGCTGTGCCATATCAGCTTGCTCTTAATCCAGAGATGATGATCTTTACTTTCTCAAATTCCTGGGGTCTGAACCATCATGTGACCTTTAACCCTTGGGTACCCTTCATCCCATCCCCCCACTTCACTGCCTAACTTATAACACCATTCACCATTACTTTTGGTTTCGATGATAGGTCTCATGTAGCCCAGGCTGGTCTCAAATGATGTGTAGCCAAAGCTGGCCTGGTCCTTCAGCCTCTACTTCCCCAATGCTAACATTATAGACCTATGCCGCCATACCCTGTGTATGTGGTGCTGAGGTTTGATCCCAGGGCTTGTGCATACTAGCCAACCACTTTGCCGACTGAACTACACATCCCCATTGTTACATTTAAAGTAGTGTGTACATGCTTTCCATGGGGGTTCTCATTACCCCCGAACACCACCATCCCAAAGACCAGCCAGGTGTCTGTCCCCAGCCTCCCGACTCAGACCCGTGCCCTGTCTAAATCCAGGCCTGCCCCCTACTGTCCAAGCTCAGCCTCAGTCCTGGGCCCAGAGACACAGTCTGATCCCCATGGTCTTGCTCCATGAAGTTTGAAACCCCAAACTTCCAGCCTCACATTCTGCCCTCTCCTACCTCGCAGATGCACACTTCACATGGGTCTGCCCCAGGCTGGAAGCTCTCCCCAGGCTCATACCTTCTGCCCTCATGCTCACAGCCTTGAGGTAAGACAAGAACAGAACAGAGCAAGGAGCCTTCAGGCTGGCAGCAAGAGCAGGTGAGGCTCCTCCACCCTCCAGCTCCTGCTCCCCTCTCTTGGGCTGAGGAGTGTACAAGGATGAAGGCCACTTCTCCTGGAGCCCCCTCGCACCCACCCCTGCCACCCAGCTCAGCATAAAAGCAGGGAGGTGTGGCTACTCATCCCCTACCCCCACACATCCCAGGTTCCTAGTACCAGGACATCGAGGACAGCAGTCGCTGGGCCCCTGCTGGGGCCAGACGCAGGCACTGACACACTGGACTTGGGCACAAGTGATGATGCCCTTGTGACACATGCAGGAGGAACAGGGGCTGTCCGCCGGTACCCAGACACTCCCTTCAGGATGTTCCTCCCCACGAGAGAGGCAGCCTGTGTGCCAGGCAGGCAGGTGTAAGCTTTGAGTCTGAGATCCAGACTTCTGCACACCCAACCCCACCTGTGGTCAGCATGACACACGGGCACCTGGAGGGGGCTCTGCAGGGAAGTGGTATGGATACTGGGTAGGGCAGAGCTCATGTCTGCGGAGGTGTGAGGGGCCACTTGCTTGGTTGATCAAGGCTGCAAGCAGCAGAACAATCTGTGGGAACCCACCATGCAACACTGCTATACAGGAGGCACTTAGTAGGTGGGCATGGGATGAATGAATTGTCCTATCACTACCCATGTGCCCCAGGTATCTCTCCAAGCCTCAATCTTCTCCTGTATTTAATGAGAATTATATCTGCCCTGCCTTGTTTACAGAGCAAGAGATGCTGAACCAGTTCTGGATTAACTACACTTGGTGAGGTGAGAGGCAGCAGGCTGGCCAAGAAAGGCTGAGGTCCTCGAGCCACTGGCCAGAATGTACATTTGACCCTGATACCTGCTATCTGAGTGACCAGGCAAATTATGTCACCTCTCTTGTCTCCTTTTTCTCATCCTTAAAAAATGGGAGGAAGGGGACCAGAGAGATACCTTAGCCGGCAAATGCACTGGACACCAGGCTGAGCCACCTGAGTTGGATCCCTGGGACCCACGTGGTAAAGGAAGATAAAGGACTCCCATAAGTTGTCCTCTGATCGCCACATGCAGGCTGTGATGTGCTCTCCAACCAAGATAAATGAATAAATGTAATAAAAACAGGGTCAAGGATATCATTTATAAATAAGACAGCTGTGCTCCTTAAAATGAGTTGTGTGTGTGTGTGTGTGTGTGTGTGTGTGTGTGTGTGTGTGTGTGTTGCTTAGCTCAGGGTCTAGTTCAGTGTATATACAGTGCCCAATAAATGTTACTAACAATGATTATTATGACTGGGAAATAGGGAGAGACAGCACGGAGAGGAATCCCACCTACCCACTAGGGATGCACTGCCCTGGGAGAGGAAAGGCTGAATGTTGATTAGGGGGACAGCCAAGAACTGAGACAGGAGGGTTACAGAGCCAGAGGCTTCAATGTGAGTACAGGGTTGGGTATACCTGTGCATCGAGGACAACAGGTCCCTGGTTCTGTGACCTGAAGCAAGCAGGGCAGAGGCGGGCACTGAAGCCTCATACAGCTGACCTGGCCGGCCTGCAGGCAGGAGACACAGGATCAGGTTTGCCATGGAGACTCGGACCAAGAAGCGTGGGCCACCCTTGCCCAGCCTTGCTTCTACATACCAGACAGCGGCAGCGTTCACAGCTGCCTTCAGGTCCCTCAAACTCCTCCCCATCTTGGTGCTCCCGGCCCTGAGAGAGGCAGCCTATGGGAGACACACTTCCTGTGGGAAGGGGGTTTGTACCACCCTGCCCTACCTCAGACGTGGCAGGAGGAGAAGGGGGAAGAGCACAGGTGCCAGGCACACAGAAAGTGGCAAACCATGCTCACTGTGACAAACAGGGCAGAAGCAGGGGCCTGTAGAAGGGTGTGTGCAGAGAGCCGGAGGACATGGTTTCTTTTGACAGCGCATAGAACCTTCCTGGGGGAGAGATCACACTGTTACTTGGATTTCCAAGTCACCTTCAAGTCAGGCTGCACTACCAGCGTGCAGGGGCAAGCATATCCAGCCTTCTCCCCTGGCCAGAGAGACTTGACCCCAACCTTGTCCTACCAGATGTCACAAGCAAAATGGGTTCATTGCAACCTAGGTGCAGATGACCCTTTCCAGGCCAGAAAGGAAGATAAAAGATAGGAAGCTGCCAAGACCCCAGAGATTCAGCTCACCTCACAGGTGCAGAGAGAGCAGGTGGGATCGAGAGGGTCAGGAAGGGTCTCTCCAAGGGCGGCAATGATCCCGTGGTACAGACATCCTGGCAAAATGGAGAAAGCAATGGAAGGGCCACTGTCATCAGAACCCTCTCTGCCACTTGCATGAACACACACACACACACACACACACAGACATGTTGAGGACCACCCCCCAAACACATACAGTTTAGCTAGAGATAGTCAGAGGAGGACGGGAAGGGGAGGAGCAGGAGGGAAGATGTCATCCAGGCTACAGGATTTTGCAGAGATTTGCGTGTAGGAAGAGGCTGGAAGACAGTAGGTGGGAAATGGAGGTGAAAGGCCAAGGAGCATGTCCTGCCTGCATGGGAGAGGACAGCAAGCTGCCCCTCCTGGTTGGTGTCTCAAGGGTAATGGGAGCCACTGGGAAGTTTTCAGGGTGGTGACATTTTAGGAAGGAAGCAAGACAGTTTAAGAGTAAGAAAGTTTGGAACACAAAAGACCAATGGGTGAGGGGACAATGGGGACAGAGAAGAGGGCAGAGCAGGCATATGGGAATTCTGGGGGGTAAGAGAATGTGCTGTGTGCGTGCGTGCGTGCGTGCGTGCGTGCGTGCGTGCGTGCGTGTGTGCGTATCTCAGGGTTGAATTCATGAGGTTCTGTGGTATATACAGACTTTCTGCTTACTGGTGCCTAGCCACCTGGGAGCCCCAACAGGAGTGAGGGGATGAGGGGGTGTCCTCCTACCCTGGCAGCTTGGACAGCAGTGCTCGGGTACGATGAGTGGGTGGCTGCAGGCTGGAGGCTCACAGGGCCGGCGGGTACAAGTCACAAAGCCCCCTAGGCAGGTGCACAGGTTGCAGGCTTCCCGAGGGTCTGGGAACTCCTGGCTGCTCAGATAGGATACCCCCAGATACTCACAGCCTATGAGAAGAGGAACCAAAGAGGAGGGCAGAAGGGGGCGAGAGGAAAGCAGTCATTCCCTGAGCTTAATCTGGAGGTCTAGGGGTGGGGCTGGGTCCAGGCTCTAGTAAAGGAGACTTAGTGGGGTAGGGTTTGGCCAGGCCGCAGGGCAGGCTTTTCCCCCTCTACCCTGCAAGAGTCCCATCAATAGGGGAAACCCACAAGCTCTACCCACAGGGTTAAATGCTTAGTGGGCCCCTGCTAGAAAACACCAATTCTCCAGGACTAGACTTAGGGATACAATGGTGTGGGCTCAAAGAAAGCCTGTTCCCAATACTCAGTCAAGTCCAGGATTGGTTGACAATGGTTGACAAGGAGGAGATAGTCTGCCCTGCACCCCTCTAGGACACTGCTTGTATGCCCTTTATAAAAAAGTAGCTCAGTAGTTAAAAGCACTTGTTACTCTTGCAAGTGACCCAGAGTTCAATTCCCAGCACCCACATGGTGGCTCAGGATCATCTGTGACTCCAGTTCCAGGGAATCTGATACCCAACTCTGACCTCTGAGGGCAACAGGCACCACACATGGTACACAGACATACGTGCTGCCAAAACACTCATACACACACACTAAAATAATAAGTCTAAAAAACAAACAGTAACATCAACAACAAAATAAAACCCAACCAGGTAACCAGGGTATAGTAGCACAGCACTTGCAAAATGGAGACAGGATGGTCAGGAGTTCAAAGCCAGCCTTAGCTACACAATGGATGGGAGGTAACAGAGGGGGCTCGATGGCTAAGAATATATTTGCAGTAAGCACTAGGACCTGACTTCAGCTCCTAATACCCAAGTGAAAAGCCAAACAGGGCTGTCCACTCAGCTACAGACCCAACTTAGTGGAAACAGAGACCCGAAGGTCAGGGGGCTTGCTGGCTGCCAATTTAGCTCCAGGTTTAGGAAGAGACCTTGTCTCAAATAAAAAAGCAAAGAAGAATGATAGTGTTTGGATTTTTACACACCTATACACACAAAGTACACTCGTACACACAGAATTAAAGAGTTTGAAGTCTAACACACAGAGATATATTAGATTTTTTTAAAGTTTATTCACACTTTTATTTTATCTGCATTGGTGTTTTGCCTGCATGTACGTCTGTGTGAGGATGTCAGATACTGGAGTTACAGACAGCTGTGAGCTACATGTGGGTGCTGGGAATTGAACCAGGGTCCTCTGGAAGAACAGCAGTTAATGCTATTAACCACTAAGCCATCTCTCCAGGCCCCTAGATTTTTCTTTGAAGCAGAATCTCCTGTCACTGAGGCTGGCCTTGAACTCTTGATCTTGCTTCTAGACTGCCTCAGTCCTAGAAGTGCAGGCATGGGCCACCACACCCAGGTAGAATTTAGCAGTATTGTGTTTTAATTGTATTCACTTTAATGGCAATCTTCTATTCATGACAAGACTAATTTTTTTCATCTAATCTATCTAGGGGGCTAATGAGACGGCTCAGTGGACAAAGGCATTGCCAACATGCCTGAAAGTCACCACATAAGTAAAGTTGGATTTGGTAGAAGATGCTAAAATAAATTGGGTTTGCTGATGGAAGCCTATTTAATCCAGCATTTGGGAGAAGGAGGAGCAGAACAAATGTCATCATCCATTGGATAGCAAGTTTGAGGCCAACATGGGCTACATGAGACTCTGTTTCAATAAATAAAGATTGCTAAGTTAACATGTGAGTGACAAAGAGTGGAGAGCTTTTTTTACGGGGCTAAAAACCAGGCTTGATGGGATTCGGTAATTTGCCCAAGTTCACACACCCAAATTATCTGAGGAAAGGGGAAAATTCAGGCATCAGTGCAGGACTTTTTTTTTTTTTAAGACAGAATTTCTCTGTATATATAGCCCTGGCTGTCCTGGAAGTCTCTATGTAGTCCAGGCTGGCCTCAAACTCAGAGATCTGCCTGCCTCTGCCTCCCGAGTGCTGGAATTAAAGGTGCGTGTCACCACTGCCCCCTTTTTTTCTTGCTGTAAAATTTATTTTACTATTTTGATCAACTTAGAGGCAGTGAAGAGGAGGCTGGCCCGGCTCTCTAGCCCCAGCAGTGTGTCATTGTCATGTTTTCCCCTGGTCCCCAACTCACTATCACAGGCAGGGCAGCAGTCTTCCCTGGTGGGAAAGGGGCACTGTGCAGGGGCACAAGCCTTGGGCTCGCACTTGACGCTGCCCTCCCAGCAGAGGCACACGTGGCACGCGACGCTCGGTGACGGAAAGCTCTCCCCACTGGCAAACTCCTTCCCCTGATACAGGCAGCCTAGGGCGAAGGGGAGTGACGGGGGACCATGGTGGCTGGTAGCCAGAGCGTGTTAGTGGACCTCGTTCCCTACGTTCTTACTAAAGTACCCAGGTAGGAGAGACAAGGAAGGAGGACCCCTGGGAAGGCACATCTCCAAGTGGGGGGGGCAGGGTATTAAGGCTGGGAGATGGTAGCAGATGGCAAAAAGAGGGGAGTTGCACCTAAGGTGCCACAAAGGAGGTACCGTCGCAAGAGGGGCAACAGGCGCCCCGGCGCGGGTGGGCGCAGGGCGCAGGAGGGCAGGGCAGTCGCTGGCAGGACACCGAGCCGTCCAGGCAGAGGCAGCGGCTGCAGGGGTCACCCGGTTGGAAAAAGTGCTCCTGGTGTCGGATGGGGACCGCATTCCCTGACTGTGGGCAGCCAGCAGGGGCATCTGAGGAAAGAGTTCGGCATATCGTGCGAGGCAAGAGGAGTGGAGGGTAGGGGTGGCTGAGGGAGCGGTGTCTACCTGGGCATTGCGGGCAGCAGTCTCCCGGAGTGAGGACTGGCTGCGGACAGGACAGTGGAGGACAGCGACGCGCCAGGCACTGAACGTTGCCGCTCTGCGAAAGCACACACCAATGAAGCCAAGTCGGGGTTAGTGCAAAGTGGCCCCCACCCTTTACAAATCTCCCACCCCTTATGTGGCCCCTCCCCCCGCCCCCCCCCCAGGTCCACACACTCACCAGACAGCGACACAAGCGACACGGATCAGTGGGATGTGGGAAGTCGGCTCCGTTGGGGTACTCTTTCCCGCCAAAGGCACAGCCTGAAGAAGGGGCAGCTATGGGCCACTGTCCCCAGGGGTAACTACCTGTGGGGGAGTCCTCCATGCCAGGTACACCCGTCCCCAGCCCAGGCTCCTCACCTTTGCAGTCATTCCTGCAGCAGGTGCCTGGCAGAGGGTGGCCACAGGGGGCGCTGGGGCAGGCACGGAGCTGGCAGTGAGCCTGGCCTTCCTGGCACCGGCACTCCTGGCAGGGATCTCTTGGATGAGGGAAGCTCTCCCCATGTACAAACACCTGTGTCTCCAAGATGCAGTCTGGGCAGCGGACAGCGGAGACAGGAGTTCAGGCAGTGCTAGGTGTCACCTGCGGCTTCTCTGAGGCTCCCAGAATCCAGAGCCACCAGTGTGGAGGTTGTCTCAGCCCAAGGAAAAGTGGGCTGTGTGTAGCAATGTGTGTCGTTCTCACGGGTGTGGAAATTTTGAGCCCCTTTCTCTTTATTTGCTGATGGAGATGAATGTGTGTCTCTGAGAAGGCTGAGAAGAAAAGCTTACACACGTGTGTGCCTAGGACACATATCCACCCCATTGTACCTCCCATTGCAGGAACCAGTGATACTTGGGTACATTGGTGAGTCCACTGTGAGGATATGTAGGGTGATGGGAAGGGTGGTCCCCTAACACAAAAGGATAACAAATCTTTATTTCCCTCCTGCCCATGACCTTGTGAATTCTAGAGAGTTTTTAATTGTATGGGACCAAAAACACTTACAAAAGCCATCGCTTTGGAAGATATCTGTTGCTTCTCATTAGGCTGTGTGACAATGGGGTCTGGGCCCCAAGGCCAGTCAGACAATAAATGCATACCTGGGCACTTGGGGCAGCACTGGTCTGGTCCATTCTGGGGCTTGGCACAGGTTGTGGAAGGACAGTTGATCAACGAACACCTCACAGTCCCATCCTGGGAGCAGGGAAGAGGCTATGGGAGGGGGCCCAGAAAGGGCTCTGCAGGGCAGCTGGAAGATTGGGAGTGTACCTCACAGTAGCAGGTCTGACAAGGGCTGTCCACATCTGTGAAGTTCTGCCCATTAGCATATACTAGGCCATGGTAGGTGCAGCTCACACAGCTGGGGCAGCAGGCACCTAGGTGGAGCAGTCTGGTCAGGGCGGGCTGGTCAAAGCCGGGGAAGAAAGATAAGATCTGGCTGGGCACTCACCAGGTGGCTGGGTAGGATGTTGGCAAGGTACTGGGGAGCAAAGTACAGCCCTGCACACTGGCACTCCATCTTGGCAGGAACAGGAAGTACAGGGCTGATCCTCCGGCTCCCACTGGATCCCCTCTGCAAACTCTTCACCGTTGAGCACACAGGCTGCAGCAAGGAGGTCTGTCACCATGGCAACCTAAATACCTTCATCCATCCTTGTCCTTCCTAGCCCACGAGTGCCCTGATTCATAGCCCCTACTCAAACTCCGAAATGCCTAGTAGACCATCCTTTCTGGAGCGGAGTTCTCGCCTGAACCCCATTCCATGGTAATAGTGCCCTTAGCAGCCGCCCCCCAACATACACACATACACACCTGAGCACAGCGGGGGACCGGAGGCAGAGTGGACACAGGGGGTGACTGGGCAGCCCTGTTCTTCACAGGATACTTCACCAGCCTAGGGAGAAGGCTAAGTGAGAAGAAGCCTTTAAGGATTGATGCAGGGCTGGGCAGAAGGTAGGCGCACTCACCTGGCAGACGCACCGAAGGCAGCGGCCATTCTCTTGGAGGGTGAAGGTCTCCTGGCTCTGATATTCATGTCCCTGGTATTTACAGCCTGGGCAGGAGGACAGGGGACTGGGGGGACAGGACTAGTAGCTGAGCAGGAAACATCATCCTCATCTTGAGAATGATCGCCTAGGCATGACCTTTAGCCCCCACAGAGATGTGTGTCTTGAGAAGGACTCAACTATGGGGTAGGGGTGTCAGTGCCAGGCAAGCAGAACTCACTACCACCCAGAGCCTGCCCCTAGTTGGTGCCTGGCCCCTGCACGGTGAATGGTGTCCCTGTCCCCACTCACCATCACAGACAGGGCAGCATTGCCCAGGAATCCTGCCCGGATATCTGCAGGGTGCAGGCGGGCAGGGCAGAGGCTCACACTGGACACTCCCATTCTGCCAACAGGGCCCAGTCAGCAGGAAGCAGGGAAGTCCCGAAGCCAGGCCCACCCTGCCAGGCAGCCATACTCACTGCGCACCGGCAGCTCGAGCAGGGATCCTGGGAGCCCACGGGCTCCCCACTGCTGTGCTCACGCCCATTTAGGAAGCAGCCTGTGGAGAAAGGTGGCGCTCAGATTCTCACCAGGGGAACTCACTCCCAGCCATTAGCTCTTCTCTAGAGACTCTGTCCCACTCTTGACTCACCGTCACACACTGGGCAGCAGGTGCCCGGAAGGGGCCTGGCAGGGTATGGACACAGGCTGGCACACTCCCGCTGGCGGCACTGGATGCGGCCCTCCTGGCAAGGGTTGGCAGAGGAGAGATCACCAGAGTTCAGCCAAGAAAGAGAAATGGCATTAGACTCCCAGGTGGATACATGCACTGTGTGTGGAGGTTTTTTTGTTTTGTTTTGTTTTGTTTTTTTGTTTTTTGGTTTTGGTTTTGGTTTTTTGAGACAGGGTTTCTCTGTGTAGCCCTGGCTGTCCTGGAACTCACTCTGTAGCCCAGGCTGGCCTCGAACTCAGAAATCTGCCTGCCTCTGCCTCCCAAGTGCTGGGGTTAAAGGCGTGCGCCACCACTGCCCGGCACACTGAGTGTTCTTACGGAGTGAAATGCATCCCTCCAGGTTTGTAGGTTGAAATGGCTGCCTCTGGTACCTCAGAATGTGATCTCTTTTGAAAACAGAGTTGAAGATGTGATTACTTAGTGGGGTATTACTGGACTAGGCTGTCCTCCTAATCCAACTTGAGTTACTGCTCTTATAAAAAGGGGAAATCAGATTCACACACTCTCACAGGGAGAATGTCACAAGATGAACTCAGATTGGGATGCTGGAGGGATGGCTTCCCAGTTCAGAGTGCTTACTGCATTACAGAGGAAGCAGGCAGCCCTAGCCACCTGGAGTCCCAGCTCCAGAGATCCAGTTGTGGCTGGTCTCCGTCTCCATGGAGAAGGCACCCACATGCACAGACCCACACTCAGACACGGGTATATTTACATAACTAAAAAAATTATAAAGGGACTGGAGGGATGGTTCAGTGGTTAAGAGCATTGACTGCTCTTCTAGAAGTCCTGAGTTCAATTCCCAGCCACCACATGGAGGCTCACAACCATCTGTAGTGGGATCCGGCGCCCTCTGCTGGTGTGTCTGAGGACAGCGATGATGTCTTCACAAAAGAAATAAATCTTTTTTTAAAATGTAAGAAACGTATTTAAAACTTTTAAGAAATATATTTACAAAAAAGAAGAAAATCGAGGCCAGCTGTAGTGGCACACAGCTTTAACCCCAGCACTTGGGAGACAGAGGCAGATGGATCTCTGTGAGGTCAAGGCCAGTCTGGTCTATATCGTGAGGTTCTAGCTTGAAAAAAAAAACAAAACAAAAACCACACAACTTTATAAATGAAACATAGAAATAAAACCTTAAAAAAAATACGGATGCCATAGAAGCCAAAGAATGCTGCCAATGACCAGAAGCAGGAAAGGCACAGCCCTCCCTCCCAGCCAACCGAACCTCCCGCCCTTGGGTCTTGAACTTCTGGCTTCCAGAAACATGGATTGTATTCATATTATTTCAAGTCCTTAGTTACAGAACCTCCGCCCCCCAAAAAAACAACCTAGCACAGAGGTACAGTCTACCATGTTACTAAGCTATCTGTGACTCAGTTTACCTATGTGAAAACAAAAGACAATAGTAGTTCTCTGCTCATAGGCTTGAGGGGTTGAGAGTAGGTGGGGGTGCTGTCTCAGGAAGCCAGTACTTACAACTTGTTCCAGTATCCCTGTATCCTTCCCTAGGTCCCCCTCTGTGCTCACACTTCAAGGCCTAGGTGAACCCCACCCTACCCAGGCAGTTCTACAGCCAGGCTGCTGAAGAACAAGATAACACAAGCTAGCCACGTAAGCCTCGTAAATGTTTTTCAAGGTCAACTTTTGAATCGGAAAAGGAAACAGAAAATTAAAACTTAACACTGTAATTTACCTATCACATGTGAAATATTATTTCTATATGTAATCAACGGGATATTAAGATGCTCTTCATTCCTTTTTGTCCTTCTGCCTCTTCATTTTTTGTTTATTGTTTTTCTTCTTTCTTCCTTCCTTCCTTCCTTTCTTTCTTTCTTTCTTCCTTTCTCTCTTTCTCTCTTTCTTTCTTTCTTTGCTTGTTTGTTTTGAGGGAAGATGGTTGTGACAAGATTTCACTTTGTAACCCATGCTGTCCTCATATTCGTGGTCTTCCTGCTTTGGGATCACAGGTATGTATAACCGCATCTAGTTTATATATATATATATATTTTGAGATGAGGTCTTACTATGTAGCCCAGGCTAGCCCTAAATTCATGAATTTCTTATCTCTGCCTCCTAACTGCCAACATTAAAGGTGTTTGGCACCACATCTAGCCCATAACAGTTCAGGTCAGCCACATCTTAAGGGATCCAGTGTCACCAGATTGGATAGCCCAACTGTAGCCCTCTCTCCCCGGCGCTCTGGCCACCCAACATCTCCTGCCCACAGATCCACAGATCCATGAGCTTTGTGAGCCAAGGTTACCAGTCTGCTGAACAGAGTGGGCAAACAGGCAAGCCCACCAGGTTGCATGCTCACAGGGCCCACAAAGCAATCGACTGTATCTCTGCCTCCTTTCAGTGGCTGTAGATGTGGCCCATGGAATGAAATGTAGAATCCAGCAGGCCTAGTGGCAGGGTGAGAGACAGTCAACAGCAGCCCCAGGACTCACCAGGCACTGGCAGATGCGGCAGGGGTCTCCAGGAGTGGTCCACTCTTGGCCGTGGTCCCTGTGAGAGTTACCTTCTGTGCAGCCTGAGGCTGGGGACAGAGAATTGGGAATTATCTTGGGCCCCATCTTGCCTTTCTCTCCACCCTCCTCTCACGCTCCTACCTCTGACTCTCAGGGACTCCCAATGCCTCGGGCAGGATAAAGTCCTCATTGCCTGCTCTTCCACATCTTCCTAGACAACACAGCAACCTACTTGCTCCACTGTGGTGGCTGTTCCTCGCCTCTCCCTCTAAGCATTGGTCAGTCCTACCTACTATAGGACCCTCCTAACACATACATCCACAGCCGAGTCCAAGCCTTGCACATGCAGGCCTCTTCCCAAACACTCCTGTCTCCTTTATCTCCCCTTCTCCCCCCAGCTAACTGTTCTTTATCCAGTGTCGCTCCAGCGAGGATCCCCCTGGAATGCCGTCCTTCTGTAGGACTTGGTCTCTTTCCCTTTAGGTTCAACACTACCTGGTCCCTGCTTCTGCCTCTCGCCTGTGCAACTCTACTGAATACTGTTGATGTGACTCGGGGTCAGCATCTACTGATAATCCCTGAGGGAGATTCTGTGTCTGGGCACCCAGAGCAGATGATAGTCACTGATCATACAACACCAGAAGGTATATCGCATGCACCCTACACATGGAGAAACCAAAGCACAGAGACTTAGAGTCATGGAAGTGGCTAAGAGACAGTGGGAAGATTTGAACTCAGGTACTGTGGCTCCAGAATGTGCTGGACTAGCACTGCTCGCCGACCGATCCAAGATCAGTCTGGAAGGGAGGGCTCTGGAATCGGAGAAATAGGGATAGCCTGCTGGGGGCTGTACACAAAAAAGTGTCATGGGGACTAGAAAGATGGCTCGGTGTTTAAGACCACTGACTTCTCTTCTAGTGGACACGAGTTCAATCCTCAGCACCCAGCTCCACCGGCATGGCAACACATGGTGCACAGACATGCAGGCAAAACGAACCATACACATTAAATTAATGGATAAATAAATGAAAGGGTCATGGGTACTCACCCTCACAGACTGGGCAGCAGTGTCCAGGCCTCAGGACTGGATTGAGGCAGGGGCTTGGTTGGCACTTCATAGGCACACATCGAACCAGGCTCCTCTACAAGGGACAATGTCCTGAACGCCCCTGGGTGTGACTTCCAGTGGGTTCAAGGTGGGCAGGTGTCCAGTAGGGATGGAGGGAGAAACCTCAGTGGCACCAGGCTCAGAAGGCATGCACAGGGCTAACTGTGACTGACATGGCAAGATGGGACAGAAAGTTCAAGAAAACAGGCCTAGGCAGAGGCTGCACCAACTCACCAGGCAAGAGCACTGGAGGCATGGGTTGGAACTGGACATGAAGCTGGTCCCTTCCTGGTGAAGCTGCCCTTCGTACTCACAGCCTGGAAGGAAGACAAGGGATCACCAGAGAGCACGATGGGTGGACATAACCCAGGGGAATGCATCGCCTCAAGTAGGTGAGGCCCCACTGAGGCTGAGGGGATGAAGGGGAAAGAACAGGAGGTCACCTGGCCGGCAGATGGGGCAACATTCTCCAGGTGGGGTAAAGCTCTCCAGACAGTTGAGCTCAGAGCATGAAGGCCCCTGGCACTGCACAGCTCCCGCCTGCAGAGGAGACACCAAGCCCTCCCTTGAACTTTCCCCACCGTCCATGCTGGGGTATTCTGCAGACCTCAAAGGTCTAGGAGGCTCCAGACCCAAATGCCCAGAGGCATGGCCAGGGCTGGCGTAATGCAGAGCAACAGGGACATTAACAGTGGCAGAGGCTAGACCCTAATTCTCTTACCTGTCCAACTTGGGCTACCCAGAAAGTTTCAGACTACAATGTGAGATACTATCTTAAGAAATTAAAAAAAAAAAAAAACACAATGGTGCATACTTAGAATGCCAGTATTTGGAAGGCACAGGAGGATCAGGAGTTCAAAGCCAGCTTCAATAACATGAAACAGTCTCAAAAAAAAAAAATCTCAATTATTATGTGGGTATACTTATATACTTAATCTATTAAAAAAAATCACATGTTTGAAATTCAGATTTTGCAAAGCCTGACTAAGAAGAAATGAACTCAGGAGGCAGAGGCAGGAGGACATCTGTGAGTTTGAGATCATCCTGCCTATACAGCAAATTCCAGGCCAGTGCTAGACAGTGAGACTCTGATTCAAACAGAAACCTACAGAGCTACTGCCTGCCCTCACCCAGATCTCTGCAAGTCACTGATGTTGCTGCTCCAACTTCCCAAGTCTGACTTGTTATTTCATGGGATGAACTATGAACAGATCCCAGAGTCAGATGGCCTGTCCTGTGGAAACAGACCCTGCCTGCAGCCCCCTGCCCTTTTCAGCCCTGTGCTTAGACTAGAGCTATAGCAGCCTTCCAACTGGTCTCTGCATCTTTGCCCTACCAGACAGACATTCCTAACACTTTTTAAAGCATGCCACACTTTGGCTCTTCTGGACTTCAGCAGTACTCCACAGCCTGCAGAAGGAAATCCAAACTGATGACTTCAGTATCCTGTCCCTTCTGGTCTTGTTAGACGGACTCCTGCCTCATGTCTCCCCATCTCTGTACCTGAATATGGAGGCCTCTTAAGCATTCTTCTTTCTAGAACAATCCCACCAAGAAGCTTTGGGGCCCAACAGGTTTGTGGAGACCGAACTCCAGAAAGTAGAACCTGTTGGAATCCCAAGGTCATAAATGAAAGTCTCAGCAGAACACACAGATAGACTCCATGTAACACAACTGGTAGAGCATGTCAGAGACGGGTGACAGCGACAGGTGTAGGATATCCAGGTGGGTCTCAAGCACTCACCAGACAGCGGCAGGTGGTACAGGCATCTGGGGAGAAGGTCTCCCCATGACCATAAGACTGCCCGTTGTGGCTGCAGCCTGAGGTGGAGACAGCGATGTCACCTGAGACCCTAGTGCATTCTCCAGGCCCCCAAATAGCCACGATGGGTGGATGGGATGATACTGACCACGGCAGTGGGGCAGGTTGGGCTGTGGGCCACAGTGTGTGGTGCCATCACGGCACACGCAGGCTGTGCAGGGATCAGGCTCCCAGCGAGCTCCTTCGGGACAGGTGCGACCTGGCCCCCAGCACTGAGGGGAGGTTGGGCAGCACTCGCAGGACTCCAGCTGTACCATCCTGGCTTGCAGATCCCTGTTCTGGGGAAAGCAAGGCGGGAGGTGGAAGGTTCAGCTTCCTTCATGGATTGTGAGACAGAGAAACTGAGGCAGGATGAGAAGGGCTCCTGAGCAGAGGTGAGTATCCTCCCATCAGCTTGTTTCAGGGAAGATACAACTGTTCCTTGAACACAGAAGTTCAGGGCTTGTTCTGTGACCCAATAATTACAGAGTAATTCGGAGTGGGGAGTGATCCCTGGCTGGTGGTAACTTGTAAAAAGCTCAGTCTTATCTTAAACTCATGCCAATCCTCCTGCCTCAGTCTTTCAGGTGCTGGTATCACAGGCATGCATCACTCTGCCTGGCTTTTAAAGTCATTTATTACCCGGCCATAATCTTTTCTTATGCTTGGCAGCAATCCATTCTCTTTGCCAAATCCATGAAAGACTATGTAAGCCCGGAGACTCTACATTTCTAAAAGAAATTAGGACCAGGAGAGATAAGAACCTCCCTGTGTTTTCACAGCAAAGCACTACGGGCTGGGGAGATACCTCTTAGTGGTACAGTGCTTGCCCAGCATACGTGAGGACCTGGGTTCACTGTCAAGCGTCATCAAAACAACAAGCAAACAGACAAAACAACGGCCAGGGAGATGGCTCAGTGATTATGAGGTCAACTGTGCCTTCAGAGGACCTGGTTTGGTTCCCAGCACCGCATGGCGGCTAGTAACAGTCTATAACTCCAGTTCCAAGAGCCTCAGCACCCTCTTCTGGCCTTGAAAAGCAGCAGGCACACACATGTTGTGCACACAGACATACGAACTGTTAGCATTCCTTTTGGCTCCTCCCCACAGTTACCTGGCAACAGCCAGGCCTCCTCATTCTCTTGTTCTCCTGCTCTCTTCCCCTCTTTCCCTCTGTCCCTTCTCTCCCCATTCCCTTCCTCTCTGTCTTTCCACATGCTCATGGCCAGGCCTCCTCAACTGCCCCTCCCCATTCCCTAAATAAACTCTATTCAAACCTTTGTGTGGCTGGTACCTCAGGGGGAAGGGATGCCTCAGCATGGGTCAGCAGAGGCACTCCTTCATAGCCCCTCCCACCCCGACCCCCACCCCCTAGCCCCCACCCCGCCCTGCACCACTCTGAGCCTCTACCAAACATACCCCTGGCTTCTTTTTCTTTTTTTATAAAACACAACACAAACACCCATATACATAAAACAAAAATAAATCTTAAAAATAAAACAATAACAAAGATGGGTTGCTGTCGTGCAATGCCTTTAATCCCAGCACTTGGGGGACAGGGGTAGGAAGATCTCTGTGAGTTCAAGGCTAGCCTGGTCTACATAGTAAGTTCCAGGACAGACAGGAGTATGTAGAGAGACCCTGTCTCAAACAAAACAACAACAAACCCCTCTATTTTAGTGTCTTCAGAGCCTCCAAACTCAAACCCCTCTCCTTCTCCCAATATACAAAGTCCATCCTACCCTTTCCCTGTCCCCACAGTACCTGCTTTCTGAGGTCAGTCACCTCTGCCTCTAGCCGTTCCAGCCTCTCCTCCAGGGGGCACCACTGCTGTTGGCGGGTCTCACTAGAGACGAAGGAGTGGGAGTGTGCCTGCTGCCGAGAGTCACGAGCATCAGCAAGTCTAGGCTGCTCTCTGGAGACCTCTCCACCTGAAGGGCACAAGAACCCAGCTTGGCCTGTAGGCAGAGGCTGCTAAGGTCTCCTGGGTTCTGTCCTCTGAACCATACATGGGACAAGGATCATCCTGTGCTCCGTCTTTTTCACCTACTTCTCCAGGGGAGAAGACGTGGTCTATGAAGGTGCTGGAGTGGAAGCAAGGAGAAGACCATGACTACGCAGAAACCAGAGGACACAGAAGTCGTGAGAGCCATGAAGTGGCCTACACCAGTTTCCCAAAGGGGACACAGCAGTATCCCAACCCAGGCCCCTGCAGCCTGCACCGACTGTGGGGATCTTTAGTCATGGAGGTGGGGTGCTCGGACCATCCACCCACTGTGGGTCAGAGATAGCTTAGAGGTCTGACATCAAGAGACCGCACAGAGCCAGGCAGTGATGATACACGCCTTTAATCCCAGCATTTGGGAGGCAGAGGCAGGCGGATTTCTGAGTTCAAGGCCAGCCTGGTCTACAGAGTGAGTTCCAGGACAGCCAGGGCTACACAGAGAAACCCTGTCTCAAAAAACCAAAAAAAAAAAAAAAAAAAAAAGAGAGAGACCACACAGGCTGAACCGCAAGACAAGGATGTTGGATACGTCAAGAAGGGCTCTTTAAATAGCTGATGAACCAATGTGTGTATGAACACACGTGTCCACATATCTGTACCTGCCAGTAAAGGAACTGCCTTGGGAGAAGATATTCTCCCTGATCCCACTGTTTACAGGCGTGTGGCAGAAGCCAGGAACCCCCATACTGGATGCAGTGGGCTCTGGAAAGAGAAGCTGGCTGCACTGTGCTGGCAAGGCCTCCAGTAGACGCGGCATAGGGAAGACAGCCTGTCCCTGGCGCTAGAAACATTATGTCTAGGAAGGAAGCGTGTGCTTCTGAGCTTAGGCCAGGGGTGGGGCCCTGCTACATTCCCCTTCACCTTACGTCCACTCCCACCTCAGGAAGGTAGAGCGAGTGCTGCTTCCCACAGACATCATGGAGTGGGAGGTTCCCCAGAGGTGATGACCAAGAAAGGGGCTGAAGGAGATGGCCGGCCTTTCTTTCCTATAGTAGCAACTCAACTAGGATGAGCTGGAGTAACTGAAAGTCTTTCTCCCAGGGACACTAGGCCTGGAGGCAGGGGGATGTCACCTACTCCTTTCTTTATACTGCCACCACGAAGTGGGGGGGGGAGCACCCTAGCCCAATTTCCATGGCTCAATGAATGCCACCCCAACTCAGTTACTCAAGGCAAAAACCTGGGGTTCAGTGCTACTCCTCTGTATCCCTCTTAGTTGCCACCAGCCTCTGATTTCCCTCAGTTGTCCACCCCTCCTCCCACTGTCTTCACAGAAACTGAAGAGTGAGCCCCCTCTACTTCAGTTCGCCCCTCTCTCACACAGCACAAGGAGCAAGTTAAGATTTCCTCTGTCACCACAACACTGCGCAGCTTTCCTCACCACAGGTCCCAGCCTCCCCCCCACCTTCACACCACCAGCATCCCACCCAGCCTGTTCTCACCTTGTCCCCAGAAATCGGCACTGTCTTGTCATGGTCCCTCCGCCCAACTTCCATCCACAAGGATGACACTTGTGGACAGGGTCTCAGTATCTGAAACCCTTCACCCAAGCGTGACCTCCTCGACCTACCCTACCCCTAAAGCCCCAGCGCCCGACCAGCTCCTCTGGTTTTCCCTAAGCAAGCACAACAGAGGGAATCACGGAGTCAGTCGGAGTGTCCTCTGGAATCCCCAGCTGAAGACAGGCTCAGTCTCTTTTCCTGGAAGATCTGCAGAAAGTCCTGGAAGTGGCACGAACCTGGTTGCTCCCCAGAAACTGTCTTCGGGTTCCCCCTCACCCTCCTCTTACCCTGCTCCTGCAGAGACCATCCATTCGTGCAAGCCACAAGACTTATAGCCTGACAGGAGGAAGTCAGTTCCCACAGAGAGCGCTCCCCATCCCCCTCTCCTCAATACAAATAATTAACTTCAGATACCCAGATGCCAGGACAGCCTCTGCTTCACCGCTGCTCAGGATTCTTTGGCAGGGACCGCAGGAGGACCTAGCCTAGTTCAGCAATCCCTGTCTGGCCGCCCTGCCCCCACCCTGCTCGCCCACCGACGGGGAGGACGGTGAGAAGGCACCAAGGCCGGCCAGGGGCGCGCAACCCAGACGGGACTGGAAAAGTGGTCTGGCCCGGCCCGACGGTCTGCTGGGCTGAGCCAGAAGTTGGGACACACCCAGGACGCCCCGACTCACCCCGTGCGGCCAGAGCCAAGCTCCCGAGATGCAGGAGCAGGGGTAGCAGCGCCGCCTGAGCCCCCGCCATGCTCGCTCGACCCGCCTTGCTGTAGGTCTGTGCGCTGCGGGAGGCGGGGTGCGGAGACTCAAGCCGCCGCCCACCCAGTCTTTGTTCAGAGAGGGCTCGGCGGTTCTCCTCCCACTTGGTGCCGGCTCCCCTACCCCACCTTGGGCTTCTCACCCCCGATGCCCTTGAGGATCCTGACCCATTGCAGTCTTCCAGGCTCTGCAGGAAGTTGGGTGCGTGGTGGGTGACCAGGACCATTCATGTCCCTGTCCTTTTGGGCTGGTCATCCTCTAGGGGGTCCCAGTGACTTTTCTTCCACCTCATGGGGTTATGGGAACAGAAGACCGAGATGGATTGAAAACCCTCTTCAAAGAGCTGGAGACATGGGTCTGTGCTTAAGAGCGTTTGCTGCTCTTGGAGAGGACTTGAGTGTCGTCCATAGTGCCCATGCGGCTTCTCATTATCGTCTATAATTCCTGTTTCAGGGAATCCAACGCCCGCTCTGACCTCCCCAGCACCACACACGCATGTGGTGCATGTTGACATATTTCTTCTCTTTTATCTATCTATCTTTCTTTCTTTCTTTCTTTCTTCTCCCCCCCCCCTTTATTGGGCTCTTCTACCTGTTTCCCTTCCAACCTTTATTTCACCCTAGTCCCTTCTAAGTCCTCCAAACTAAATAAATAACTCCTAACTTCCCTCAGGGGTCTCTGTCTCCCTGTTTATAAGCAGTGAAACCAGCATCGACTTTAGAACAGTACAGCAAGCGCAGTCACCTACATTGAGAATCTAGGGGGCTGAAATACAAGGAGCCTGGGCGCAAACTGGTGTGGTAGCATACACTTGCGACTCCAGCTTTCCCAGTTGAATCAAGATCGGAAGTTTCAAGGCCATCATAGGCTACAGAGCAGGTTTGAGACCAGCCTGGGATCCATGAATGAGATCCTGAATAAAATACACACACACACACACACACACACACACACACACACACACACGAAGTGGGAGTGGTTGTCAGACTCAATAACAAATAATAGTCAGTGTCAATTAAAAGTACCCACTTTTCACGTCTACATTTCTTTCCTGGAGCCCACATATCACTTCTACCCCAGACTCAGACCAAATGCCTCGGCCTTCCTTCTCTGGGTCAGTGAGCTCCTTTTCCAGAGTCCGAACTAAGGGCTCAGCCCCAGTAGGAAGCCCTGGGCTTACTGGGGGTGGGGGTGGGGGAGTGGGGGAGGAGCCCAAAGTGAGGAAATCAGGAAGACTCTGTGCAGCTGGGAAGGCAGGATGGGGCCCCATGTCCACAGGCAGAGGGACATGGAGGGTGGAGCTGTAAATTCAGCCAAAGAAGTCCCTGTCTTGGCCTTGAAGACCTGGAATGTGAAGTCACCCTCCCCCAGCTTGGGCAGGGCAGGAACTAAAGGTCTCCCTCAGGAGTCATGGCTTGAGTAAAAGAGGGCAGGGTCTCTTCCGCAGATGTGAGGGCCCCTCCTGGGGCTAAGCAGTTTGCTGCAGGGGGAAGGGAGACCGTGACTAAACCTTGCCTCTGCGACTTGGAGCTAGGGTCACACAGCAAAGGAAAAGCCAGAGCCAATGGAAGCCAACGGAACTAGGAACTAGCAGCTCTTGTCCAACCCCGGAAGTAATGAGAGAGAGAAAGAGAGAGAGAGAGAGAGAGAGAGAGAGAGAGAGAGAGAGAGAGAGAGAACAGGACAGAGACAGAAACACAGAGACGGAAGGAAAGAAGAAAAAAAAAAAGAAAGAAAGAAAATCATCAAAATCCTCGATACAAGCCTTTAGTCCAGGCTCACTCCAAACTCTGTATGTAGTCAAGGGCGACCTTGAACTTCTGACTCTCCTGCCTCCTGAGTGCTGAGGTTACAGGAACTTACAATTATGAAGATTACATTTAGTGTTCCCGATGGAACCCAGAGCTTCATGCATGCAAGGAAGCAGCACTCGTTCAGCTGAGCCACATCTCCAGCAGGAAAATAGTTTCTGTCTCCTGGGTACCTCTTGCAAAGCGGTTCGAGAGTAATGGGATTAGGATTGCAGATGGGTCAGGAACGAGGATGCCAGGCCTCAGGCTGGTTCTGGCCTGTTACTTAATTCTGTGTGATCTCTGACAAGAGACATCACTTTCAGTGACTGATTTCTGTCTCTTTCTAAGATGTATTTGTTAGTGTCGGGGGACAGGCTGGGGGGTAATGTTTAGGCACGTGCATGCCACAGCGCTGCAGTGTGTACGTGGACCTAAGACAGTGACTCCAGGAATCAGTTTTCTCCCTCCACTGTGGACCTGACTTAGATCATCAGGCTTTTCACTATAAGCACTGTATCCCGCTGAGCCATCCCACCAGCCCACAGGAGCCAATTTCTCATCTTTGGCCCTAACTTCTAATTGCCTTCCTCAGAAACTATTTGTGTAGATTGAAAATATGAATCCTCCTATCTCAAAAAAACAAAAAAAAAAGAAAAAGAAAAAAGAAAGAAAATATGAATCCTAACCAGGCCGTGGTGGTGCATACCTTTAATTCCAGCGCTCCAGAGTCAGAGGCAGTTGGATCTCTGTGAGTTTGAGGTCAACCTGGTCTACAAACTGAGTTCCAAGACAACCAGAGCTACACAGAGGAACTCGTCACAAATACATACATTCATACATACATACATACATACATACATACACACACACACCTCGAAGGGGCAGCCATTCCTGGCCTGTGCCACTCTAATCTGTACTCCAGCCATGCAGGGTGGGGTGCCTCTGCCCCTCTGTCACCCATAAACCACCTGAGACATCCTGGGTAAGCTGTTCAAAGTCACAGGGCCAGGCCTCAATGTCAGGTGCCTAGAACTCCATCCTGCTCTCCCCCTCACAGAAGAACCCTTGTGCCCAGTGGTCCTGCTCCTTACCTTCCAAAGGATCTTTGATAGATGCTGAAACTTCTCTTCTCAGCTTCCTCCTCTGTGAAATGGGAATATAAAAGTAGTCTGTCAAACCAAATTGGTTACATGCATCTTTAATCCCAGGACTTGAAAGGCAGAGGTAAGTGGAACTCTGAGTTTTGGGCAGCCTGGTCCCCACAGCAATTTCTAGACCAACCAGGACTATGTTTTGTGTCTGTTTTTAAATAAATAAAAAAACATCTGTCAGAGTGGTTGCAAGGATTGTTTTGGCCTGTGTCCTCTGAAGGCAGAGACTAAGACAAAGACCTACAAGCAAATTTATTTTGGAATGTGATCCCAGGGAGCAGAATCTCTGATACAAGGATCGAAAGAGGGAAGGACGGTGAGCCAGACAGGTTGTGGTAGAGACCGCCACTGGTCATACAGTCGTCACACAGGCTCTCTGCACAGCAGCAGGGCAGAAAGCATAAGTACACATCCCCTGGTTAATATCAGTGCCTCGTCTGTCTAAGGTAGCTGTCTGTGTGGTCCTGAGAATGATATATAATAGTATCTTTTGGTTCTGAATAAGTAAGTTTATTACTTATCAATAAATCAATGACTCAGATCAATGTATCAATAAATGACTCAGAGGGAAAGAGCAAAATATCAAACCAGGTACTCAAATCATCCAGCAGAAATGGACCGGGCAAACCCTGCTATAGCAGTAAGCTGGAGCTCCTCAGAGTCCCAAGCAGGCAGAGTCCCCACACATGAGGCTTCCAAGCAGAAGAACAAACGACAAGCAGAAACATTATCCAACCAACGGCTTACAAACACCCGGCAGAAACCACTGGGGGAGGTTAAGGCAGTCATCTGGAGTTCCTGATCAGACACACAGCTGCAGGGTTAGCCTCTCTCCCCCAGAGCAGGCACCTTTAAACCATGGGGGGAACAGTGGGTAAGGAAGCTCTGTTGGAAACGGGCTACCCCCAGGCACAGTGTTTTGCTTTCTCTTTCCTCTCGATCAAGTTACAGGTGGGGCAGCCCATCCCCAGACAGGACCCCTGAAAGACACTTGACATAAACGTGCTTGGATTGGAAACCAAGTATTGGGGGGGGGGGCACACAACCCTGTTTCCACAGTCAACATCCCAAAGAGCTCAAACAACTCACTACAACTTACCAATATAACAAACATGACACTCAGACCTTAAATTGTTCATGTGCCCTTATAGGGCACTTCTGATCTATTGATTTAATCCCTTTGGGGATAAATGCAACCAAAAGTTAGTTAATTATGAAGACTTTGCTCCCTTTTAGAATTCTTGTCTTTTTTTTAAAAGTTTATTTATAGTGGGCGGTGGTGGCGCACGCCTTTAATCCCAGCACTTGGGAGGCAGAGAGAGGTGGATTTCTGAGTTCGAGGCCAGCCTGGTCTACGGAGTGAGTTCCAGGACAGCCAGAACTACACAGAGAAACCCTGTCTCGAAAAACAAAAAACAAAAAAACAAAAAAAAGTTTATTTATTTGTACCTTATTTTTATAGATATATATATTTTTTCCCTTATGCAGGCCTCAGGTAAATCTCTTCATTGCTTGGATTTTTGTACCTTCCCCTGTTTTCTTGTCTCCCCCTGTGATCTCATAGACAGAGGAAGTTTTACATTCTAGCAAAAGCCTGTGGAGATGGCGGTGACCTTGACCAGTGAACAGTCTTCATAAACAAGAAAAAGCAGAAAAGAAAGTGCACAGAGACCCTGAAGTCTCTACATATTGACCCAGTCACTGCAGAGTTTCAGAAGCACAAGACAGGATGCCCTTGTTATCCCAGCAGTTGGTGCGCAGGATGCTGGGTGTCACGGGCGCCATCACTCCCTGGACCACCAGCCTTACCATCGTCCTCTAAGTCCTCTTTCATTTTTATAAGAAATAGCATCTCGGAAAGCCTACCAAATATGCCTGTTATGTGTATGCAGTCCAGAAAATGGTCTAGAATAGCTTCTTTTTTCCATTTTGAATGAATAAGTTTGTTAAGTGCGTAGCTAGATAGAAGAACACCCAGCAGAGAGCAGCGGGGGAAGTCCTGTTGAGGCTATCTGCTGGAGTTTCCGATAGGAAGGGTCTCAGGACAGAGCAGAGTGTCCCCTTGGGTGAGGCTTCCAAGAACAAATGAGCGCAGAAAGGGCGCGTCATCAACTCAGACGCATCCAGCAGAAAGAGCCGAGGAACGAGATGGAGTTCATCACAGAGCTCTCTCTTTACGGCTAAGCTTCCCACGGCTGAGCTTCCGGCTTCTCTTAACCAGTGTAGGCTTCGGGTCCACTGTCTTGAACTCCAGGGGCAGTGTCAAGCGTCAGGATGTTTGCTGAAGCGTGAAAGTCAGTCTGAGCTCCTGACGGTCACTGCTCATGGGACAATACAGTTAGGACCGCACCTTCTTTTTTTTTGCCGCCTAGAACCTGCTGGGATCTTAGGAGTGTGCTTGAGTTATCTTGTTTGGGGGTTTTTGTTTTATTTTGTTTTGCTTGCTTTTGTGAGAGAACAATGTAGTTTTGCTGAAATTCACATTATAGCCAGACCTGGTGGGTGGGCATATTGTAGAGCTGCCAGTGATCTCCAAACCTTCGATTCTAAAAGCAAAGGACGGAGCTTCACCCGCCCAGACCAGGCATCCTGCCTGGTCTCCTGTCTGTCGTCTCCGTCTCCTCCTCCTTCTCTTCTTCCTCCTCCTCTTCCTCCTCCTCCTCCTCCTTCTCTTCTTCCTCCTCCTCCTCTTCCTCCTCCTTCTCTTTTTCTTCCTCCTCCTCTTCCTCCTTTTCTTTTTCTCTCTCTTTTTTTAAAAAAAGATCTATTTACTTATTTTTTTTTTTATGTATGTGAGTACACTGTATCTGTCTCCAGACACACCAGAAGAGGGCATCAGATCCTGTTACAGATGGTCGTGAGCCACCATGTGGTTGCTGGAAATTAAACTCCAGACCTCTGGAAGAGCAGTCGGTGCTCTTAACCACTGAGCCATCTCTCCAGCCCTCTTGCTCCTCTTTTTAAAGTCATTCATTTATTGGTGGGGACATGGATGCACCGTGCCATACATGTGGTGGTCAGAGAACTTTTAAACATCAGTTCTCTCCTTCCATCGCATGGGTCCTGGGGATTAAACTCCGGTGTTAGACTTGGTTCATCTCGGTATTTTCCCAGTCCCTTTTGACGTTCTTTCCCAGGGACTGGGCGCTGGAGAATCATTGGGATTTAAATCTGTTAGCAGCTAAGTGGTTACAGGACAGGACTGGAGGGGTGGAAGTGTGGCTGTCTGCCGAGTTTCTGTCCTTCCCTCCACTCTCTTATTCTCAGCCCTCAGGTCCCACTCTCCGACTCTCCAATGCCTTCTGGGTGACTCAATGGAACTTCTGGTGTTGGTGAATATGTTCTGTATCTGGGCTATGCCACCTTGTGACCGTGTGGTGCTATGGAGTGCCTGTAATAGGCTAACTCATCTAGAATCTGTATTTTTTACTGTAATTAAGTTATGACAAAATAAAAAGCCATATGCAGCTAGCAGTTCATATTTTAAACATAAGGCAACTTGAATGCATTACTAAAATTATCAAGACAGTTCATGTCAATAGTTTTGTCTCTGTGACTCTTTCCAGTTCCCCAATACAACTTAATTCCTCCTCTGTTGGGGACTCTGCCTAATCCTCTGGCACTGGGCCAGGTGAACTCCTAAAGGTCTTTGCTATCTCTGTCCCTCCCTGGATGGACATGTTTGGGGGCCTTTCCTCCTACTGCCCCTAAGCCCAAGGATGAGGTGGGGAATCCTGAAACTCAGTGGTTCCTCTGGTTCCTAACCCTGGATGACTAATTGGGGCCCCAGAAGTCAGACCTGAGGAGAGACATGTTCAGTGGAGTTTAACAGGCTTCTCCAACAAAAGTATAAGTAGTTAGCTGTCTTAGTATTGGCCATATATGTTATTAGCTGACTCTCAAGCTACATCTCAGAAGGTGGTGAAACCATCTTTACTTTCTCTTCCTCATAGAATAAAAGCCATGAGTGATGGCTTGCTGGCACTGTGAAGCCAGAAGCCACCAGGGTTTTTTAAGGGGTTTTGGACACATCCTGCCTTTGTCAATAGGAGGTTTTGGTAAGATTCCTAGAGAATGGGTTTTCCTAGAGAATAGGCTCGGGGCTGGGAAGGGAGACGTCTCAAGTAGTTGCTAATTGTGTTGGAATTTTCCCCTGCTGCTGGCAAAGGCTTCAGCTGGATCCAGGGTGGGAATCTTCTTGCCCTTTCTCATTTCCACATGATTTTCCTGGCCTTTCTGTCCCTCCTCATGAGCAGTTACAGTTCAAGTTTTAAATGTTATACATAGACAATTGCATTATCTGCAGACAAGGACTGTTTTATCTTTTCCTTTCTACTTTGTGTGTGTTTTCTATCCTTTCCTCATATGAATGTGTGTGTGTATGTGTACATGCGTACGTGTATACACATACATACACACTGTAGCTGTCCTCAGATGCACCAGAAGAAGGCATCAGATCCCATTAGAGATGGTTGTGAGCCACCATGTGGTTGCTGGGAATTGAACTCAGGACCTCTGGAAGAGCAGTCAGTACTTGTAACCACTGAGCCACCTCTCCAGTCCTCCTCATCTTACTGTATTAACTGAGACTTCTGGTCCAGTGCTGACAGCAAGTGGTGAAAGCCTTGTCCTTTCCTCATCTAAACGGGATGTTTTAACTTTCTTGGTGAGCTCACCTCACTGTGGAGGCAGTGCTACACTCTGACTTGCCTCAAGCCTGCCGCCTCTGCCTCCCGAGTGCGGGATTATAGCTGTGCACCACCGTGCTGGTGAGGGGAAGGACTGTGGCCTAGATATGCTCATTAGAGGATACCATCAATTAATACTTCCTCCAACTCAGGCCTTGCCCTTGAAGTTTCTGGCACCTCTTCACACCATTACCTGGAGACCAAGCCTTAAACACACCTGCTTTGGGTCACAACAGTTATTCTCTCACTGACTTCCCTAGGGCAGTGTACTGTGCTGCCTTCTTGTCCCCACTAGGCAAGCAGTCTATAGGCTATGCCTAAGGAAGGACAGCCATGGGCCACAGATCCCCAGGAACTAGAACTGAGAACTGGCCTGCTCAATTATCATACGCAGGAGCCGTAGCTTTGATGAGATCGGTAGGGCCTCACCCAAGACTGTAAGAGACAGGACAGTGTCAGTGCCCTTAGAAGTATGTGTGTTGACATGTGGCATGGCTGCTGTCAGGGTCCCCTAGTGACCACCACTACTGCCTGCTATCCTGCCCTGGAACATCTACCGGAAAGGACCCCTGAGCTGCCCATCAAGGGCCTTGCACCAACAAGGTTATCCGAGTAGAGCTCCTTTACAGAGGATCATAAAATACAGTAACTGAGCCGAGGCCCCCTAGAGGGCAGGTCATGGAACATAGGGCAGACCACAGGGTGTGAATGCAAGGAGCATTGAGATTAAGGGGCTGCTGAAGGCTCCTGAATTCTTTCCTCATCAGAGCTCTGTCCTTTAACCTTCACCTAGGCCCAATCCCTCATTTTAGTGACGTTTGGCTTCCTGGAATCCTAAACCTTGTAACCGAAGTTGCTACCTGCCAAGTCTGGTTCAAGGCAGGAGGAAGAGGCGCAATGTCTGAGAGACTCCCGAGGAGATCAGACATAGGCCTTCTACCTCTTATTTTGTCCCTCAGTCTCCCTCCCAGTCACAGGGTTGTTCCTCAGACCTCAGTTTCTGATCCTGGAATGTGGGTCTAGAGGTGTGGCTTACAAGCAGACCAGGGCTTGTGGTGGTGTGATGGAGAGAGAGAACACCTGCAGACCTGTGTACCAAGCCCATCTCTGTCCAGCCAGGGGCAGGAGACAAGTCTCAGTCGGACCAGCTGCCCACCAGCTCTGTCTCCGTGACAGCCTGAAAATACTTATGGTCATTCTCTTCTCCTCCCAGCAGGGGGCGTGCACGGAGAGATTCAGCAGCTGCCTTGCACATGTGCACACTACACTAACCACAGACCAATAGTTCTGCACACAGCTGTCCCTCTCATCTCCTGAGGAACTGACACCCTGCTGTGTCCCAGAAACTCAGCCTGTGTCCCTGAGCAGCCCAGTTGGAGAAGGCAGTTCTCAGGGACCCCATCCGTTGGAGGAGGTTTTCCGGAAGGGCTTGCAGGTTCCCCAGTGCCTGGTAGGGGTACTGTGGTGGTCCATCTTTATTGTTAACTTGACTGGATTTAAAATCACCGTGAAGCATACCTGAAGATGTGTGTGTGGTGGTGTTTCCACAAAGGTTTAACGAAGGAGAGACTGTCTGTCCCAAATGTGGGGGCATCATCCCATGTGCTGGGATCTCAGACTAAATAAAAAGGGCACCGTGAGTGTGGACAGGCATTCATTTGTCTCTGCCTCTTGCCTGCAGATGCAGTGAGATCTCAGTCAGTGAACTCTCGCTGTTATTCCCTGCCATGACAGACTGAGCCCGCAAACCTTCATATATTTGGTCACAGCAACTGAAAAGCAACTAAAAAGCAACTATACAGATACTCTGGCCCCTTCTTGTGTCCACAATATATATGAGGCCCAGAAGTGAGTCCTCAGAAGTGTTCCTAATGACCTGAAAAGCTGGGAATCCCGGAAACCACTCACCCAGTTCTCAGAGCCCTCGAGAACCAGTAGCTTTTTGCCCACTCACAACTGTATTATCCAATCAGGAATTTCCAGCCTGCAAAATGCTGGCATATTTGGCTGTTCATGGGGTGAAGCTTGGGGTAACCATGTGTTCTAAAGGCTTCTCCCCGAGTGGCTCCAGCTTCTCTCTATCTACCACCCCTCCCTGTGCTGTCCTGTGACCTTTCCTTTCTTACTCTCACTCAGAACAGGCGGTCACTTGGCCTGCAAGACCAGACGCGCTGTGGGTTTGATGTCTGGCGAGAGACATTTGCTATAGTTAGGAACTCAAAAGAAGAGAGCAAGTAGGGTTTCTTTTCTCTGCCCACACCTGGTTGTACCCCAGCTCCTGAGGGCAACAGCCTTTCTGAAGAAGGGCTGGTCCACTACTGGTGGCACCTCCAAAACGCCTTTTGTCTCCCTGCTTATGCCTTTGTGGATAGCCGCTTCACAAAGCTAACCTCTGTTCAGTGTCATTCATGTCCTTCTAAGACCTCAGCTCAGTTAAAGCTGAGCATTCAAGAGTCCTGGAAATCCTCGAGGACGGAGTCATGGGGAGGCAAGTTGGGGCATAATTCAGAGAAGCCAGGTAGAATTGTTTTTATTTTATTTTTTTTAACTTTATTCCCTTTATTCCTCCTCTTTATTCCCTTCCTCTAACTCTTCTTTCTTTTTTTTCTTTTTGAGGCAGGGTCTCATGCACCCAAAGCTTGGCTTTGATTAGTCTTTATCTCCCAAATGCTGGGAGGACAAGTATGTACCATACTGCCTGGCTTAAATTTCTTCGGATTTTATTTTTAGGAATGAGGCTGTAGCAGCTCAGTTGGTATTGTTTGCCCAACTTGTATGAAGACCTGAGTTTGCTCCCCAGAGCCAGGTATGGTGGCCTCTATCTACAATCTCAGCACCCAGCCTGGGAAACATGAAACTTTCTTTTTTTTTTTATTTTAATTACAGTCAAAGCCAACTACAGTCGTGTGTGTGTGTGTGTGTGTGTGTGTGTGTGTGTGTTTAAAAGGCACAGCTCTGTGAAGACACGGCGTTCCCATCACGTCTGACCATTCCTTTGAGACCAGCCAAGTTCATGTTCCCTGGCACACTCTTTTTACTTCCCTGGTTTCTCAAGGATCTATTTCTAGCTAAGGCAGTTCTCTTTCTTGCTTGCCTCAAGCATCTCAAGGCACGAAGGCACTGCTGATGTACACACGATATTAGGGTCCAGCTGTGGGGAAGGAATCTGCAGCAGCTGGCTCACTCTCTCTCTCTTTCTCTCTCTCTCTCTATATATGTGTATATATGTATATCCATATATATATATATGTATATATATGTATATATATATATGTGTGTGTGCACGTGTGTGTATGTACATATTATACATATGCATATACACATGTATATTATATATACATACACACACATATATATTATATACACACACATATGGCTGAGGGAAGACACACAGACACATATATGGCTGAGGGAAGAGAAAGGAGAGTGAAAATTGGGGACATCTCAAGGATCTCAGGGGCAGCCTGTCCTGGGCGTCAGGAGGCTCAGAGCTGTCAGAGTGTAGGGATCTTCATGCCCCCTGGGTTCCACCTGATCTAGGGATACAGCCAGCACTGTGGTCTGAATAAGCCCCATAAGCCCACAGGGAGTGGCACTATTAGGAGATGTGGCCTTGTTAGAGGAAATGTGTCACTGAGTATGAGACTTTGAGGTTTTAGATGCTCAAGCCAGGCCCAGTGTCTCTCCTCTCCTTCTGCCTACTGATCAAGGTGTGAAACTCTCAACTACCTCACCACCACCATGTCTGCCTGCATACTGCCATTCCTTCTGCTAGGATAACAATGGACTAAACCTCTTAACTGTAAGCCAGCCCCCAGTGAGACGTTTTCCTTTATATGAGTTGCCATTGTCATGGTGTCTCTTTACAGCAAGCAATAGATTACTGAAGCAGCTGAGAACCAACAGAATGTGGGATCTACCCTATGGAATGACTACTGTTGTATTTATTCCTGTCACATACCCTGTGTGCAAGGCACTGGGACTGCTGGTCTTCATCCCAAGCAGTGTGTTTTGTTGCTGACAGTGTATCAATTCCATTTGACAAATGAGAACTCTGAGATGCAGAGAGACTGTACAAAAGCTAAGAGCAAGCAACTAGCATCACCAGATTGCAGTGAGAGAAGGCACTGATGTGCACTTGGCTTTTGTGCATTGGCTTTGGATCCCAGTGTTTCATTTCCCAGTTGCTGTGTACTTCTGGTAAACCACCTCCTCTTTCAGAGTCTCAGCATCTTCAGGTGAAGAGCAAGCAGACACCTGCTCTGTGCATGAGAACGAAACATGGCCTCAGGTTTAGTGAGAACAGGATGTTTGAAATATTGTCATAGGTTGATTTGTGGCCGGATTCCCCAAATTCACCCTCCAGTGCTTCAGAACACAACCATCTTTGGAGAGAGAGTCACTGAATACATAATTAGTTAAGTTGAAGTCATTAAAGGGTCCTTACTTAATACAACTATAGAAGGGAACACTGTGGGCCAAAGGTTTAGCTCAGTGGTATAGTGCTTGCCTATCACACACAAGGCCCTGGGTTTGAACCTCAGTACTGCAAAAGAGGGGGACACTTAGGTGCAGAGACATTCTCAGAGAAGACATCTTGACTTTTGAAGATCAAGACAGATGTCTGGGTAACATTTCTATGAGCAGCGGGTCATCAAAGACAGTAATGAGAATGAACAGGGTCGGGTGGGAGATTTAGCTCAGGGGTGTCTAGCAAATGCCAGACCGTGGGTTTTTATCCTTAACACTGTAAGAAGTGGGGGTGGGGTATATAGAAGGACATCAGTGGGTAAAAATACTTGCTTTGCAAGCATGAGGACCTGAAATAGAAATCCAGCACACACTTGTGGAGCGAGTGAGCCTCAGGACCTGAGTATGATGCCTGGAGTCCATGCTGCGAGAAGAGAACTAGATCCTGAAAGAAGTCCTCTGACTACAGGAGCAGCTCAGCACACTGCAGTTCCCAGTGTACATACTACATCCACACACACTCATACACACTCACACCCACATCCACACACACTCACACTTACCCACATTCACACACACATACACTCACACACACTCATACACACTTATACCCACATCCATACACACTCACACCCACATCCACACACACACTTACCCACATTCACACACACATACACTCATATACACACTCATATACACACACTCACACACTCATACACACTCACACCCACATCCACACACACTCAAACTTACTCATATTCACACACACACATACACTCACATACACACACACTCATACACACTCATACACACACCCACATCCACACACACTCATACTTACCCACATAAACATATACTCACACACACTCATATACACATACACTCATACCTACATTCACATACACACTTATACTCATACACACACTCATACACATTCACACCCTCATTCACATACATTCACATATACACACTCACATACACAGGCTCACACTCATACACTCATACTCACATTCACACACACACTCACATACACACATTCACACTCAAACACACTCATACACACTCATACACACTCATGCCCTCATTCACATAATTCACATATACACACTCATGCTTACCCACATACACTCACACACACATTCACACACATTTATACTCATATACACACTCATACACACTCACACCCACATTCACACACACTCACATATATACACTTACACACACATTCACACACATTCACACTCATACACACACTTACTCACATGCACACATTCAACACACAACAATAATCGTAAATAAAGTTTAAAATTATTCTAGCTGGGTGCACACCTTTAATCCTAGCACTCAGGAGGCAGAGGCAGGTAGATCTTGGTGTGTTCAAGGCTAGTCAGGTCTACAATAGTAAGTTTCAGGATAGCCATTCAGGATAGCCAAGGCTATGTAGAGAAACCCTGTGTAAAAAAATAATAATAATAACTTGAGTAGTGGTGCACATCTTTAATCCCAACATTCAAGAAGTAGAGAGAGGCAGATTTCTGTGAGTTTGAGGTTAACCTGATGTACATAGCTAGCTCCAGCTACATAGTGAAACTTTCTCCCCATGCCTCCCCCCAAATAAATAAAATGAAACCTACTGTTAGTTTCAAAAAAATCATCAAATTAGTTTTAAATAAATAAATAAAATTTAACCCCCTATGTATAGAGATGTAAGCTGGGGAGGGTGCCAAAATTCCTGGAGTTAATTAGCAAAGAACTCAGCTTACTTCTTCAGTAAATGGGGGCACAAATAACCCCCATGGCCTAGTGACTGCCTGCAATCAAACACATTAAGATGTCAGATGTGCTCATGTGAGTGGCATATATTGAGACCTCAGTGTGATCTTGTATTTGTCTGACTCCAAAATGATAAAATATCACTGGAGGTTCAGTTGACTTCAAAACCCAGCATCTGATTTCATCAGCTGTCCTCCTCACCCCTACCCCTGGTGAGGGGGCGGGGAAAGAGAGGCAGTATCGTGCCCACTTTAGGTGGTTTAGGATAGGCTGTTGTGTGCAAGGATCCCCCCTTCTATACTGCTGCTCTGCTCACTCCGAACCTCAGAATTGCATCAGGTACCCAGGATGGAGTAAGTTTGCCAAGACCCAAGTGGATTCAGGATGCTTGTTCGTGTCCCTGTGCCTAGTCCTGGGCACTCCTAGAATCTACTACTGCACAGCAAAGCTCTGTAGAGTTGTGAGCTGATATAGAAGCCCCTGGAAGAGGCTCTTCTTTCCATTCTCCCTGTATCTCCATCACTCAGAAATGGTTCCTGGTCAAGCATCAAGACTTGTCAGCATCTCTGTGGCTTTGGAGGTACCAGTGAGGAAAAGAAGTCTGGGAAACAGGGAAGGCTATGTCAGATGGACAGGCCCATGTGGGCAGAAGGTCTCCATAGTCTCTGGGACCTTCAGCTCCTTCATGGCTCCAGTGTGCCCAGCACAACAGATTGACTGGGCATCGGGGTCTTAGCTTAGAGAACTCTAGAAATCACTGAGGACACAGGACACTGGCCTTCAAAGAACTCAACCCTAAGTCCACTGTAGTGAGGCCTGGCAGTTTCCCCTTCCTTGTAAGCAAGAAAGGAGAGGTCCCTGGTCTGTGAGCCTTCTCAGAGGCCTTTAGCTCTCAAGTTCTCTGCTTTTTTCACTCCGAGGAAATCCTCAGCTGGTTCCTGTGGGGACAACCCAAGAACACTGCTGGAATCCCAAAAGTCCAAAGTTTACAGCCAGATTTCTTTTTCCCCTTCCTTTCCCTCTTTGCCAGATGTCTGCTTTGTGAACCACAGTGCTTCACTGGTGGCAACGGGGAGGCCCTGGCCCTTCAGGGACAGAGTCCAGCAATGGGGGAGGGAAGTTGTTTGGGGCAATGTTTATGCTGAGTTTAGCAGTTTCTAAACCTAAATTCAGGGAGTGTGGGAGGTGTGGTCATCTAACCCAGCAGAGTCTGGGTGCCTTTCTAACCTGGCCAAAGGTGGAGAGGGGGCTAACAGCAAAGCAGATCCAAGGAAGGTCCATAGGAGATGAATCCCACAGGAAAGTGAGACATCTGTACCTCAGCTGTTTAAAGACAATAATGAGAATGGCAGACCCTAGTGAAACCCCTAGGTCTGGGGTTTAAATAGGAATGTATGAGATGTCAGGAAATGCTGGAGTTTGAGTTTAGGGTGGTGGAGGCATTCCTGAAGGCTTAGGGCCAGCTTGAGCAAGGCCCAAAAAGGAGTAAAGTCAAAATGGAGTCCACTCAGGACATCACGGAGAGAAGAGATGACCAGCAAGAAAAAGGGAAGTGGCTTTTCTTTTTTTAGTGAGACAAAGAAGCAGAGAGTCAGTGCCGGGTGGCAGTGGGTGTCTGCTCAGCGTCCTCGGCCCCAGGTTGTGGGAAGAGAGACTGAGTGTGGGTTGGCAAAGGTGAGGACTTGAGGTTCAAGAAGCCCATGTGACAGTTCTAGCCGAGTGGGGAACTTCCAAATCATACCTCAGAAGGCTGAGGAGGCAGCAGTTAGTAAGAAACAGAGAGGAAGCTGGCTGCAGTGTCCACAGCCCAGGTTATAAAACTACTGGAACATTCCAAGCTACAGAGTCACCTCTACCTCTGCTCTGAGGTCTCCACTGAATTCAGGCAAAGCTGCCTGCGTGGTGCCCCTCAAAGCTCACCCAGCCCTGCTACCCAATAGGTGTTGAGCCTAATTGTCTCACCCCACAGACTGGAAGCTCCAGCAGAGCAAGTGTGGGATGAATAGATTTGTTTATCCCTCTATCCTGGCAGGTGCCTTGATGAGCATCTGACATCCTCGATATGTGACAGGGATGGGACCATTATCACTTCACAGATGGAGAACTGGCTCCAACAGAGGAGGTGTGTGTCATGTCTCACAATTCCTGGGATTTGATGCCCAATTGGACTCACGGCCTGATGTCTCACTCACTTCCCACACATCCGGTGTTTCTGACAAACAGGCCAATCCAGAGAACCTGCAAAGCCCAGGCCAGAGAAAGTGGGGTTGGGCAGCAAAGGCAGCGGGCAGTTCTCAGGCCCTATCTAAAGTGGGCTGGCCTGGAGATGACTGGAGTGTGCTTAGCTTCTCCTTAAGTCACTGTCATTTACACAGGGTTTCTTTCGGTTCCCTCTGGGGGCACAGCTTCCTCTAACTCCCTCTGTGCCTTTACTCATACCTTGGCTGTGCCCAAAGCTGACAAGGATACTTCTTATCACAAGCACATCTGTGACAGGGTCATGTCACTGGTGGGGGAGTCACCGGGCCTCCTGATGACCTCCTAGGACTATGGAGTCTTTCTGCACCCTGTTGGGCCCCTGAATGAGCAAGGGGAACTGAGATTAATTTTAAGCATCAGAGTGGGGCCTCACTTCCCCTTTGCTCGTGACAGTGCACAGGAGTCTAGAAGACCCTTCGTTCTTGGGATAGCTGGAGTTCTGCTCACTGAATGAGCACTACCCTTTTCCTTCCTCCAGAAACATGTCACTGGCTCAGGACAGTTTTTGGCTAAGGGGCTCCTTGGCAGAGAAACAGAATCTGAATGGAGCAGAATCTCTTCAAGAGCCCCATTTATCCTATGGCCTGTCACTGATGCTTAGGCCTCAGCTGCCCCAGTGCAGGCATGCACCTCCATGACTGGATCCAACCATGGTTTAAAATTTTTAAAAAATATGAAACAGAAGGATATGTGGTTCAGTGGTAAAGTTCCTAGCATATGTGAGAGGGTGATATATTCAGCGGATACAAATAATATATTTCCATTTTATATTCTGCTACAATGAGAGTCGAGGGAAATATACAGAGAGAAGGAAAAACAAAACAAACCCGCTGGATTCTCTTTGCTCATTGAAGTCTAATCCAGACATCCCTGGGAAGGCAGCAGAGGTGAAGGAAGAAGCCAAAATTCTAATTAATTAATACCATTGTATCTGTCAGCAATCCAAGGCTATAAAATGTAGAGGGTAAACAGTATGTCTACAATGTATATATTTTACTTACTAGCTAAAGTGAACAAGGGGGAGGGGCTAGCAAGATGCTGACAAGCCTGACAACATTAGTCCAATCCCTGTGTCAGGCATACAAAGAAGAGAGCTGACGCCTACAAGTTGTCCTCTTATGTGCTTATGTGCACCCACAGATATACACACAAAATACATGTAATAAAACTTTAATTTAATAACTCATTCAGAATATTTGTTTATTAAAAATATCTCTAGGACTGGAGAGATGGCTCAGTTGTTAAGAGCACCTGCTGTTCTCGCAGCAGACCTGGGTTCAGTTCTCAGCACCCACATGCCATGCTCCTAAGAGTCTCTAACTCCAGTTGCAGAGGATCCAACGCCCTCTTCTGGTCTCTGCAGGAACTTCATGTTCACGATGCACATACATGCAGACAAAATACTCATATACATAAAAAATTAAATAAATCAATAAAAAGAATTAAGATGGAAATACACACACACACACATATATATATAACATACATATATATATATAAAATCACCAAATCTCAGATCAGGAAAATCGTTTGATTCTAGGAGTTGGAGACCAGCACAGGAAACACGACTTTTTCCCTTAAAAAAAGGGTTAAAAAACCTGCCAGGCAGTGGTGGCGCAAGCCTTTAATCCCAGCACTTGGGAGGCAGAGCCTGGGGGATTTCTGAGTTCCAGGCCAGCCTGGTCCACAGAGTAAGTTCCAGGACAGCCAGGGCTACACAGAGAAACCCTGTCTCGAAAAACAAAAAACAAAAAAGTTAAAATCCAACAAACAAACACAATAATCCAGTCCATTATGCTAGGGCATAGCAGGCTTTCACTTAGTAGCAGAAACCTAAGATTTTGGGTTCCATCATCAGTAACAAATATAAAACCAACCAACCAATAACACCAAAGCTGACTCAAGGAGTAGACCTTCCTGAGAAAACCACTTAGACTATCAAATAATATGATGCTGACCCCAAACGTTGAAGAATGGGAATCAGCGAATAATGTTCCTACATGAACAGATTGTGTGAAAGTTGAGGCCAGCGTCGACAGGCCCGTGTATGGAAACAGGGGTGATGGGGGTGGGAACCCGCTCAAACGGCAAACCCAAACCATGGCGAAAGATGAGGTGGGCTTGGCAGTCACTTGGTGATTTGGAGTTGTAGGAAGGGCGAGAGGTAAGGCTGAGGAGACAGCGGCCCAGGTATGTTGAAAAGGAGCTCTCAGTCTCCTCAAAATGCCCTGGAGTGTGGCTCCATTGACGCCCGTGCGCAGCGGATCTCCAGCTCCAGGCGGGCGCAGACTAGGTGGGGACAGGCTACAGGGTGTCTGGGGACTGGGTGATGGGTGACTCTGTCTCCCCGGATTCCCGAAGGAGTCTGGCTAGGGGCCCCGAGCTGCTTGCCGACCCGAGCCTCCCTGTGGTGGGCGGTGGACGGGTCGGTGCAGGGGGCGCAGGGTTGGGGCGCAGGGTGGTGGCGAAGGGCGGGGCGGGGCGCTGCCCCGGGCGGGGGCGGCGCGATGCGGAAGTGCGGGGCGGACTGGGCGACCCGCGGGCGGCGCAGCTCGGCGAGAGCTCAGCTCGGCCGCAGCGCCAGGCCGGGGCTCCAGGCTCCCCGCGGGCGCACGGCAGACAGGTAGGTCCCGGGGCTGTGGGCTGTGCTGGGCCCCGCGCCCCGAGGGCGGTGGGAACCATCCCGGGCTACTGCCAAGCCACCGCTCCGACCCGCGGCGACCTGCTCGCCCGGGGCACCTGCCAGCAGGGCCGGCGGGGTCGGGATCCCGCTCCTCCGCGGTGGGCGACGATCGCAGGCAGCGCCGGGCCAGCGCGAACCTCTCCAAGGCGCCCGGTGCCGGGCCAGCTCGGAGTGCCGGGCTCCGGCCGCCATCGTTCCGCATGCGCGGGGAAAGTCCCGAGGGCCCGGTGGACATCCTCTCTGCGCCTCGCCGGGGTCAGGGATGCGAAGCGCCCTGTCGCAGTGTGGCGGGGACCACCGAGGAGCGAGGTTCCGACCCCGACCCTTTCCGCGCACAGCCCGTCCCTCCTTCCCGGCCACACCTCACTTTTTCGGCTAAAGAGGTTGAGGTTTCAAGCAGCCATCCCTCCCGAGGATCTTAAAGTCAAGGACAGGAATCTGTGGGAATAGAGTTTGAGGGGAGACGGTGTCAAACATAGGCGCCCCGCTCCTTGACTCGTGGCTCAAAAGGGGACGCTGATTTTCTTAGCAGTCGAGAAGAATCGGGGCGGAGGGGTGCATAATGCCTCTGAACTTAAGAAGGAAACAAGTAAGAATCGGACCGTGAAGGGAAAGTGTTAGTAGTTTGGCCGAAACGCTGACAGAGAGATGTCCCGGGCTAGCATCCGACCTCGGTGCAGGTGTCTCCCAGACCTCAGGTGTCTCTCGAACACACAAAGGACCCAGAGCGGGCACCTACTAGCAGGGTTGGAAGTGGGGGCTTTTCTGGCCTCCTGGCATAGCAGGGCGAACACGTCCCTGGCCAGAGGAGCGGACCAGGAGTCGATACTAAGCCAGCTTCCCGAGGTGCCTCCAGGGGCTGACACAGGACCCCCCACCCCAACCCCAGCGTTATGCCCCGGGTGGAGTCTGCAGGGATGATCACTAGGAAACACGGCCTGGTCTGAACCCCAAAGTGAGGATAAGGGAACAGGACCAGAAAGGATGTGGGCCGGGCAGACGGAGGCTGGAGAGCTGGAGGCCCTCTCGGGAGAACCTGTGATACAGTCTCGCTCCCTCCTCCCTAAGATCCTGGCTAAAGACTAGGGAAGAGTGGGTAGGAGACCACTCCTATTAACTAAAAGTCCTTCGGGGCTTTCCCTTGCGCCCTGGCCTTCCCCAACCTGCCCCTGGGAGGAAGCCGAGAGAGGGTTCTTCCTGCCGCACCTGCTGCCCCAGAATCTCAGCCTGTGTGCGCTGCGAAGGGGCAGGGCTCTGGGCGTGTCGCTCACCTGGAGAGGGCGGGATTTATGCTCGTGCTTAGTGCAGGTAACCCCTTGCCTTTGCCTTAACTGGGTGTAGGGTTTAGACCCAGACAATTCGAGAGACAGGAGGGCTGTGAAGCTCTGCCTCTGTAACTTCCATTATGGCAGGATCCCACCAGCCCTCCGCAGTTCTCAGTGATCTGACTGCCCAGGCAGCCTCTCCTGGGACTTCATGACCCTGGGGTGAGCTGCGGGGACTCTCCATGCCAACGGGACTCAAGGGCTGCTTCTGTGCCCCATCACCTGTGGGATGCTTCCTGAGGTCTTCAGCGGTCCATACCCATTGTGACATGGAAGGGGGGGGGTCTGTTCATCTCTCCTTCTACAGGGTTCGTAGCCAGACAGCTCAGTTGGGGTGTCAGCATTGATCTTACCCCAAACCTCCAGACCCAGAAGAGGGCAGCCATGTTTAGACACTCCAATTGAGAACTGGCAGGTCTAGGATCTGACTCAGCTCTGAGCCTTTCTTTGGGCAGGAGGGAGCTTCTGTGGGTGGATGCTGAACTTGGTCCTGCTCGGGGAAGGCTCCTGTGGATCTAGCTGCAGATGGAGCCTTCTGGCGCTAGATGAATGCACCCTCTTGCCCCTGGCAGCGGCTGCTGTGGGGATCCCTTCTCTATGTCACCACACCATCTAAAGGGACTGCCACTTCCTAACACCGAGGCCAGTGCAACAATTTCAAAACCTTTCTCTGAATTTAATTCATCATCTTCATCTTCATCATCATCATCAGGCTGACACAGAAGGCTGCAGTGGTCCTTGGTCCCTGAAGCAGGGTAGTGAGTGTTCTGTTCTTCCTGTTTATACTACTCTTGGCTGGCTGTGGGACTGTGTGTGTGTGTGTGTGAGTGTGTGTGTGTGTGTGTGTGTGTGTGTTTTCAGGATATCTTGCCTATCCTTGTGTCCACCTCCCTATGGTCAGAACTGCTGGCTGCTGGCCACATCACCCTCCATTCTCAGCTCAAGGCTGCTTTAAGCTATAAAGACATAGGTGTTACATAGGTGTTGTCAGTAGACTTGGGAGACAGGGACTGATCTAGAGGATGGGGTGGGGGTTGGTTTGCAGAGACTCTTACGGATTTTCTCTATGACCCCTCCCTCCATCAGCCCACAAGTCAGCCCAGTGAGTCAGATTTCTGAGTTGTCCCATCGGGCCACTTTCGTTTCCCTTAGGTCAGGGTGGTGGCTGGTGTAGAAAGAGGAACTAAGCCACCTCTTCTTAAGCTTGGGGGCAGGGCTGGGAGCCTTTCCATCCTCTCAGTCCAAAGCTGGCATTAATATTCATGGGTCTCAGGCAGCTGAGGCATGCACTGCTCCCAAGTCTGTAGAGGGATACTTGGCCAGCCTGGATGGGGCATATGGCAGCCACAACCCAAAAGATACTAGGTGGGGAACTGTAGGGGAAACTGAGGCTCCATGCTGCAAAACCCAAGTAAGCCCACTCAGTTTTGTTCTTTGACCTGCTGAACAAGAGATCGTCTTCTAAGGAGCTGCTGGCACAGTGGCCTCTCTCTTCACTGTCTCTGATACCCCTCCCCCCCAGTCCAAGAGTTCAAGATCAAGAATATGGGCAAGGGAAGTCAAGAGCTTCCCAGGAGGGAAGATGGGTGAGAGAGAGGGAGCTCTGGACTGCTGTAGGTTTCAGGTTCTGTCAGGAGGACAGGAAGCAGGCAGAGGGAAGGGCACCAGGGTTTCACGGGTCCTGTGGACCTAACTCTGGTGAGACAGAGACCGTGGCCTGCCAAAGTGCTTACCTTACAAGCTGTTGTAGTAGTATTTCATCTCAGTCGGGGGTTTCTACCCTGCCTTTGATCATTCAGTTCCCAGATAGAAGACACTCAGCTTTTATATCTATAATGACCCTTTAATGCACCAGAGCTGGGCAGATACCTACCCTCTGTGCCATTATGTCTGCTTCTCCATCAAGAACCCCACCATGTTCCATCTGGGCTGCTCTTAACTCCAATTGGCCAGCCCTCATGGCCATGTTCTCATGACTCACTTACCCCTTGGCGTCTTCTCCTTCCTCTACCATCTCTTCTCGCTTGTTGACCTCCTCAGACCCCAGGCCTGGGAAACAAAAGTGCCTATCTTTCTTCTGCCCAGTTTCAGGCTGCAGGCATCTTTATTCACCAATCAGGGATAATTTGGGGGGCAAGATTCCATAGCATCACTTGGGTCTGCACGAGAATCTCCCCCTCCCTGGGTTAACCAGGCCCGGATTTAGCATTACAGTACATAGCAACAGACGGGACCTCAACAGGAAGCTGTTAGAGCTTGGTCGGCGCCTCCTGCCACCATGTGTGTGGCACAGGTCTGTAAACAGGAGCGCCAAATGGATGTGAGGGAAGGGGCAGGAACCAGAAGCAAAGTCATTGATGGCTTCAGGGTGGCACCATCTAAGCCAGGTATCTGTGTCACTGGAGTGGATTAGTGAGGATTTCTATAAAGAGCTCAAGGGGAAAGAAAGCTTCATTCCTGAGAGAACTGAGGAGAAATGCCAGAGCTACACGTGATCTTAGCCAAAAAGCCAAAACCTCCAGGTCCTGAGAATGAACCCATCCCTAACCCCTCTCACACAGTTTGCTCCTGTCTAAGGCCAACTTGTGCTGGAAGCCTGAGACAAGAGTCTAGGTTAGAGGATTTGTCAGGGATGGGAAAGGACACTTTCAGGGGAAAGAAGTGGAGTAAGCTGCAGAGGAAAAAGCTGAGCAGAGACAGGACAGATAAGGCATGGTGAAATAGCCAACCCCAGAGAAGCACCCATCAATCTCACTAGCCCATCTCTATGCAAGGGAGCCAGCTTTGACTGTGGTGTGACTTCACAGAGATGGGTGGCTTGACCTGGAGAATAAGGCACCCCGGACAATTCTCTAGTGAAGCAGCAGCTGGGTACTGATCACACTCAACAATGGGTGGTCCATTGAACGAAAGTGCCCACAGCACCCATTAGCACAGGTTTCCTTCTCCCCTAGCATAGCACACAATCTGAGCGAGCTGTGACAAGAAGCTGAGGGAAAGCAGCCATGGCCTCAGACACCTAGACGGACTGGGGTGCTCATCCGTATGACCTCTCCACCCAGGGCATGGAGCATCTTGCTATCAATTTGTAGAGCTATGCTTTGCTTTCTCCCACAGAGCCCTTTGCCATGAACCAGTCAGCCCCTGGGATCCCCCCACCACCCCGCCGTGTGAGGCTGAAGCCCTGGTTGGTGGCCCAGGTAAACAGCTGCCAGTACCCAGGCCTTCAGTGGGTCAATGGAGAAAAGAAACTCTTCTATATCCCCTGGCGCCATGCCACAAGGCATGGTCCCAGCCAGGATGGAGACAACACCATCTTCAAGGTAAGCTTTGGATAAGGTGCAGCCTGGACTTCTGGGGTAGCCCCTCCCCAGGAAAGAGCCCTCTCGAGTAGAGAGAGGTACAGTCATCTCCTGCCAGCTACAGTGCTCAGGGGATCCCACACCTAGACTCAGGGACACAGGACCACCTTTTCTAGTTTGTAGCCTAGAGCAAGATGGAGATGGAAGGTCTCCAGGAGGCCATCCTGTAACTCCGTGTCGGACTCCTTGCTCTTGATTTACTGTCACACAGGACTACACATGACACATACTATACCACATGCACTAAATGACGTAACCCACTCGTCTTTCGGTTTGGGTCTGGGTTTTGTGTCAGGGTCTCACTATATAATGCCCAGCTGACCAGACTCGCCTGAGTAGTTAAAGGCTAGCTTGACTTGTCATCTTCCTGCCTCAGTTTCCCAAGCGCTGAGATTATAGACATGTACCACCATGTCCAACAAACCCTAATCCTGAACAGGCCCTGCTACAATAGTTTTACAACAGAATATATAATGTTTAAGGTTTCTATATAGGTATATGATAGGCGAAATTGGAATCTAGTCACATTTAAGAACGTTTAAATATGGCTTGAGATAGGGTCTCCCTATATATTGCTGGTCGGTCTGGAATTCACTATGTAGATTAGAATGGCCTTAAACTTGTGGCAGTCCCCCTACCTGTCCCTCCAGAGTGTTGAGATTAAGCAGGTGCCACCATGCCTAGCTAACTTTTCAAAGAACTCTTTGTGCTAGGGATCAAGGCTATCCTTGCTCATGCTATGACACATTTCTCACTAAGGGACAACCCCACCCCCATACTTTATTTATTTATTATTTTATATTTCCTGAAACATTCTCACATAGCCCAGGCTGGCCTCAAACTTGTTATGTAGCTGCTTCTGGCCTTGAACTTCTGATATTCTGCCTGCCTCCATCTCTGAAGTGCTTGGATGGATTACAGATATTCACCAAGACACTCAGCCCATTTTTTTTTTTATATTTTTATTTACTTATTTATGGGGAGTGTGCAGACACCACAGTATGTGTGGAGGTCAGAGGTCACCCTGGAAGAGATGGTTCTCTCCTTCCACAGTTTGAGTTCCAGGGATCAAACTTAAGTTGTCAGACATGGTGGCAAGTGCCTTTATGTGTAGAGCCATTTCACGGGCCCACACATACTCGTTTGTAACTGGTGTCTTTTCCCCCAATGTCAGGATGAGCTTTCCTCTCCAAGAAACATCCGCTTCACTTTTTGTGACCATTGAATAACCCACCGGAAGGATTCAGTATAACTCAGACACCCAGTCCCAGTTTCTGTACACTTCAGACTGTTCTAGATTGTGGTTCCGTGCATGACTTCTCCTAAATTCTACCCTTTGTTTTAATGGTCAGATTAAATGGTCTAGCATTCAGAGTTTAATAAAATTGTTAGCCCAAAGAGATGCTGATTTAAAAAACTTTGGAATCTTCTTTTTTTAGCCTTTGAACTTAATCCTTACCACAATGTGTGTGGATGTTTCTATATTCTATATAGTTCTATCAAAATTAAGTTGCTAGTTTAAAGAGAAGACACACTTATAATCCTGGCATCACCAAACTGTCATGCAAAAATAAGATCAATTAGGAGTGAGGGTCAGAGGTTAGGAGGCTGTGCTTAGCAAGTGTGAGGTTCTGTTCCATCACTAACATAACAACAACAATAACAATAATGTTGATGATAGTTGGGCTGGAGGCACAGGCCCTATAATCCCAGCACTTGGGGAAATAGAGACAAGTGGATCAAGAGTTCAAGGCCATCCTTGGCCATTTAGCAAGTTTGCAACCAGCTTGGGCTACATTAGGCACTGTCTCTAAAGAACAGAAGAAGGAGAAGGAGAAAAAGAAGAAGAGGAGGAGGAGGAGGAGAGGAGGAGAAGAGGAAGAGGAAGAGAGGAGGAAGACAGGAGGAGGAGGAAGAAGAGGAAGAGGAGGAGGAAGAGAAAGAAAAAGAAGAAGAAGAAGAGGAGGAGGAGGAGGAAGAGGAGGAGGAGAAGAGGAGGAAGAAGAAGATGACAACAACAACAAAGCCACAAGAATAACACTGATCATTGATGCATACCTACGTGTGGGTAGAGTTCAGAGTACCTTAAAGGTGTTGACTTCTTGAATCTTCTCAGGTACAATCAAGGAGGATCCAAACAGAGGCAACTCCATTTGGTCTGCCTGGCTTCAAACTCAGCCTGGCTCCAAGCCACAAGCTCTCTTCTTTAACTTGTTTTCTCATGTCCCTTTGAGATTGTACCTCTTTGCCCTCCTAGCAGCAGTGAGTAGAATTCATTGAGTTTGTCTCAACTTGGAGGGTTGGACAAGGTCTGGTCTTATCCAAGTAATGAGCCTGTCTGGCAAGGCTTAGCTTGGTGGCCAAAATTCTTAGCATTGACCTCTATACGACAAGAGAGTTGCTAGGGCCTCAGTGACAGTTAAGGTCCCCTGTAATCCGCAGCCCTCTTTTCCTTCCATAGGCCTGGGCTAAAGAGACAGGGAAGTACACAGAAGGGGTGGATGAGGCTGACCCAGCCAAGTGGAAGGCCAATCTGCGCTGTGCCCTTAACAAAAGCCGTGACTTCCAGCTCTTCTATGATGGCCCTCGAGACATGCCACCTCAGCCCTACAAGATCTACAAGGTCTGCTCCAATGGCCCTACTCCTACAGGTACAATGCCTGGCCCTGTGTGACCACCTGGAAAGCTGTGACCTCTGGGTGCAGGAAAACCCAAGGACCCTCCAGGGTGCGCCGCGGGGGCTGTGCTAGCTCATCCCCCAGGACACCTGGCTCTGGGTGCTTCTTCCTTACCCTTGCCCCTGCTCTGGGTCTTGGCTTCAGGGGAGGTCTTTGTCTGCTGCTTCTTGATGCCAGCTCTTTGACTCACCCGTATATGGGCAGCTTCATGGCTGACATGGAACCCCAGGAGTTTGGGCAATCTCTGGCTGCTCAGACGGAGCCACAGCCAGCTCTGGCTCCCGTGTTATCACTGACTTCCTGCTTTGCTCTCTCTCCCTCCTCTCGCAGAGTCCCAGCCCACTGATGATTACGCTCTGGGAGAAGAGGAGGAGGAGGAAGAGGAAGAGGTGTGTGGGGATGAGTTGTGGGGAGGGGCTGCACTCATCAAGCTCCTGTACTCAGTAAGCTCTGATGAGGCCGGCCATGGTGGGCTCTGCTGCCCTGCCCTGCCTTAGGATTGAGCACACCCTTCCTCTGTAGCCCACTGTCCTCTACAGCTCTTCTTTGAGTCGTCCTTTGATGGTTCTGAAGGAGAAGAACAGAGTCGCCATCTTGTCCCTCCTAAGGCTTTATTGTTGCATAGTGTGTCACATGTCTGCCTGACCACCACAACAGTTGGGCGTGGTGGGTGGCACTGCCTGCAGAATGCACATTTGGAAATGGGGACACCAACAGCTTTCATGACCTGTTGAGGATGGCAGATCTGGGGTCAGCGGTGGAGGCTGAGGGGTTGCCTTTTGTTTTTTGAATATCGCTTCCTCAGCATCAGACTGATTTAATAACTTGTCCTTCCTTCCCTCCTCCTTCGCCCGGGTCTTCCCTTCAGCTCCAGAAAATGCTACCAGGCCTGAGCATCACAGGTGGGGCTGGGCAATGGTGTGGTTGGGGGTGGGCATGTAGCGTAAGAAGCGATGGGTGTTCCAGGAACTTGAGAGGGCACTGAGAGGCTCTGGGAGGCAGGCCTGGGAGATAGTTCTAAGAGGTGGCATTAACAGCTGTATCCACTCCATCCTCTGCAGAACCTGTGCTACCTGGGCCTCCCATAGCACCATATTCCTTACCCAAAGAAGACACCAAGTGGCCACCTGCTCTCCAGCCACCTGTAGGGCTGGGTCCCCCTGCCCCAGACCCAAATCTCCTGGCCCCTCCTTCTGGAAATCCTGCTGGCTTCGGGCAGCTTCTCCCTGAGGTCCTGGAACCCGGACCTCTGGCTCCCAGCCAGCCCCCTGCAGAACAACTCTTGCCTGACCTGCTGATCAGCCCCCACATGTTGCCTTGTAAGGACCTTGGTGGGCCAGGCAGGTTGGCAGGGCAGAGTAGTGGGGATGGAGCAGGGTTGCATGGAAGGAGGGTGGTGAAGAAAATAAGCTTTTAGGCCAACCTTCCTAGATCCAGGATGAACCAGGGAGGCTGGGGAAGCCGGGCCTACCAGCTGACTGATGAATAGCCATGGGGCTCACAACCAGGGCAACCTGATTCTCTGTTTCACAGTGACCGACCTAGAGATCAAGTTCCAGTACCGGGGGCGTCCACCCCGGTCCCTCACCATCAGCAACCCACAAGGTTGTAGGCTCTTCTACAGCCAGCTAGAGGCTACCCAGGAGCAAGTGGAACTCTTTGGCCCTGTGACCCTGGAGCAAGTGCGCTTCCCTAGCCCAGAGGACATCCCCAGTGACAAACAGCGTTTCTATACGAACCAGCTGCTAGATGTCCTGGACCGTGGGCTCATCCTGCAGCTGCAGGGCCAGGACCTGTACGCCATCCGTTTGTGCCAGTGTAAGGTGTTCTGGAGTGGGCCCTGCGCCTTGGCCCATGGCTCCTGCCCTAACCCCATCCAGAGGGAAGTCAAGACAAAGCTCTTTAGCCTAGAGCAGTTTCTCAACGGTGAGGTCTGTTCTGTGCTCCTCCTGGCTGCTCTTCACTCAGGATAGGGTAGTAACCTCTAACTAAAGGCCTTAATCTTGATGCAGAACTCATCCTGTTCCAGAAGGGCCAAACCAATACCCCACCACCTTTTGAGATCTTCTTTTGCTTTGGAGAAGAATGGCCTGACCTCAAACCCCGAGAGAAGAAGCTCATTACTGTACAGGTATGTTCCTAGCCGGTTCTGATGTAGCTTGGATATTAGGAGATATGGGGCTGGGCCCTTGGCCCAAGGGCGAGGTGGGGCCATCCAGGCCATGAGAAATTGGTTGCTAGGGCTAGAGGAGACTCTCTACCATCTGCTTCTGGATGTCTCCAAGCCCAGCTGAGTCCCAGCTTGGTTGAAGAGCCCGGGCACAATTCTCCTTGTCCTAAGGAGTCTTCCCTTTGCTTCCCAGGTGGTACCCGTTGCAGCTCGGTTGCTGCTGGAGATGTTCTCAGGGGAACTTTCTTGGTCGGCAGACAGCATTCGGCTGCAGATCTCAAACCCGGATCTCAAAGACCACATGGTAGAGCAGTTCAAAGAGCTGCATCACATCTGGCAGTCCCAGCAGCGGTTGCAGCCCATGGTCCAGGCCCCTCCTGTGGCAGGCCTTGATGCTGGCCAGGGGCCCTGGCCCATGCACCCAGTTGGCATGCAGTAATGAGGCTACAGATAGTGGCTGACTTGAACTTCCTAGGGGAGCCGTGTAGACTGATATAGCAATGTAATAGCCCCAGCAGGCCTAGTTGGCTGCAGGGTTCTGAGTCTCCTGGAAGCAGTCAGGGTAACAAGGACATAGAAGAGAGGCCTGAGGTTACATTTTCCCTAAACATTTTCTATGTGAGCACCACCTTCTGGTGATTTCTTTAATATGCCTGGCTCTGAAGAAATGAAGCCAGCAGCCCCAGTGGGAGGGAGGGAACATCACTAGCCTGAGGCCTTCAATACACAGGTCCAATTACCCCAGGGTAGCCAACTTTTAAGGTTATCCCAATCCCTCGAGCAAAACCTGTCAAGGAGTGTTGTGGGGCTTGTGTAGAGAGTGGGCCTGATTTGGGGGTTCCCTAGTTTGAATCTTCTCATCATGCTTGTGACAAGGATTTTGCCAGGCATTTAGGGCTGACAGCTACCCTCCTTCAGAGTTTAAGAAGCTGGGACAGAAAGAATTTAATATATTTTTGGATTAATAAATGTTAAAAGCAGGTTTGCCTGTTTATTGACTGTTTCCAGTGCCAGTGGCTTCTGTTGTCCTGAACTGTCCAGCTGTCAGTCAGCTGGCCTCAGCACCTGTTCTCTGGCAGTGGTGCCTGGCACAGGAGCTGGGGAGGCCCTGCTTTCCTGTCAGTGAGTCAACCTGGCCTTCACACTCACCTGGCTGGTTTAGCTTTCAAGGAGGAAGCAGACTGAGACAAATGTGGAATTCTGAATGTGTGCTGTCTAAAAACTGTCCAAACCTTCCCATAAGAGAATGAAGAAATAATAATTGGGGTTCTAGCCGCACTTCAGGCCATCAAAACCTGGAATTTTTTTTTTAATTTAATTTTCTTTTCTTGAGGCCAGACTGGCCTTAAACTTGTGGTATTAACTGAAGCTGCCTTTGAACTCCTGATCTCTGTCCTTGCCTCTGTTTCCTAAAGTGGCTAATCTAGTAGCCTAAGTGGTAGAGGGCTTGCCTAGCAATGCACAAGGCCAAAGGTTCGATTCCCTGTAACAGACATTCAAAACAAAGCTTTAGCTGGGTGTGGTGGCTCACGCCTGTAATCCCATCACAAGGAGGCCTAAGACAGGAAGCTAAGCAGTTCAAAGCCAGCCTAGAACAGGCAGCCTTCAGTAAGAGCTGAACATGTTTAAAACACAAGTCTTGTCTTCTTGAATTACCCCAGGGTAGCCAACTTTTAAGTTTTCCCCAATCCCTCTAGCAAAATCTGCCAAGGAGTGTTGTGGGGCTTCTGCAGAGAATGGGCCTGATTTGGGGGTTCCCTAGTTTGAACCTTCTCAACATCCTTATGACAAGAATTTATGACAGGCATTTAGGGCTGGCAGCTACCCTCCTTCAGAGTCTAAGAAGCTGAGGCAGAGTCGAAGAAACTAATACTGATATTAGGATACTACATGCAAATTGGTGGCTCAGGAATATTCTAGTCCAAACAATTGTTTTATCTTTTTGGGGAGGTTTATGAGGGTGGTGGGGGTGGCAAGGTCTATTATGCAGCCCTACCTGTCCTGGAGCTTGCTCTGTAGACCAGGCTGGCTTTGAACTCAGGAGGTACATCTGCCTCTGCTTCCAGTGATGGGATTAAAGATGTGTGCCAACGTGCCTGAGACATTTTATCTTTTTATTATGGAAGACTTTATACATTTGTGAAAATAGAACAATAACGGTATGAAAACCTCTGTACCAGTTTTAAAGATTATCAATTGAATGTACTCTTTCTCATTGCAACTCCCAGCCAGGCTCCCTACAGTGATTATTTTTAAGTAAATACTAGAAAGAACATTTCATATATATCCTCCTAAAACCATTCCCCGCCCCCTGCCCTGGGGGGATGTTCTAAGGTTGTGAGCTAAAATTCCCAGCTATTAAAGAAAAAAAATATTTTTCCTTTAAAGAAAAAAAAATTCTTACCAAGTATCCAGTTTATGAGGCTAGAGATGGCTGTCAATAAAGTGCTCACAAGGACCCAACTTTGGATTCCCAGCCCATGTTACAAAAAAAGAAAAAAGGAAGGAAGGAAGGAGGAAGGTAGGTAGGTCAGGCATTAAGGTGTATTTGTCATTAGGAGGCAGAACAAGGGAATCCCCAAATCTCACTGGTCCAGGTTCTATGATATCTTGTCTCAAAGAATTAAGGAGACTGTCCTCCACATACGTACATACACATTCACATGAACTTGTACCAGCCGTCACACACAATCTAGTGCTCATAAATTTAAGGCAGCCAAAGAACTTCTCCATTAGTGGCGAAACAGCACTGTTCCCAATTACACCTGCTGAGTGACATATTTTGTATGTTGCTGGAGTCCAGAGGCTTGATTGGATTCAGGTTGTGATTTTTGACTACTAATGAATGAGAATTTGAGTTTCCCACATTGATTCTTAAAATAACAGAGAGGGCCAGAGAAATGGCTCAGCCAGTAAAGGTGCTTGCCACCAAGCCTAATGGTGCAATTCCAGCAACCTACGTGGTAGAACTGAGTCTCCAAAGTTGTCCTCTGAGCTCCATGTGTGAGCCGTGATACACACTCCCCTACTCACATCATAACAAATATACATAATAAAATCATAATAGCAAAGAAAAGCTAGCATTGCACACTCTTCTCTCTTTATGTTTGTTAGGTACTGGTAAAAATGCCATGCATATTTAGGAATGTCTTACCAACAGAGAATACTCTCAAATGTGATTTTTGTTGATGAGTGAAAAATACTACCTCACTCCTATTCCCTATCTCGAGCAAGGATAAGGAGCTTTTCACATGGTTACATGGTCTATGCAGACTTTTAAAAAGTTAAATGGAACTGGTGAGCCAGCTTCGTAAGGCTCGCTGTGCTAGCCCCACCTTGGAAGCGTTGAGTGACAGCTCCAGTTGTCAACAGTCAATAAAAACAGTAGCAGATGTGGAGTACACAGATTGAACACAGATTCCCAGCACTTTGGGAGGATGAGGATGACAACTGGGTCAAAGCCATTCCATGGCTATCAAGACCGTCTCAAAGCAGAAACCGTCACCTTCTAGTAAGCACTTTAGTTTCAAATTTGTGGAAAAGCATCTAAGATAACATTCTTACACACTTTACACCATTTCTAACTAAATAGTATTAACTCCTTGCTTTGTTTGGATTTTTTTGTTCTATTTTTCAAGACAGGGTTTCTCTTGTGTAGCCCTGGTTGTCCTAGAACTCACTCTATAAATGACCACCAGGCTGTCTTCCCAAGAACTGGGATTGAAGGTGAGGCACCACCACCCAGCTAGGATTTCATTATTTCTTAACTCTCTCCCACTCTTTGGGTCCAGGATCCCATCCAAGATATTGTATTTGGTTTTTACCTCCTGGTCTGTGAGGTTTTTGATACTGGTGGTTTAAGTATAGAAGGCGACAGAAACGGCCCTCCTTTGACCTCTACTGGGTACATGTCTCTCTCTACCATGAAGATGTGCATAAAATATACACATCCTCAGCTTATGAGCGCTTGTATATATTATGTGAGCACACAGTTCATTCCCACTGAGGCTGTGTAGAAGGTGAGACCCAGCAAGAGCTTCAGAAAGGATGCTGAACCAGCAGCGCCTTGTAACCATTTGTTTTTTCTATGTCTGACCCAGTTCCCAAATAATGACACGGAGGCTTATTTATTTATGAACCATTACATAGGCCATACAGTAGGATTGTTCCCCAACAAGCTTGCAACTCTAATAACCCAATTACACTATTTTACATCTACCAGAGTTGGTTACCTCCCAGTTTCATTTTTTTTAAAAAGAATTATTTATTTTATGTATATGAGTATACTGTAGCTGTCTTCAGACACAACAGAAGAGGGCACCAGATCTCATTACAGATGGTTGTGAGCCACCATGTGGTTGCTAGGAATTGAACTCGGGACCTCTGGAAGAGCAGTCAGTGCTCTTACCCGCTGAGCCATCTCTCCAGCCCACCTCTCAGTTTCTTATGTCCAACTTCCTCCACATCTCAGTGGCTAGTCTCTCAGGCCTGACTCTTTCCAAGTTCCCATCTCTTTGTTGGATATCCCACCTTATCATCCTACCTTGCTATAGGCCGCTTAGCTCTTTATTGACAGGTGATGCTTTTACAGTGAGCAAGAGATTATCCCTACAAGACAGTAAGTCCTTTTAAACTCTTTGCTCAGATGCCTATTAGGTTCCATGAAAGCTGATTTCATAGGTGGATTAGCCAAGTCACCTCTGAACAGTGGGTAGTGAATGGAAATAAAAACACTGGTAAAATTTTAAAAATTGGTTTTTATTTTTTTCTTTTTTTCTGTTTTTTTTTTTTGTTGTTGTTGCTGTTGTTGTTGATTTATTCATAAGATGGCTACACCACAGGACAGAACAGTGCCCTTGAAGGCAATTAATTTTCACACTTTTTTAGCAAAATACAGGTAGCCCTGTAAATACCTTCCCTCCATACTCTTCACCCTCTTTTTTATCCCCCCCACCCCATGTTTGTGGATGAATAATTCACAAAAAAAAAAAAAAAAAAGGAGAGAAAGGTTTAATACACATCTGTCCTCTCCACCCACCCCAGTTTTAGCTTTTCTCCCCAAGGCTGATGACAAAGGCATGTGAACTGGAGTGGACGTACCAACTCAATAGGACCAGTGTTGGGATCTCCATGAAAAGCAACTTTGACTCTGGCTAGTCCTGACTACCATCGCTAACCATGATATAAGCAGAACAGGCTCCTTGTCTGGACATCTCTAAAGGTGGAGGAACAGTTGGAGGGCAGGGCGTTTCCTCTATTCACCTGTGTTTAAAGGCAGGAGAGCAGAGACGGCCCCTACCTCTTTAATTCCAACTGTAGCTATGTTACTCACTTGCATTCCCACATTTCCCTAAGGTAATGTGTCTGTCTCACAGAAGGTTCTCACTGTCATGTTTCAGTGTGTACACTGCATGCTGGTGTGTGTCTATCGTGTGCGTGCAGCATCTGCTACCAGGTGCGTATTTCAGTTCTGGTTTCATCTCAGCTTTCCTTTTTGTAAAGTTTTCTTTTCTTTTTCTTATTATTTTTTTTAACTTTCCTTAAATTATTTTTCCTTTTAGAAAGAAGTTCACCAGGAAACTAGTTCCCCTCCCACCGCGCCGGACAGGCTGCAGCCATCCTTAAAAGTCGCACTGTTTCTCCCTCACGTCCCAAACAAGGACTCCTTAGGATGCTGAGGAGGGTGAAGTCTCTCCCTGTGGCGGGATGGTCTGGTGGTAGTGAGGGCCCCTCTGCCACAATGGAGGTTCCTGATTGTGGGACACAGTCTGGGTTGTTTTCTTCCTGTCTTCTAATAAAAAAAGACATTCCTGACAAAAGAGAAGAGATAGTCTAGTGAGCTCCAGAGGAAGTGAGCAGGGTGAGAAGGGTCAGAGCCAGCCTGGAGGCATGTGCTGTGTGCTCCATTACAGAACTCTGGTTAAGAAACAAGCAAAACCAAAGTCTGGCTTTTTCCAACTTGCAATTCCAAGGTAACATTCACTTTGCTGAAACATTGCTTACGGCATCCTCCTGTGCTGAGCTGCAGACACTCAGGATGACGTAAAGGCTGGAAGCCAACACAGTGGAATCTTCTATGCAAAACCATCAGCAAAGCTCCACTTTAGTTTGTTAGTAAATACTGAGTTTTCATGTATGATTTAATTTTGAGAGAACACTCTGTTTACTAACAACGGTTTAACAACCACTGATCTAGATTCTATGGATAGAGTGCTATACAGAAGTGTCATTTATTACAATGGTTAGAAGTGAGGACCCTAGTACCAGAACACCTGAATTCCCCTAGTTTCTAACTGCAACAAATTGTTAAACATCTTTGACCTCCAATTTTCTTCTTTGTAAATGAGAACAGTTAACAGAAAGCTGCAGGAAGATTCTCTTGGTTATACATTCAACACAAGAATGATACCTGACAGTTCAGGGCCTGATGACCATCTACAGCTGCTTACAAGCAAACCCTGACAACCCCAGATGATTACTCATAGAAGAGCCACAGTTAGTATACTTTTGGGTGTGGTAAGACACACTGAACATTACCTGACCTATTAATGTATCTACTACAGAAACCACCCGTAAGTGCCATAGATTCTGAATACTGCCTATTAGGCCAATAAAGTCGCCGGGCGGTGGTGGCGCACACCTTTAATCCCAGCACTTGGGAGGCAGAGGCAGGCGGATTTCTGAGTTGGAGGCCAGCCTGGTCTACAGGGTGAGTTCCAGGACAGCCAGGGCTACATAGAGAAACCCTGTCTCAAAAACAACAACAACAAAAAAACAAAACAAAAAAAAAAACAAAAAACAAAAACAAGACAATAAAGTCTCTTTAAGATGTTAAAGAACGGCCTTTCTTTACGTACGCATTAGTGAACTCGGGCAAGCATACACTACTACCCAGTTGTCACTCCTTTCTTTAGTGGAGCTTCTTCCTTTGCTTCAGATCAAAAGGGACAGCCATGGAGAAAGTTCGCCATAAGGAGACAGCCAGAGGAACTTCTACTTCCCTACATCTCCCTGGCATTTCAATCATAAAAGCTTGCAGACTATTTTTGGCAAGTCTGTCTGAGAAGACACGTGTCAGGAATTATGGTCACCATTGTTCTCAGCAAAGTAGCAGAGGCTAAAAGTACTGACTTGATTGTTACCAAGCACACATCAAAGTAGAACTTTTTCTGATGCATTCTGATATTCTGATATAATAGGTACTTTCTAGCAAGTGGAAAATGCTCTCCAGAAACACTGATGATCAGCCTGCTCTGGCCCAAGAGAAGCAAGGTCCTCAATATTTCAGCCAAGCCACTAAGCTCTTCCTTGATTTGAACTATGGGCCTTAACCCTCCTCCCCTCAAGATCCCAGAGAGAACTAGAAGTACACACAACTCACCTGGAGGACAGGCACAGTGCAGGAGTGTGAGCTTGAGCTATCGAAACAACCTGGTGAAGTCTCGCAGGGCCCAGCAGACTTGCTTACATTCCTCAGCACTAGAAGAGAAAAGGTGGATGGGTGGTCCTGACTGAAGACAGGAGATCTAACATGCCGCGGAGGCACACTCAAGAGGGCTCCAACTCTGCCGGAAATGATTTTCATCCACTCATGGCTCTGTGTGAGATCTTCGCAGAACTCAGGGCAAAAATTAAGTATTATAAATGAAGATAATTATAAGCTTAATGGTTCTCAAGGAATGGGCTTGGAGACAAACTGTTTAGGGCTGATTTCTAGCTCTTGTTCTCTCTGCCTTAGTCTCCTCATCCATTATCTACTTCATGTTACTCAGGGGATCAAAGCCATTCACATAAAACATTTATGACAGAGAAGCAGTGAGCAAAAGTGACTCAATAAGTGTACGTTTCTATAGCAATACTCCACATTCCTGACACAGGTGGAAGAAATCTAGATGCCATCAAAGGAAGATGGCCAACAGATCCCATAAGGCTCAGAGCACTTTAGTTCTCTCTCTGAGCATGCTCACTTAGGTCCCAAGCTTTCCCTGTCTTCCTTCTGTGACAGATTCTGTTTACAAAACCTTGTCTGGTAGCTAGTCTGTTGGTCACTGATTTTCTAGCTGAACAGGCTGCTCAGGATTTCCTCTTGAGGGGAGGAGGAGACAGAAAAGGGTTAACACATACAGAAATGGAGAACGAATAAGCAGAACCTGGTTCTTAGCAAATTGTGAGATGTCTGGGTGTTATGGAAGTAATATTCATCTGACTCCATTTTTTCAAAGTTTCCTTTGTCTGAAACCCACTTAGAAACCAATTGAGAAACCTCATTCTTCTGGATATCTTCCTTACAACTTAGCTAACTGAACTCCTAGCTAAGCAAAAGCAAATGAAAAACGCACTTCCTCACACTCCTCAAACGTACAACAAAGCAGACTTGCCATCTTGTGCTAGTTAAATATCAGAGGGGGTAACTGTTAAGAGCTATCCAACAGAAAAGTGTCAAAATGCCTATCTATAAATTCCATCAACAAGTATAAAGGTCCAAAATAATGACGAAAAACTTTGACTCACATTCCAGGAATTGACAACAAAGTTATTTTCTTTTAGGTTTTCTCCACCATAAACATGTAATGGATCAACTATACCCTTCTGGCATACTGGGGACTGAACCCAGGGCCTTGTGTATGATATACAATAACTCTACCACTGAGCTATATCCCCTAGTACTTATCAAGCTTTATTAACGACTTTTTAGTCTATTTCAAAGTACTATATGCTAAGGAAGCAGCCAAGTATGTGTGCAAGCTAATGCCATTCATGTTCCCACTGTCAGGATGGAGGGCAAGAAGCCCACCAGAGGCTGGTGTGTGGTGTGATATTACAAAGGACTAGGAGAAGATGCTGGAGACCCAAGATTCATTTATTATCCTAACATCCTACATGTTTGAAATTGTACCCCTTTTAATTGAGATCTTTCAATTAAACCTAGATGGACTCTGTCTCTATCCTCTTTTTTTTTTCTTTTTTTTTTTTTCTTTTTTCGAGACAGGGTTTCTCTGTGTAGCCCTGGCTGTCCTGGAACTCACTCTGTAGACCAGGCTGGTCTCGAACTCAGAAATCCACCTGCCTCTGCCTCCCAAGTGCTGGGATTAAAGGTGTGCGCCACCACCGCCCGGCCTCTAGCCTCTTTTTTGAGAGTAAGAAAAAGAGCACTGAAATTAAATTGTTGAGCATGGTGGTGCATACCATTAGTCCCAATGGTTGTGAGGCAGAGACAAGAGAATCTCTGTGAGTTCCAGGCTAGCCTTATCTACATAGCAAGCCCTAGGTCAGTCAAGACTACATAGGGAGACCCTGTCTCAAAAAACCAAAACCAACCAACCAACCAAACCCCAAAATAAGTAAGTAAATAAGTAAGTAAATTAGGTTCAAATATAAGAGAATTGTGGTGAATAACCAAGTGTTGTGGTTTGAATAAGGCTGGCCCCTATAGGCTCAGATAGTCCAATGCCTAATCATCAGTGAGCGGGGCTGTTTGAAAGGATTAGAAGAATGAACACACACACAAAACAGGCATGGCCTTGTTGGAGGAAGTGTGTTATGGGGTAAGGGTTAGGGAGAGCAATTTTGAGGGTTTCAAAATTCTAGGCCCAGGCTCTCTCCCTGCTGCCTGTGAATCAGGATGTAAAGTTCTCAGCTCCAGAGCCATGCCTGTATGTATGCTACTATGTTCTCTGTGGTGGTCTGAACAAGAGTGTCCCCTACAGACTCATATACTCGAATGCTTAGTCACCAAGGAATGGCACTGTTTGAAAGGATTAGAAGGATTAAGAGCTGTGGCCTTGTTATAAAGGAAGTGTATCAGTGGGGACTGGCTTTGAAAGCCCAAGCCAAATGAGGATGTTTTGCCTCTCTCTGCTTACGGATATAGATGTAGAACTCTCAGCTGATTCTCCAGCACCATAGCTGCGTACATGCTGCCATTCTCCCCGACATGATGATAAAGAACTAACTTCTGAAACTGTAAGCAAGCCTGCAATTAAATGCTATCTTTTATAAGAACTGTCTTGGCCATGGTGTCTTTTCAAAGCAATAGAATAGTGACTAAGATAGAAGTTGGTACCAGGGAGTGGGCATTGCTGAGGGAGGGAAGAAGGGAGGGAGTATTTGCAATCAACAAAGCTGAAAGGAATTGGAGATCTGAAGAGTGCTTTGACATCAGACATGGAGATGAATAATTTGGAGTCGGCCCTGCTACATTTTGGTCTTGCTTTGGTCCAGTCTTTCCTTACTGTGCTCCTTCCCTACCTTTTGGAATAGTAATGTATATTCTGTGCCATTGAATGTTAGAAGTATGTGATCTGCCTTTTTATTTTGATTTATGGGGTTACAGTCAAAGAGACTGCCATGAGTCTCAGAAGAAATTTTGGACTTGTAAGCAGTCTGTGAAAAGACCTGTCAAGACACTGTGAAAGACCATGGGGACTTCATAGTTGAACTGAGTGCATTTTTGCATTATGATATGGCTATAGGCCCAAGGGGCCACATGATAATGGCCCTCTGAAACTGTAAGCAAGCCCAAAATTAAATGTGTTTCTTCATATGAGTTCACTGATCAGAACAGTGACTAAGACAGTAAGAGTGGCCTAGGTCTCTAATTAGCTCCATTTTTGTCCCCAATCCTACCAGTGAATGACCTACATGGCAAGAACTCCAGCTAATTTTAACTTAAATGTCCTTGGTGGGTAAGCCCACAAATAGGAGCAAAAAGCTAAATGAAAAGATAAAACAAAACCCAAATAAAATGCAAAAAAAAAAATTTTAAAGTTCCTTAAAAGTTAGCACTATTTTCTTATCTCTGTTCTTACAGCATTGACTAGTTTCTGGTCTCTGATTTTACTATTACTTTTCTAGGTTCCATTTTCTAGTCTCACACTTCAAATTCTTCTCCCAAAAAAGTTTATGGTCACTTTTCCTTAAGACTTAGAATCCTAGGCAGGTGCTGAGATTTGACCCTTTTATCTGATGTCTTGGTAGGTAATGACACCCTGAGCAGCAAGGTACTCCATCTGGTCTCTCAGGCCACTGTCAACACTCTCCATGTTCGGTGCCTCCTTTTAGCTTTAAGATGTCATGGTAGGCAGTCACACCAAGATGGAAAAGTTAGGAATGGCAGGATTTCTTCTAGTCTTGATTAATCTGAGCTAGTGGTGGCTTGGTATGTTTTTAGGGAGAAAACTATATTCTAGGTTGATAAGGCTCAGCTTTCTTCAACTTGACCCACTGAGAAAGCTGGGAATGAATTACTAACACCATTTGAAAAGCACGCTGGGACTTGCTACAATGAAGCTGAACCAGTTCACCCTCCCTGCTAAGGTGGCAAACAAAACAGCATGTTGAGGCAAGAGTTAGAGGACCTTAAAACCAAAAAGGGGACTGAGTCACGCACAGGTTCAAGGGTGCATACACTAGAGCCATCCCAAATCTTTTTTTAGCTCCATACTGCCTCTTATATTCACACACACACACACACACACACACACACACACACACACACACGGCCTGCTCTGGGAGCTGCAGAACTTGTTTGGCAATGAAGGTCAAGGCTACATGGTTCAATCCTCTTCTCACTGGGCAAGGATTAAGAATATGGTTATTCTCAATGTTGCTTTACTAAGGACCTTTCCCTCACCCTTTTCTTGAATAAAAATCTTGTTTGTGACCTTGATCTCAGATGTATTCATTACTCTAGTCATTATATACAAGCCTCATCAAGAACATTTGGGCCTGTGGAGACATATTCCAAAATGTGTGGGTGGCTTCTGTAAAGTTGGCAAGAGACATGCCCAAGCTAGTTTTGCAAACAGGCAATGACATTCTGGCAGTTTCTTTTCCAAATAAAAAGGAGTTAAACTTCACGGATCATCTATTATGTGTAGGAGCTTTGGGATACTATTTGGCATCTGTTAATAGCCTCATAAGATAGTACTAACCCTATATACAAATGAATTAACCAAAATTAAAAGTAACAGCATAAGGGCAAGATTCAAACGGACAGTCTCTGCAAGAGTTCCCCATGGCTTCCATTTGCTTCATCAAGGAAGTCAGAGTGAACAGACTATGGTTTCTGTTGACCAGCAAAATCTAGCAAAGGGAAACAGAAGCAGTGAGAAGCAATTTTCAACTGAGTCTGCATGCAGGCAACATACCACCCCCACAGGAAAGAGACACCATAAAAGGAAATCAAATCATTTCATAAGGTTACCCCAGTCCATAGAGTCTTACCTGGGACTGGGGAACCCTCACTTTGGATAAATGTATCACAAAAGCCAGTTACCATGCTAATTTTCAGCCATTCATTTCAGTTGATACAAAGTTAATCAGTTGATCAGTTCTAGGGCACGACTTTTAGCCACTTAGTAAGCTACAAAATAACAGCACTCTTTCCCTCCCTTTTTTCAATTTTTAGATAAAGACAAGATCTCACATTATAGAACAGGCCGAGCTGAAACTACCTATATAGCCCAGGTTGGCCTTGAACTTAAATGTTCCTCCTGCCTCAGCACCCAGACTACCTTTTAAGCCCAAGTCTCATGTAGCTTAAGTTGGCCCTGAACTTTCTATGTGGGTGAAGATACCTTAAATTTGTCACCTTTGTACTTCCATCTTCCCAGAGCTAGAATTACAAACATAAGCCACCACACCCAGCTCAGAAGACTTACTATTGTTAAGAGTACCTCATTAATAACACCCAAAGAAGCCTACTGATTAAGTATAATAACCATCAAACCTGCAACATTATTACAGAAAAAGAGGAAAGATTTCTACAATTCATGTGGAATCTCAAGATACTCCAAGTACTCAAAACAGTCTTTAAAAAGGACAACCAAACTGGAGGACTCAAAATTCTGGATTTCAAAATTTATGATATTGCCACAGTAATCAAAATAGCATGACACTGACATAAAGCCAGCTATGGATCAGTGAAACAGAGAGCCTGGAAGCAAATCCTCATGTACATGGTCAAGTATTTCCTAACAAAGGTGCAAAGGCCATTAAAAGAGAAAGACCAGTCATTTGAATACATTGTAATGAAAACTGAAGTTGCCAGGCAGTGGTGGTACATGCCTTAATGCCAGCACGTGGGAGGCAGATCTCTGTGAGTTTGAGGCTAGCCTAGTCTGCAGAGCAAGTTACATGAACAGCCAGGGCTACACCAAGAAACTCTATCTTGGAAAAAAAACCCACCAACACACACACACCCAACCAACAAAAAACATTCCCTAAGATTCTATAAAATAAACAAGCTGAAGGGAGGAAGGAGGAAAGGAAGGAAGGAAGACAATAAATAATAATATAACTTTACAGAAAACCTAGGGGGACATTTTATGATTCTGGATCTGGCAATTCTTGGGTAGGATAAAAACAAATATCTCAGTTAGGATAAACAAACTTAAAAAATGCTTAAATTAAACTATGCTAAAATTAAAACTTTAAGAACATGTCAAAAACGGTCAGTGACAGAACACTTCCAAGACACATGTAATATCCTAGGTCCTATCCCTAGCACTGCAGAAATTATAAATAGAACATGCATGTCTTCACTGAACATCAAAGGACACAACCAACAAAGTTAAAAGGAATACGAGAAAGATCTATCTACACATCATGTATCTAGTAGAGAGTTAATAGGCCAAATAGAGAAACAATTCCACCAACCCAACATCAAACAACTGGGCTGATGCCTCACACCAATAATCCCAGCACTAGAGAGGCCATTGTAGGAGGGTCACCATGGGCAGTAACTTGTAGCCAGCCTGTGTTACACAGTAGGATCTTGTCTCAAAAAAGTAAAAAATAAACACAAAAAAGGTTATGGGACTTGGACAGTTTTTTTTTTTTTTTTTAAAGATTTATTTATTTTTTAATTTATGACTACATTGCAGCTGACTTCAGATACACCAGAAGAGTGCGCTGGATCCCATTACAGATGGTTGTAAGCCACATGCGGTTGCTGGGAATTGAACTCAGGACCTCTGGAAGAGCAGTTAGTGCTCTTAACCACTGAGCCATCTCCCCAACCCAGACTTGGACAGTTTTTAATACAGATATCCAATAAGCAAGAGAAATATTAGTTCAGTATACTAAGTTCGAACTGCTCAAGTGGCTAATATCAAGAGCTGGGAGACACAGAGAAACCCTGTCTCAAAACAATCAAACAAAACCAAAAAACAGGGCCCACAATAAAACATTCTGCTGGGTGGCAGCGGCACATGCTTTTAATCCCAGTACTTGAGAGGCTGAGGCAGACAGATCTCTGAGTTCCAGACCAGCCTCGTCTACAGAGTTCTAATACTGCCAAAGCTACACAGAGAAACCCTGTTTCAGTGGGAGTGGGGGGAGAAAGGGAGCTATTTATTTTTAATAGTAACATTATTATTATTAGTAGTAGTAGTGTGTCCAGAGGCCAGAGAGGGTGCTGAACCCCTTTGGGCTACGTCTACAGGCAGTTGTAAGCTGCCCACATGAGTGCTGGAAAACTGAGCTTGAGACCTCTGCAAGAGCAGCAAGCACTCTCAACTGAGGAGCATTCTCTCTAGTTCCTAAACACATTTTAAATCAATCAATCAATCTACCCATCTATCATGTATCTATTCATTCAGCTATCTATTTATCAGTGTATGTTGTGTGTTTATTTGTTCATTTATAGGTGTGCGTACCACAGTAGATGTGTGGTGATCAGTGGACAACTTACTTGGATTTAGTTCGCCCTTTCTACCTTGTAGGTCCTGGGTATTGAAGTCAGGTTGTGAGGCCCCAAAGGAAGCCATTTGTGTTTGTTTTTTGTTTTTTGGTTTATTTTTTAAGAGAGAGGCTCTCGTTATGTAGCCCTGGCTGGCCTGGACTTATCTTGTAGAATAGGCTGGTCTCAAACTCACAGAGATCCTCCTGTTTCTGACCTATGAGTGTTGGTATTAAAGGTGTGTGTCACCACACTGGGCTCATACTTCCATGTTTTAGGAGGTATGTGTAACAACAGCATCCATGTTTATAGCAATGTTTTTTTTTTTACCAGTATGGTTCCCAGTAGACAAGTAGAGAAGCAACCTTAAATGTGCACTAACAGAAAAATAAATAAAACAGGCATATACACTCACAATGGCTGATGTTAATTGTCAACTTGACAGGCTCTAGAATCACCTGAGACAACTCTGGGCATGTGTGTAAAGTTTTTAAGCTGGGTTAACTGAAACCCACCCTGAATGTGGCTACATACCAACATTCAACTCTTTCTGCTTCCTGACTGCAAGTAAAATATACCCTGCCTCCTCAGGTTCCTGCACCACGTTTCCTTCCAGATCTTCCAGAGCTACAATTACAGTTTGTGAGCTGCTTACGATGGAGCTAGGGTTTTAACTGCTCTAGAAGAGCAGCAAATGCTCATCTAGATACTGGGCAGTCTCCCCAGCCGTTTCAAGTACACAGTGTACTCTTTTTGTGGTCCTTCCTGTCTGTCTTTGCTTCCTGGCCACCATGAGGCCATGTAAGCAACTTGTTCTTCTACGTTCTTCCAACATGATGTTCCTTCCTCACCATGGTCAAAAGTAAAGTAAAAAAAAGGCATGTATCACTTTGCCTGGCTTGTAAAATTCATCATGTAGCACATGTATTTCTTTTTTAGTGACTATTTACTACTGTAGATATGATGAATTACTTAAGCATTCTCTATTGGTGGATAATTGTTGCATTTTTTCCCCCTGACATTTTCAACTTTGACACAACACTCACTCTCTGGCATACATATCATTGCACAAGTGTTAAGAATAGAAGCCTGAGCCGGGCAGTGGAGGCGCACGCCTTTAATCCCAGCACTTGGGAGGCAGGGGCAGGTGGATTTCTGAGTTCGAGGCCAGCCTGGTCTACAGAGTGAGTTCCAGGACAGCCAGGGCTACACAGAGAAGCCCTGTCTCGAAAAACCAAAAAAAAGAATAGAAGCCTGTGTGCTTAACATTTAGCCAAAATTCCAAAGGTTGTAACTATCAGAGAAAGGTTAACAGGTATAAAATACAAAGGAAGTGACTGTCTGTGTTCTCTCTCTGTTTTTCTCTGTCCCCTCTCTTTCTCTGCCTCTATTCTCTTCTTAAGTCCCCAAATAAACTTCATTTTATACTAAAAAAAGTTACTGCCATAAGTACTATGGAGAGACCACAAAGTCTGTGTGTGCACTCACACGCATGAGTGCACTCGTACACACAAAGCATGGTGATGCTGACATCCACTGACATCCCATGCCAACTGAGAGAATTCAAATCTAAGCAGATGGATGTTCTACATAAGGCAGCCACGATCTTCCATTCACAAGGCCCAAGTACCACTCACCTAGTGACTTGCTTGTGGAAATCTGTAAGTTGTTTATGTGTCACTGTGACAGCTCCCACAGTTGTCTCCTTTGGCAAACCTTTCAAGGAATTCTCTAGCCACCGACAGAAAGTCTGCATAGAGAAATTAAAGGAGATTTTTAAGATTACTTACCTGGCACCCTAAAAATACCAACCAACTCTCAGGAGTTTCCTTTAGTTGGACTAAAAAAGACTAACAAAATACTATTTTAGGCCTTCAAACACTCTGGGTTGATCAATTCTGCAAATGCAGGTCTGGCTCCAGAGAGACAGGGGTCAGCCATACCTTGCAAGTGAAGTCTCTTCTGGATAAGACTCTTGGTCTATTCCTAAAAAAATTGCTGTGTGCCAGAAAACTTTTGAGCTTAAAGCAATTCAGAGTAAACATCTGGACACCAGAGAAACACAGACAAAAGATATGGTAAGAAAGGTGCTGCTAGCATGTTCCTGCTCTAATTTTGAGAAGACTGGAAGAAGCTAAGAAAATATCAAATCAAAGGATAAAGAATTGAAAGAATACTTGTGGATGTTACAGACAAGCAAGGTATAACTGGAAATATTGATGAGTGTCCCACAGTGTATGGCTTTGATTTTATTGTATGTGTATGTGTATGTGTGGGTGGGTAGTTTCCCTACATACATGTCTGTGTAACACATGAATGTAGTGCTATTGGAGGCCAGAAAAGGGTGTCAGATCCCCTGGCACTAGAATTACAGATGAGCCATCATGTGGGTGCTGGGAATCTGTAAAAAACAAATCTCTGGAAAAACACCCAGGGTTCTTAACTGCTGAGCCATCTTTCCAGCCCACATTTTAAATAGTGAGACCAAGCCAGGCATAGAGACCCATGTTGTTAATCCCAGTACTTGGAGGATAGATGCAGGAGAACTGACAATTTCTAGCAAGTTTGGCCTACACGGGGAATTCCAGACTAGCTTAGACTATACAGTCAGATCCTGTCTTAAGAAAAATAAACAAAATAACCATCAACCAAACATGCAAGCTGACACACATACACACACTCTTCTCTCTCTACACTTATTCACACTGTCTCTGTGACATAGCCTAAACATAAACCCTTTGCTGCCCTGAAACAAACTATATAACTAGGCTTGCCTCAAACCTGTAGTGATCCTAAATGCCGAGATTAGCTGGAATTAGAGGTGTGTGCAATTATGTACTTGTATTATTTATTTTTTGGATTTTTTTAAGACAGGGTTTCACTGTGTAGCCCTGGCTGTCCTAAAATATGCTTGCCTCTGCCTCCCGAGTGCTGGCATTAAAGGTATTTGTCACCACAGAAAAATAAGGAATTTGGAATTCAGCAGGTAAGTTTTTCCTTTACGAGTCTTCATAACGGTACCATGGCCTAAATGGACCTCCTACTCTATACATATAACTTTTGCTACTAGTGTGAACTGTGATAATTAGGGTCATACTAAAACTACATAGTTAACTAAATTTGACTTGCTTAAACCATGCATTTTTAAATCCCTTTAAACTGTGATTATATTGGTAGTGATCACACAGAAACACTTTTTCATTAACACACACACACGCACCCTTTATACTTGTACTGTTATTTCTTGGGAAAAGAGTCATAGATGTATGATTTCTGGATCAGTTGATATAGAAAGCATACATGTAATATGAATTAATATACATAAGACTTTAGACTCCAGTTTCCTTTTAATATGCCTCTGAACATATGCACTAACAATGGCAACTATAGGTTCCGTTATTTATTAGTTCTGGAAGACAGTTCATTTTAGGTTCTACGTATATTTTTCCTAAATGGCTTACATATTAACATTAAAAATTACAAATCATATTTTTTGAACTTAATTTATAGGTTATTATACTGTGTGACTATGCTGGAGCTGTTCCTCCTGCAGAAGACTATGGTTTGGTTCCCAGCACTCACACAGCAGCCCAGGTCCAAGGGAAATGATGGCCTCTTCAGACTCCTGCAGGTACTATGCACAAGTGTTTACATACATGCAGGAATTTACATATACCCATAAAATAAAAAATACATTTAAAACTTTTATGTAATATACATAAAAACATTTATGACTATGTGGCTAGTATTGAAATTATGTGAAGAAAGTGAAAGCCGTCTGTCTGCAGTATTTGTTATCCATTGAGCATGAGGCCGAGCTAGCCTGGACATTATTAGACACCATTATAAAATTTCCAAGGCCAGGGGCATAGACAAGCATGTATGAGCAGCTCCTCCACTTTTTAATTATTCAATGGGAAAAGGAACCCGGTCAAATAGACCCAAAGCAGAAGTCAATCCCGGTGTATATACCATGGTTTCCTTTTAATATTTGTATCCACTAATCTATAGTCCACTACAGATTCCAGAGTGATTGTACACTGAATAATCTGCAACTGGAACTAATATGTAGGTATCTCTCACAAATACACAGATTTCCCACATTCTAGACACAAGTGGGCCCAAAGCTTGGTACTTAGTTCTGGTGATATACATTATAAACCTCATGGCAGTGACAAAACATACTTTCAAGAACCCCATGATGAATTACTGGCTTTCTACGGGCCCCTTTACTTTCAAATTGAGCTTAGCAATGTGCCTAAATTTGGTTCCAAGAACATACACAGTAGAGCTGGTTCAAACTTAGGGCCAGTTTCAAGGAAGTGAAGCTTATTAGGCTTGGGACCTATAGAATAGATGCATTATGAAAGAGCCTTACCGGTCTGTCAACCTGCATGATCTCCCAGAGCACTTCAGCCACATCTGGTAGGGTGTAAGGGGGAAGACAAAAGCAGCATGTGTGCAGTAACTGGCTTACGAGCTGCTGGCCAAGCTGGTTCATCACCTGTCCAATTAGTTCCTTCCGCAATTCAAAATCTTCTTCATGCTGCAAGAAGACACAAAGAACTAGGAGCGAAGATGGCTTAACACGCTTTTGCACAGCTACAGCACTAGACAGATACACGAGATCTAGATGTCAGCAACCTGGCGGTCAGTGACTGAAACTAAAACCAATCAAGAATACAAACAAGAGGGAAAAGCCATGAAGTAGAAACGGTATGTTTATACTCACATCATTTGCTACTCCTGTGTGGATGAGGTCTCGTAGGAATCTCATGACACTAGAATTGGCATCTCGGTGGTCCAAGGTGGTAGATGCAATGGCCCACTGTAAGATTGGGATGACTACCTGGCTCCTCAGCAAGGTGACCGGGCTTCGCTGAATAAATCTAGTACATGAGATGATATTAGGGATTAACAACAGGATTAGCTACAAAAGCAGCCAAGAAATGGACAAAAACCACTGGCTGCTAGGAATTATAGGGATGGGCTAAAATAGAGCACTGAATATTTTAATATTATAATGGTAACTAGTCATTGGATCCTTCTGAAAACCCAGAATGCACATCCCAATGTCCACCCTAAACTTTGATTTCAGTAATACATAAATGTGGGAGAACCAATTTTAATAAATGGGCCACTATGGAGGAGAAGTGAGAGTGTGAGTGTGAGTGTGAGTGTGAGTGTGTGTGTGTGTGTGTGTGTAGGGGATTGTGCACATGACAGGGGCAACAAAGCAAACAGATAAACTATACTTTTCACTGAATTGTGCTGTGAACTCTTATTTATAAAAAGGTGTGTAGGGGGGGCAGTGAAATGGTTAATCTCAATTTCAATTCAATGAGACCTATAATCACCTGGGAGACAGGATTCTGGGCATTCCTGTGGAGGATTATTATTATTAGGTTAACTGAGGTGGGGAGACCCACACACTGTGGGTAGCACCACTCTTTGGGTTGGGATCTTGGGCTGCATAAAAAGGAGAAAGTCATCTAAGCACACGCATTCACTGCTCTCTGCTATTTGATGTGGATGCAATGAGACCAGCTGCTTCACGCTCCTACCACTCTAACTTCCTACCATGACAGACTAGAACATCAAACCGTAAGCAAACACACCCTTTCTTCCTTAATCTGCTTGCCAGGGGGAAACTAATTAAGACAGTCAGAGCAAGCTAGGCAAGGTGGTGCACATCTTTAATTCCAGCAGGCAGATCTCAGCCACCCTGGTCTACATAGTGAACTTTTAGGCCAGTCAGGGACACACAGGGAGACCCCGTCTTTAAACAAACAAAACAACAGCAACAACAAACCCAGCACTTAATGGTTTTTATATGAAGGATGAACAGCTTCTCCAAGAAGTAGTTAGAATGACGTGAAATCCAGAGACAGTAACACTACTGGGAATTATCTGGGTGCACTGGCTAGTTTAAGTCAACTTGATATAAGTTAGAAGCATCAGAGGAGGGAAACATCAACTCAGAAAACGCGTCCGTAAGCCGGGTGGTGGTGGCCCACGCCTTTAATCCCAGCACTTGGGAGGCAGAGGCAGGTGGATTTCTGAGTTTGAGGCCAGCCTGGTCTACAGAGTGAGTTCCAGGACAGCCAGTGCTACACAGAGAAACCCTGTCTCGGAAAAAAAAAAAGAAAGAAAGAAAGAAAAGAAAAAGAAAAAACGCCTCCATAAGATCAGGCTGTAGGTAAGCCTGTAAAGCACTTTCTTAATTAGTGACTGATGTTGGAGGGCCCAGCCTATGGAGGGTGGGGCCATCCCTTGCCTAATAGTCCTGGGTTCTGTAAGAAAGCAAGCTGAGCAAGTCATAGGAGGCAAGGCATTAAGTCTGCCTCTACATTAGCTCCTGCCCTCGCACTGCTTTTGATAATGAACTGTTATATGGGACCATGAGTAAGATAAGTCCTTTCCTCGCCAAGCTACTTTTGGTCGTGGTGTTTCATCACAGCCATAGTATCCCTAAGACATGAAGCACTACTTTTTATTTCATTTGAGCCCAGGGACATTTCTAGCGCACCTAAATACATTTTTATCGTGTGCATATTCCTTCTCCTCTGCTCCCACCCAATACCTCCATACCCTGCTGATAGGCCAACTCAAAAAGAGGTTATGAATCATCAATCTACTTTCCCAATGACCTCATTTTATAGGGAAAAAAGATAATAAAATGCAAGATGTCAAAAAGGAGTAATAAGGGATGAGCAATTAACATAAAAAGTCTTGTTCTTCATTCAGAAGGACTTACCGGGTGGCTAACCTGAATAGGTCATCCACAGTGTCAGGGTGATTTTGGAGGCCATTCTGCTGTTCTAGGAGCTGAAAGGTGGGAATGCAGAGCGCCTAGAACGGAACAGTAATTTAAAAACATCCTCATACATAAATGTCACAATATTCAGACCTGCAAAACATTACAGCACATACAAAGAGCAGAAGCAGCACGCAGGAAAGGACGAGATTATCATGAGTAGATTAGAAAAAAAGAACCCTTGCCCAGCTCATAAAACAAGTTCTTATGGTTTAAAAAAAACAAAACAAAACAAAAAAGGTTCCCAGAACCAGGGCCTGAAGGAGGAAACAACTTGGTGGGGAAGAGCATCTGCTATGCAGACATGAGGAACTGAGTTTGAATCTCCATTACCTGCATTGGTGGGCACAGACAAGCAGATCCTAAGAGCTTCCTAGCCAACCAGCCTTGTAAAAAGGGAGCTTCTGTTTCAGTGAGAGGCCCTGTCACAAGGCATCAGGCAGAGTTCTCTGGTCTCCAAATGTTCAAACATGCACACATGCATACCCATGCAGGCAAACATGGGTGCCCATACTGATACGCATATCACACATACAACACATACACACAGAACACACTTCAGAAAGAGATATAGATTTCAGAAGTATAGATTTCAGTTGATTATAGCAAACAGACTTAGTCACTGACTGACCAATGACTGTGTCTAGTCTCCCCCTTTAAGATCTATTTATTTTAGAATATGGTGTCACAGAGCTCCTGAAACTGAAGTCATGGTACACCCAGGTTAGTCTCAAAAATCACAGTAATCCTCTTGATTCAGTTTCCTGGATGAGATTATAGCCATGAGCCTTATATTTGAATAGTTCATGGAAGTTTTAAAAGCTTGTTTGTGTGTACATGAATGTGGTGGTCAGATGACAGCTTAAGTGTGGAGCCTCACCTTCCACCTGGTTTGAGATGGGGTCTCTTTTTCTGCTTGCATAGACCAACCATCCTGGTCTGAGATCTTCAATTCCCACAGGACCACTGAATGAGATCAAAGATGCCTGCACTACTGCGTCTGGCAGGAAATATAGATCTATGCTACTGCTTTTATTACTTGGGACCTGAGAATTTGAATTCAAGTCCCTATGCCTTTGAGAAAAGATTTTGTTATGTAGCTAAGACTGGCTTCCAACTCACAAAATGCCTGCAGTCATGAGACAGCATACTTGGCACAGAAATTAGAATTTTTTTCTTCCAAAGCATTTATATGTATTGAGTATTTTGTCTGCATGTTACGTATGTACACCATCTACCAGCCTGGTCTCTTTCGAGGTCAGATCCGCAGATGGCTATACGTCATGTGGATGCTGGTAACCAAACTCAGGTCCTCTGAATGAACTGCAAATGCTCTTACCCTCTGAGCCATCTCTTTAGCCCCAGCATTAGTAAATACACTTTATATGTGCACTAGATGTAGTCTAGTCACCAAACCTGATATCTGAATTTGATCTTCTGACCTACATGATGGAAGTAGAGAATCAACTCCCACAAGTTGTCTTCTGACTTCCACACTCTGAGGTGGTATGTGTGCCCCACACCCCAACAAATGTAGTAAGAAATTGAAAGAAAGAAAGAAAAGAAAGGAAGGAAGGAAGGAAGGAAGGAAGGAAGGAAGGAAGAAAAGCCAGGCAGTGGTGGCGCACGCCTTTAATCCCAGCACTTGGGAGGCAGAGGCAGGTGGATTTCTGAGTTCGAGGCCAGCCTGGCCTACAGAGTGAGTTCCAGGACAGCTAGGGCTGCACAGAGAAACCCTGTCTTGAAAAACCAAAAAAAGAAAAGAAATTACAAGGCCAGGCACAGTGGTGCAAGCTTATAACCCCAGTACTTAGAAAGTAGAGAGGCAAGCAGATCTCTGAATTTGAGACCAGTCTGGTCTACAGAGTGAGGTCCAGGGCATACAGTGAGGCCTTGTCTAAAATAAATAAATAAATAGAAAAAAAGAGAAACAATACCAAGTGTCTATCTCCCTGATATTAGAAAATCAACATGTTATGGTTGTGACAGGAATAAAACACAACAAAGGCTTCCATGTCCTCAAGGCCTGGCCTGCTCTCTCCAAGGACAACACACCTGGAGCATGTCTAACAGCCCCTGCCGGCAGCCTTCTTCCATGCCGTACTCATCCACAAGGATACTGCCAAGGTACAGGAAACAGGAGTGCTGATGTACATGGTACACATTCACCATCTGCAACAAGAAAGTATTCAACTGATTCCATGCCTTACCCTTCACAAAGTATCTTTAGTACAAGAATCTATCTCCAAGAAGAAATTCAGATGAGACTTTTCTCTTAAAGGCAAAGTAGTACATTTTGTTGGCAACACACTGTGAAACACAAGGATCTATTTTCTCTTTAAAGACTTCTTTCATGCCTTTGACTGGTTTCCTTCCAAAGACAATGCTGAAAGAAGTGTCAAAGTGCTTTAACTACAAGCAATTTAGGACATAGGGTAGTATTTCCAAACAGTCTTACTGTCTAGTATTAAAGGTCTGTGCCACCACGCCCAGCCCTGTTTTCTTTTCTTTATATCATTAAGGGACACACATTAAAAGTGTAGGTCTCACTAGCTTAGTCAATCTTCTAACCCTAATTTGACAGAAGTATAGCACAAAATGCCCACCCAACAACCATAAAGTTTAAATGTGCCATTCTGACACTGACAGGTTAACATCAGCACAAACGACTTAATGATCTAAGGTTAAGTGTCTCATACAGGTCTAAATGTTACTGTTCAGAAATCACACCATCACAATTACTCGCCAATCTCCAAAGAATCAAGTGGGACTGGGGAGATGACTCATGGATAAAGCACAATCTTTAGGACCCGAGTTCAGATCCCCAGAACTCATGTAAAAGTTGGGCAGGTGTGGCAGCCACCTGTATTTCCAACACTTCGGAAGCAGAGACAGGGCACCCCTGGAGCAAGCTAGCTAGGATGCCCCAAGTTCAGGGAGAAACCCCAACTCAGTAATACAAGTAGAGATCAATTGAGGAAGACATTCTTTGTTAACTCTGGACAGCACTCCCACTATACACATACATGTATACTACAAACTTAGGGGAAAAAAAGAGAATCAAAATTATTACTGACAAATAAAAGAGACTAGTGTGAACAGCAAAATATGGTCAAGAAAGAGTAAAATGTCTTTAGGCCAAGAAAAAGCAAAATTTGACTTGTTTCATTTTTTTCCCAAAGATATTAATATAAAAACATTTACCACTGGCACGTAAGACTGAGCATGCGTTGTTCTCTTCACATGACTTTAGCTAGTCTAGTCAGACTACTTCTATATAGGCTGTTTCTCTAGAGTTAACATTTATTTATTTAAAATATAATTTCCTTTCTAGTCAATCAAAAAGACTTCATTTCATCAGCAAAGTTTTTAGCCTGAAGATATAGTTCTGTACACAGCATGTCCCTCTCATGGAGAACTTACCTGTGTGACTAGAGGCTGTAGCAGGGCTGCAGATCCTTTGCCTACACAACGAACTGCAAAGCGCAGGCATCTACAACAACGCTCTACAATCCGATTGTCAGCTCGGTGCTTATTTAGAGTTTCAGACAAAACTGGCCATATCTAAATTGAAAGTTAAGCATATGGGAAAGAAAGCACATCAACTAATAGCTGAGAAAATAATCCTAAATTGGTAACATCTGATTTGGCTTAAACAACTTATTATCATTTTTTTATTATTGTTGTTGTTGTTGTTGTTAACTGTTATTAGAGACAGTCTTACACCATAGCCCAGACTGTCCTTCAGCTCACTATTTGGCCAAGGTTGACCTCAAACCTGTGATCCTCCTACAGCAGCCTCCTGAGTTACTGGGATTACAGCATACATTATCGCACCAAGTCTGCTGTGGATAAGATTTTCTTTACAGTAGCATACATGGCCTAATTCAGCCAGAATGTAAATATATTCACAGATTCACGTATTACACACTCCTAACATGTAATTGCTTCTTGAGAGAAACACACTGACTACTTAGAACAAGACACCCAACTTTATACAAATAAAATACACATTTTCCTAAATTTCAGGCTTCCTTAGTGAGGATAAACAAATTGCAAAGGAAAATAATGTTTAAAGGTAGCTCCAGGGAAATGGAAGACAAAAGGACAAGGTTATAAATAGCATTATCTGCTACAGTGAACAATTAGGGCTAACTAGTATTTATTATGTAACTTCTGAAGTCTGCAATGCTCTTCTAAAACCCATCACTCTGCCTGTAGAGAAAGCACAATAGTAAAGGCATTTGTCACCAAAACTGACAACCTAAGTTAAATCCCTAGGACACACACAGTGCAAGGAAAGAATCAACTCCTATAGGTTGTCCTCTGACCTCTGTACATACACAAAATTTATAAAACAAGCAAGCAATCTAAAAAACAAAAATCTCATGCCTCTTGATCCTCATATTATCTTGAGTGAATAAAGTCTAAGGGAAATATTACATAGAAGAGGGGAAGCTAATGCCATTAGCTTTGACAAAAAGATTGTGCAGGAGCCAATTAAGTTCCCTAGCAATCAGATATTTCTAGAATGTCTACCTTTTTGGCCTGCATTTCCCAACCATTTTTATTATTAAGTCTAAACCTAAAATCAAGCCATAACAATAGCTTAAATCTCCTTATGAACACAGTGTCTCTTCAAGCGAGTTCCTCAAGACCTTAAAAGGAAAAGAATATCCATCAGTACTTACTTCCTGGATGACTTTTTGGCATGGATGAGTCTGTCCATTTTCTACAATAGGATTGGTGTGCCTGGGAAAAGACAAAAGCCCCAAACAGTGAAAGAAACATTTAACTGAGAACCCAGACCACACTCTCTGCTCATAAAATCAGGTGGTAGAGTCATTTACTTATTATATCAACTGTTTCTTCTAGCCCATCCAAGCAATGACAAACATAAACTAACCCATAAACACACACATGTTCAACTGCCTGCCACTTGTTTACTTCCACCAGAACAAGGAAATCCCACGTGACTGTGGCTATGTGGGCAGGGCAGGCACTACTCATTTCTCTATTATTTCTCTATATAAATCTAACTATTTTTCCAAATTAATAACAATATATACAAACTGTCTGAACCTTCCCTGAGCATTTAAAAAAAGCTCAGCCAGGTGTGGTGGCGCACACCTTTGATCCCAGCACCTAGGAGGTAGACACAGAGAGGATTCTCTAAGTTTTAAGTCAGCTTGGTCTACACCGAGTTCCAAACCATCCAAAGCTATATATGTAAGAAACTGTCTCAAAGAAGGAAAAGCTAAACGGCTCTAAGAACTACAGCTTACCAAGAGGTTTGCCATTGTTTTAGTCTGAACCTATGATACAAACTATGGATCCACAGAACAAAATTCCAACTTCTTTGTCTAGTTCTACAGCCCACTAATTTGAGGAAAAACCAGAGGAAACAGCATGATTAACAACTCCACTACTCTTTAAAATTTTAAGAAGTTTAATAGTTACATCATACTTTTCTTTGTTTTTATCACTGTAGATGTTCTTTCATTTATCACAAATATAAAAGCTATTGTTATGCCAGGCACTCAGGAGGCAAGGACAAGTGGATCTCTGTGAACTCGAGGCCAGCCTGGCCTACAGCTTGTTCCAGGACAGTTAGAGCTACACAGAGAAGCCCTGTCTTGAAAAACATAAAAGCAAACAGCAAACAACAAAAGCTAGTGTTAGCAGACTCTCACTATGTCTCCTAGTTAGCTAGTCTCCTAGCTATGGAAGGAAAGTGTTGCATCAAGTAACAGAAAGATACTTACTTGATGGTAATAGCTAGTAAGCAAAACAATGCCCAACGCTGGCTTCTATGCAACCATTACTCTGATATTCCAATTGCCTATGAGTCTCACCAATTTATAAACTATGGAATTCAGCAAAGTTTTGGTCACATTACTCAAATGCTTTTTAATCACAGCTCCTCTTGAATGCAAAGGATTTATTTAATCCAACATTGAAGAGACTTCATTAATTTCTGGACCCATATCATACAGACTAATGATTCTGAAAGTACTGTCTCTGTACCAGCGGGGAGAAATGGCGGTATCACCACTGTTGGCTTGCTTGTTTTGGTGTTTCATTTGTGCTTTTATTTTAACTCTAAAGAAGAGTCCAGATATTCCCTTCTTACCTAAATATTACTGCCAGGCGATCTAAGAAGACAGTGGGATCTGATGAAATGCCATTGCTGGGCTCCTGAGACAACAGCTGAAGAGACATAGACATTAACACAGACAGACCTTTAGCGAACATGTAACAGACATCCTTATAGAACAACACTTGCCTCAACTGCTTATTTAAGAGGATCCAAAAACTTATCCAAATGCCATACAATTATTTTTATTTGAAAACTACTTTCCTCCTTGTTGCACCCTGGATTAGACTACATATCAGTGTATTTACCATCTGATCACTCTGGAAGATAAAATAATGTTATTTTATTTTTTTCCTTCATTTAATTATAATTAAGATAGTGTCTATAGCAGTGGTGGCACACTCCTTTAATCTCAATACTCAGAAAGCAGAGGTGGGAAGATCTCTGTGAGTTCAAGACCAGCCTGGTCTACAGACTGAGTTCTGGGACAGCAAGGGCTATACAGAGAAACCATGTCACATACAAAAAAAAGGGGGGGGGCTGGTGGAGGTGGGTGGGTATGTCTATAATAGAAATTGTACATTGTTACTTTATATTAAGATAGGTTTTAAATACTAAAAATATTTTTAAAGTGTTTTGCCTGTGTATATTTAAATATACCATGTGTGAGAGTCTGGTGCCCAAGAAGACCAGAAGAGGGTACTGAGACCTGAACTCAGGTCTTCTACAAGAATAGCCAGTGTTCTTAATCTCTGACCTATCTTTCCAGTCCCTATATGTAGCTTTAAAAACAACAACCAAAAATCCCAAAACATTTATTTAGTTAGAAGTTGGAGTGCCATGGAATGCATGTGACAGTCATAGGACAATTTATGGGAATCAGTTTTCTCCTTCTACCATCTCCCCAACCCCTTTTGTTTTGATTTTTAGGTAAGGTATAGCCCAGGCTAGCTTCTATCTACTAGCAATCTTTCTGCCACAGTACTTGAATACTAAAATTACAGGCATGTGTCACCAATACCCAACTTTTATTTAGCTTTACATAATATAAAGTGTTAAGATTATTACCACTTTAAAGTATACTTTAAGCAAACTGTCTCTCATTCTCTTTCCTAAAATTCCTCAAATATTGCTAACAGTATTTATCATTGTGGCAAATTCTAAAACTTCTATTAGTGTGTCTCCTGTTGCTGCACGAGAAATCCAACTGGAGAAGAGCTGAAAGCTTAGAAGTATTCTTCAACAAAATGGGAAGACTCCAAATTTGTTCTTAAGACAAAGTCTTACTGTGTAGCGGAGCCTGGCCTTGAACTCATGATCCTCTTGCCTCAGCTTTCCCTATCCAGAGTTTGGATTCCAGGTGTGTGTCAACACTCTTGGCTTCTAGGATATGGTTTTACTTGCTAACCTACATGGTCTTTCACACTGGACCTTCTAAATGGTGATCACTAATAGAGAATATCTGCTGATTTTCAAATAGTCACCTGCCACATGAACAATGCTTTGGTCAATGAGAGACGACATATAAAAAAGTCATTTTATAGTACTATAATGGATTTGAAAAACTTCTAACACATAGCAACTTCATAGCCACTCAAAAATCAGTATGCAACATTTACTCCTATATTTGTGAAGTATCTGGCTGATATGTCTACTGTACTATTATTATTGTTACATTGGTTTCATTTCTTTGTTTTAAGAGTGTATCACTATTTAGTCCAGGCTGCCTAGAATTCAATATATAGCCTAGTTGGTCTCTAACTGCTGATCTTTCTGAATCAGCCTCTCAAGTACAGGGGCTAATGTCTACCCTTACTTATTATTTTAAACTGTATGCATACTCAGGAAAAAGAATGCTAATGCTAACAGTACCTTTGTAAACCCAGTGCTTGCTATGCTACTTCACTATCATCAAGAGGTCGTATCAAGCGACTGACCTATAGCTTCTGGCCTGGTACAACACAGTTTAATGTTCGAATTCCTACAAAACTGCCTAATAATGCCTTTTCCAGACCATTTTCTTGCTGCCAGCAAACATTCAACTGCCCATTTCCTACTATACAGATACTCAGAATTACTAATTTTAATACATTTCAGTTCATCCTCTTGCCTTTTAAACATATGTAACTAACTTGTAAATAAGAATTATACCTTTACTTTCTATACATATAAGCATATATTTGTTTCATGCCTTACTCATTTGGGCTCACCTTTTTCAATGCCATAACCTGAACAGAACATAACTCACTAAGGCATTCAGTAATCTTATCCAAAGGTAGTCTTGCTAGGACAAGAGCTGTTCCTGAAAAACAAAAATGACTCAAATGAAGAGCACAGAGGCTGGAGTGAAGTAATAAAATTCATTGATCTACATTACACAGAGTAACAATTCTTTTTAAAAGATCAGCACTGCTTTAAAAACTATAATGTTTCTTGTATATATTTAGAAAAATTTCTACTTAACTTCACACTGATATAATTCAAAATTCATTTCTTAGCAGCAAACATGAGTATGTTTAATATGACTGTGTTGCCTCTACCCCAAATCTTTAACTATTCTGTACAAGCATACGGCATGCAAGCAATATAAAATAACTTAATAGGCTTAAGCTTTGCTAAGAAAAGAATGCATGAACAAATACTGAATGGATAATTCACCTTCACCATCACTAAGTACATTATAGCTGATAACCCCAAGTAATGGTATAGAGGAGACTGTTACTAACCTTTTAGTAAACCCACAGCGGCTTCGGGAGATAACATGAAAGAATCAAGGGAGTGGGCAATTTCTAGGAGTCCGTTAAAGTGCTGAGCCATATGATCCCGACAAACAGAACAAATGTTATGAATGGCTTTGGCTGCAGCAGAAGCCAGAGGCTTTTCACACAGGCCTTTCATCAAATAGCCCAATACAGGGTCTAGGAAATAAAGCAAATTACAAATTATGTGTGTATGTGTGTGTGTGTATCTGAAAATTACATATCTTGAGTATATATACTACAGAAAAGTATATACTTTGTTGCAGCAAAATAAAAGCTTGTTTTTCAAAAGTAACTTATAAAATGAAATATATAAAGCACCCTTAGTATAAAAAACTCAAAATTCACCAGTTGTGGTAGGTGACACATGCCTTTAATCCAAGCTCTTGCAAGGCAGAGGCAGGTTGATCTCTGAATGTAAAGCCAGCCTGGTCTATGAAGTCCATACCAATCAGGGCTACATAGCGAGACTTTGTCTCAAAAGAACCAATAAGAGATGGCTCAGTGGTTAAGAGAACTGTCTGTTCTTCCCGAGGACTCAGGTTGAATTCCCAGCATCTATGTGGCAATTCACTGTTGTCTACAGCTCCAGTCCCAAGGGATCAGACAGCCTCACACAGACACACACACAGGCAAAACACCAATGCACATGAGATAAAATTTAAAATAGCAAAAAAAAAAAAAAACCAGCCCACAGATTTGGAGCTGATTTTACTAATGTAGTATCAGGTGGCCTTAAGTTCCATTCACTTCATCTTTCATCTTTCAATTTTTTCTTCACTGTAATCATCTGATCCTTCTAACCCTACAGACAGCAGTTTGAAAGCCACTGACTATGAGCCCAAGGGATGGCTTGGCATTAAAGAGTGTGCACTGCTCTTCTGGAAAACCAGACCTCAGTTTCCAGCACCCACACTAAGTGGCTCATAACTGCCTATAACTCCACTCCAGATCTGATGTTGCTGGGTTCCGCAGGTACCTGCACTCCAATGTTGTACATATCCACATTGCTACACATAATTTAAAACATCATGTAAATACGTCTTTAACACACTATTTTTTTTGTTATTTATGTGTACTTACACATGTGTATATGCATGTTCAGATGTGTGCACATGTATGTGTAGCCCCACAGTTGAGACTGGGTGTCTTCCTCTATCATGCTCCACTTTATGGACTGAGGCAGATCCTTCTTAATTGAACACAGAGCTTGCTGACTGGTTTACTAGCCAGCCTGTCCTGGAGACACTGTCTCTGCCTCCCTAATACTGCAAGTTTTGTTGGCTACCTCATCTGTCCTATCTTCAAGTTTGCAGGGCAAGTGCTTTACCCACTTCACCATTTCTCAAACCCTATCTATATTACTTCTAAATGAAAGAACTTACAACTATTCCTTTATTTTACCAAAAGTAACTTTTAGCAAGTTGACTGCAAAGGTTTACTTCTAGAGTTAATTCTACTCTTCGTATTACTTTTCTTTATAAAATCGTATTTTAAGAAAATATTAAAACAAACCAAAGCAGACAGTGCCAGGTGGTAGTGTTATATATATATGCCTTTAATCCTAGCATTTCACTGGCACAAGCAAAGAAATCTCTGAGTTCAAAGCCAACCTGGTCTAAAGAGTGAGTTCCAGGATAGCCAGGGCTACTCAGAGAAACCTTGTCTCAAAAAACTGAAGAAAAAAAGAAAAAAGAAAAAAGAAAGAAAGAAGTAGATAGAGGGAGGGAGGGAGGGAAATATTAAACATGTTATAAGAGTGTAAGATCATTTTCATGCTAAACATGAAAAACCAACCAAACAAACAAACAAACAAAACTCCCCCGAAGGAATCAAAAGGACAGTGTGTCAAAACTCAATTAAATTGGTTATCTTGGACTAAGAATTATAGCTTAGTGGTAGATTGCTTAGAAAAGCCCCAATCCTGTTTAGTTAAAAGACACTCAGAAGACCAAGAATCTAAAACAATAGCCCCCCAAAACTCCAGTATTGTAGGCTTTGGCTCTTAAATGGAACATCAGCAGTTTTATTTTTTATTTTATTTTTTTCATTATTTTTTAATAAATATTAACACCGCATTTATTTATTGCTGATTTACAAATCTCAATGATTTGTAATTGAGATCTGCAGGTAGGTATTGAACTTTGTTGCTTATCGGATATGACAAACAATGACCTCATTTGCTTCTTGGTAGAAAAATGGTTCAGGAAGAAAAGCTAATGCTGAAACAGATATAAAAATTGTAGAAATGTAAGAATTAAAAAACAGCAATTTGGGGGCTGGGAGAGACTAAGTGGGTAAAGTGCTTGCTGTCAAGCCCAGAGATCAGAGTTCAGATGCTCAGAACCTACAGGAAAGCCAGACACTGCACAACTGTGAGCCAGGGCTGGGGTGGACACGGGGTGGGGGAGAAGACCGGGAGCTCACTATCTACTCACTACCTCATGGCAAGCCCCAGCTCAGTGGGAGATGGATGTCAAAAAGAAGTTCAGAGTGATAAGAAAAGGCAAACAAAATTCTAAACTCCAGCTCCTAGACATCATGTACACGCACGCACACACACGCACAGGAATCTTAAAAGCATTGTGAAATGGAATGCCTGTCTTACAAAGTGGTTATAAACTGAGCACCCCTATCACAGGCTTCATGCATAAATTGAGAAAAAGAAAAGAGTTTCCTTTCTGTGGCAGATTCACATATTTTGGAACACATAAAATTCTCAGAATGAATCTCTTAAATATCAGAAATTTGGTTAAATATTTTGATAAATTTTTTATTTTCTTTGGATCTCAGTGTCTTTATCTGCAAAATGGGAGTATTGAATAAATAATTCAAATTCTAACTCCAACTCTCAAGTTTCATTTTAATTTATATTTATTTCGAGTAATTCTTAGCTTTTACATAAAACATATACTTAACTTTTTTAGCTTTAACATAAACTAAAAAAATACTTTCCTTTCTTTTTATTCTACTAATTTTTAGAGGGACAGTCTGATTAAATCACACATGTATCAAAGACTAGCAGAAACAAGTCTTTTAAAACTTCTAAACTTTTTAAACTTTTAAGACAGTGTTTGTGCTTTTAAGAAAAGCATTAAGTAGTCCAACCCCACAACTGTTACCAGCTAAGCAGCTTACAATACACTTATTCTAGGAGAAGAAAGCAGGAAAACAAGTCCAGAAGAAAGGAGACAGCAGAAGCAGCTCAGTGGTGCCACAGAGAGAATGCACACTCACCTAGGAACTGAGGATTTCGGTCCACCACCTCACTCATCTCACCAACCAGCTCAATGCTGGTGTACCGCACAGCTGTGTGCACAGTCTCTGGGAGATGGACAACTCCCTCTAGTACCTCCACAAGTGTGGGATTGTTCTCCCTGAGGAAAGAAAGCAAGTACTTACAGTTACTGTCTATAGGGGCAATATTCTGGCCAAGTAACAGGCTGCAGTGAAACTTCGTTCGTATTGCCTAAAGGGCTTCTAAGTAAATAAACAACTATCCAAATGAAAGTGCTGAACGTTTTTCAGACTAGGAGTTTAGTTTCTTGTTGGGATGCTAAGAATGTGCTCTACCATTGAGGCACATTCCCCAGCCCTGCATATTTTACAAATCTTCAAAAGGGGACAAAAGATAAAAAATAAAAATATCAATATACCAGAAGAAGATTGCTTCTTCTTCTAAACAAAATGAAAGTATCTATAGACATATGCTGTCAAACAGGCATTTGCAATTGGAAAGGCAGCTATTAGCTGAAGGTAAAAGTCATCTTTTAAAGAATCTGTTTCATTTATTCCCCTATCTGCAGCACCTAGAACAGTACCTGGCACATAGTGGGCACTCAAGAAATACCGCTAATGCTTTAATGAATGAAACCCAACAACTCTCACAGACCACTTCTATTAGCTGTTATCCTCCAAAAGGTTTCCTACAGCTGGATAACGGAGACTTTGAAAAGTTGAGGTGTGCCGGCTCACAGACTCAAGGACCCAAGAAAACAAGCTGCAAGAGCCATAAAGGTGCCCTGATTTGGAACAAGAGGGGAAAATTTAAGTTAAACACTTTCTACAGTCTTGTGAATTTATCACACTCATCCTTCTACTAAACTGGGTTAAAAACACAGCATGGAAGATGTGCCAGTCAGAATTTAATCCAGAAATGAAGATGTTTAAAATGAAGAGATCCAGGATTACAGCATGAGTACACCTACCAATTGCTAGGTTCATTACATCCTTTAAATGGACAAAAACCAAAACAAAACCCCATAATCACACGTTGGTTTGAAGTGAAGAAAAACAAGTAGTTATTCTCTCATTGATGCCTTAAACTTCCTATGGGCACTCAGCCAGTTACAGGAGTCTACCTATCCTTTTTCAAATCAGTATCTACTAGGTAGAATAATAATGATTTTGGTAACCCTCAGATCATCCAAGAAGGTTCCAAAAGACACTAGTTTAAGAGCAAATACTGTAGTAAGTAACTAAGAAGCAGAATTTCTAATAGAAAAAAAATAGACCTAAGTCATCTCTTTAAGTATTTCTTGGGTTGGAAATATGTCTAAGAGTTCACAGACTAAGCCCTGAAAGGTAGCTAAGAAAGAAAACACTGTGCTTTTAACAGGTACCTATCTGCCTTAACCATCTTTCCAATCAAGGTCCTAAACAGAGCTGGAGTGTAAGTAACTGATCAAATCCAATGTAACTTTAAAGTTATTACATCAGTGTCAAAACTCAGGACACAAGCAAACTGTTTAAGAACATTGCCATAATTTTCCATTCTAAGCAATTATAACTCAAATTTAGATAACTTACAATTTCTCAACATTAATAACAAAAGTAACAACTGTCATTTAGAATCCCTATTCTTTTAGGTGAGATGGTACTATCGCTCTGCCTCCACAACCCATAGATTCCCTAATACAGAAAGAGAACAATATAGTTACAAAACTAAGAATAGCTTTCCCAAGGTCATTACCTTAATGCCTATCTCATTGTTTTTAAGCAAATACCAACAATTTAACTCTCTAATGCCTTGACCACACCCACTGTCACAAAGGAGCCACTGAAGGGAAAAAATTATTTTCTATTCCTTGATCAAGAGTAAAATAAGTGTAATTCTAGGAAATATATTAACATACAGCATTATCAACGCAGGCCGCCCTGCACTACAGTTGCAAGGCTGGACAGCAGCAGAGAAGCTGTGAGACTTTCCAATAATACATCATAGAGAAATGTGGTGTAAATCTCCTTTCTCTTAATATTTAAGAGTTCCCAACAAAAGACTTATTAGACACTCACGGATCAACACTCTTTGCTATAGCAGCCATGATAAAGAGAACCGCTTCTGTCACCTCCCAGGGTGGGTTGCCTTCTTTCAGAGTAGAATACAACTAGAGAAGAAGAGGTGGATTATGGATCCATTAAAGAAAAACAGAATTCCAAACACAAAACAAAAAATGTTAGTTCAAAGAAATATGGTTCTTTATTTCAGCCTAGTCATCACACAGAGCCAGCAAAGGGCAGTACTTTCATGCTTCGTATCCTCACTAACTACACGTAATTGATTTTAAGTTTACCAAAATTATCATGTGTCTCCAGAAAATAAATATTATGAAAAAAATAAAACATGAATGAGTTTCTTCTGGTCTCAACAGCAGATCAACAGGCTTTCTTGAGCACAAGTTCTGTATGAGCGTCTGCTGTATACTTTAATCACTGTCGGCGTCAAATAGTAGTGCAAGTTAAAGTGCGGGAAGCACCTGCTCAGAAGCCTCTCGACAACAGGATAGCCAAGCACAATTTTTCAAAAGAAAAAAAGGGGGGGGGGGTGCTGACCTAACAGAATACCCAGTGATGTTCTGATTCTTAATTTCCCAATTATATCCATGTGTGGAACATGACTAGGTATCAGGCCAAGTATAATGTCAACAATCAAAAATAAATAACCATAAAAACAAAGCAAATTTCTTAAGTAAAAAAAAAAGAGACACTACAAAGGAAAGCAAAATAAACTCTCGTATGGTATCACAGAACTTCTAATGTAGTATGTAGATATTTATATTTCAATTAGTGATTTAGCTAGCTTGTTTGCTTTCATTTTTGCTAAAGAACATCTTCTAAACCTGGAGTTCCACAAAACACACTTGGCAACATTGACAGCTTATATAATTAAATTCATAAAAGGTCAAAATTGAAGTCAAAGACATAGAGCCAGTGAGAAAAGAGCTGAAATCTGAGTATAGGTCATCTGCCCACTAAGTCTGATTCCTAAGAATCTTCCATAGTGGATTCCAAGGACATGCTTTGTAATGAAAAGCTGTAATTTAATGAATGTTTCCTGGGTAAGATTATACACAAGTTGTACATACAAAATGGGTGTCAAACCCTCATCTTCCCAATTTTTCTTATGTTAGTTTGGTGTCACTACAACACACCATCCAAACGGTCACATCAGAGCCCATTACAGGATGATCCAGCAATACAGACACCTGAGGTCACCCTAACATTAAGTGATGTGGAATGATGATAATGACGGCAGCCTTATGAGGTCAAAGGTCACTTATTCATCACCAGGAAACCACAGGACTGTGACTCTTTGACTCTAGTAATATCCACCTCTGGAATGAAGCGGCACAAGAATCTAGCTGTAACTATGGATCAAGGAAAGAACTGCCAGGATCAAA
>NW_021604592.1:8888093-8906598 GCF_004785775.1 Grammomys surdaster
CCATCTCCCCAGCCCCTAAACTAGATACTTTAAAGTTTATGCCTATTTCTTACAGTCTTCTCATTTTAAGAGTAAAGAAAACATAATCAAGAACTGGCAGTAATCCTCTCCCAGATCCAAGATGGCGCTTCAGATAGCATGCACTTTACATTTACAAAGTCACAGGGAATCAAAAAATGATTAACTATGACAACGATCTGAAAAACCACACACTGTAGGTAACCCAGAGCTCCCGACTCCAACAATTACTCACTTGTCCAAATCTTCCCGTGCCACAGCCATATGATAGGCTGTCTCCAATGTCAAGACTCCCTGAAAAAGCTGCATGGCCAATGGCAGGTTAGTCTCTACATTTTCAATAGCATAGAGAGCTGAGCACACACAGTCTGAAGCAGCTTCGTGTAAGTTAGATGAGGTCTTATCTTGTTGCTGGAAAATAGAAGGAATTCAGAAGCAGAAATCAGAATCATTGCAGTCCAAGGAAAAAAATTACAACCTTCTTCTGAAAACTGGTTTTTGTTATCTAGTGAGACAAGCTGTCCTGAAGTGTAGAGTAGTCTTAAAATTACTATGCAGCAGCAGCTAGCCTCCTGTTCCTCCTGCCTCTACCTTCTAGAATTACAGAAATGAATGCCAGTATACTCCTATGTCTGGCTGGCTGAGAGTACACTATGAACAGCCCCATAATGGCAGACAACATCTTCCAGACATGCCAAGAAAATGAAAAGATTTTATCCCTCAATCGGACTCATATAAATTTTTCTTTTTATTTATTTTGCCTTTTTTTGAGATGAAGTCTCACTGTGTAGCCTTGTCTAGCCTGGAACTCACAATATAGACCAAACTGGCCTTAAATTCAAAGAGATCCAAAGTATTGGGATAAAAGATATTGTACCACCATACCAGATTTCTTCTATTTTTTAAAAACTGACAGTAATTTTGTAGCCTGAGCTTTCTTGAAAACACAGAACTGTCTCAGTCTCCAGAGTACTGGGATCATTCATGTGAGCCACCATGCCTGGCAGTTACCAGATTATACACATGCTTCTGTTTATACAATTTCTTCCATAGGGAATGGCTTCTGCCCTAGTCTTACCTTGAAATCCATTCTCTTTTTTTTAAGTACTAGTCGAAAGGGCTCAACAACTCAAAAAGGCTCATTACATACCAAAATGAGATCTCAGAATACCAAAGTTAAGCAGAGGTTCTTAAAACTAGGGTACAGCTGGGTAGTAGTGTATACACCTTTAATCCCAGCACTCCAGAGGAAGAGGCAGACAGTGTTTGAGACCAGCTTGTTCTATATATCGAATTCTAGGACAGCCAGGGTTACACAGAGAAAACCTGTCACTAAATAAATAAATAAACCTGGGTGGAGAAGCATAACATAGAAATGGCAAAGTCTCCCAATTTCTCATTCACAATGACACATGGCAGCATATGAATACAAACATTTGAAATTTTGAAGAAAATAGCAATGGACCTAAAACCACACCTACCTAATGAATTAATCAAAATGGAAACTACTACTTCTTGCTGAAGCACTTTGGGACAATGAGGCAAGAGGATTACTACAAATTCAAGATCACCATGGGACAGAGCTAGCTTTGACTTTAAATAAGTCTCAGAGCTGGTAAATGGTTCTGTAGATAAAGGCACTTGGCAAGCCTAACAACTTGAGTTTGATTCCTGGAACTCACATAATAGAGAGAACAACCCCTCCATAACTTGTCTTCTGACATGTACACACATATAATAACTGATTTTTTTTTTTTAAAGTCTTGCATCGTTTTCTTTCTTTTTTTTTTTTTTTAAAGATTTATTTATTTATTATATATGAATACACTGTAGCTGTCTTCAGACACACCAGAAGAGGGCATCAGATCTCATTACAGATGGTTGTGAGCCACCATGTGGTTGCTGGGATTTGAACTCAGGACCTCTGGAAGAGCAGTCAGTGCTCTTAACCACTAAGCCATCTCTCCAGCCCATAACTGATTTTTTTAAATGCAGTTTTATAAATGGTAGTGCCTTTAATCCCAGCACTTGGAAGGTGGAGGCAGATCAGGCGTTCAAGTTCAAATGAGTTCAAAGACAGTTATAATAATAAAAAAAAATTCTTGGATATGCAAAAACCTGTTTATTCTCTGTTTACATTTTCTTTGGAAATTACTTAAGTTCAAAAACTAAGTAATCAACCCAAAAAACATACTAAAGGGAAATCTAAGCATCATAACCAGGGAACAAATCTAAAAAGCAATTTATAAGAATATATCAGAGGGTCCAAGGAGGAACCAACATGGTAGCACAGGCTCCAATGTCAGTACTCAACGGGCAAGAGCAGAAGGATCTTGAATTTGAAGATAACCAGGACCACACAAAGAGCTGTAGGCCAGGCTGCTGCATAGTTGAGACTCTCTCAAGACAATGATAGAAAAGCACAACGTGTAGGGCTCTTATTTACCAATAAAATTAAGTCTTTCTCAAAAAACAACAATAACAGACTCTTAAGTTTGACGCTAACATGTATATCATCCCAATTTTTAATTTTTTTTAAAGATTTATTTTTATTTATATGGGGTTTTACCTGAGTCTGTGTATGTGTGTGCGCCTGGTGCCAGCGGAAGCCAGATGTCAGATCCCCAGAAATGGGGTTGCAGACAGTTGTGAGCTGCATGTAGGTGCTGGGAATCAAACCAGTGTAGCAATAGTAGAGACATTTTATTAGGAAAAGAAGGGTGAGGGCAGGTAGGTGGCTGGAGGAATAAAAGTGTCTTCCACACAAGCCTGATTCCCCAGAACTGTGTAAGAGTACTCCTACAGGTAAGATGGGAGACAAACACAGGAGAAATCTGGCCAGCTATCCTGAAGTATGCAGCGCCGCAGTAATGGGAGAGATAGTGCCTCAGAAACCAGATGGAAAGTGAGGATCTATATAGAGCCCTCTAACATCCAGACAGGTACTGAGGCATGCAGATACCTTCATATAAAAAACATACATATACATAAAGTAAATAAAAAACATTTTTAACAATTTCAAAAAAGAAGCATTAGAAGCTCAATGGTACCCACGCCGAGCAAATTACCTTTAGAGGTCATCTGAATGGAAGCACATGCTTTCTTCTGCACATGCTCCATCACATACATGTCAGCTTCAGTGGGCTTTATTCCTCCCTAAGAGGTGTGCTATTTAGCTCATGATGACCTTGAACCTGTAATCCTCCTACAGTTACCTCTGTGAGTGCCGTCAAGCACAACTTCTTATGTTAGCCTTAAGACACAAAGTGTTTTTCTCAAATAAAATATTAAGATGTCCCAGAAGGTTGGTTATTAAAAGTGACAATGGCAGGTACAGCCTTACTTACCAAAACCTCAAAAAGGAGTGCTAATAACTTATTATTAGCCATGAAGTTACTGTCCAAAACTCCCAAGTTAAACCAACTTCCCAAACATCGGAAGACCTTCATAAGCATCTTCTCATCAGTTCCTGCTTTTTCTACACATGTCATCTAAACAGAAGAAAAATATCGTTAAAAACAATCTTTATCCTTAAGTTCCCATTATAATCCCCATGCCTATAATGCAGGAGAAACAGGCAGTCACCAGTTCTTTGTAAGTGTCACAGTTTGTCACCATTCAAAGTCCTATCACCATGATCATGATCCCAGTAAAATGCTACAGTATGCATTATCTCCTCTTTTTTAATGGGGAAACTGAGGTACAGAGAGGCTAAAGATCCCAAAACAGACATTAAAAATAACTAAGGTTCTTTGTTCTTGCTTATGCACGAATGTACTGTATTCTTATCATTACAACTATTTTTGAAGTATAGCACTGTTTATTCCCCATATAAAAATCGGTTCCTAAAGTTCTGAAGACTGCTTGGTCAGTAAAGTGCTTGCTGCCCAAGCATGAGGCTCTGAGTTTGGATCCCTAGCACTACTCAGCCAGGCATGGTGGTATGGTGGGACACATCTGTAATCACGGTGCTGGGAAAGGGGGGAAAGGAGGATCCCTGGGGCTTGCTGGCCTGCAGCCAGTCTAACTGAATCAATGGGGCATACTGTCCCAAAAAAAAGAAAAAGAAAACAAGGAGGGTATGGAGGTGGTAGGATGGCTTAACAGGTAAAGTTGCTTTTGCCACCTAACATGATGACTTGAGTTAAATCCCTCTAACCCACATAATGAAGGGAGAAAACCCAAGTCCTTCAAGTCACCCTCCATCTCTACATGTGTACTAGGGTAGAGAGACAGACAACATACAGACACAGACACTAAATAAATAAATGTTGGGGGAGGGATTCTAGAAAGATGGTTCAGGAGTTAGGAACATTTGCTGCCCTTACAGAGGACCCAGGGTCAATTTCTAATACCCACAGAGTGGCTCACAATCATCTGTAGCTCGAGTTTCACAGTATCCAACATCTCTTCTAGGCTGAAAGGCACCAGGAACGCACATGGTGCACAGACACAAAATGCAGGCAAAACACCTGCAAGACTTATTTATAAATTTAAATTAAAAAAAAAAAAGACTTTTAAAGCAAGTTTTTTAAGAAAAGGATCTGTAAATATAAAAAATAAAGTTGTTGGTAAAACACTAGCTTAGCATTCACGGAGACCTTAGGTTCAATTCCAAGTACTAAGAAAGGGAAGTTTGTAAAAAAGACATAAAACAAGTCAGACCAAAAGTCACCACTGCCTTTATCTGAGACTTTGTGCTATATTTAGCCAAAGTAAAGCATAGTGCAACTTCTTCAAGATGAGAACCTTTTAAGACAGCCTATGGGCAGTGGGATTAAAACATAATAACTGCCATGAGGTTCAAGAAGCAGAGAGGAAAGGGCTATGTCCTATAATGTATTATTCACCAGATCTGGTCTGGCAGTTCGACTTCCAGATTCCATTATCGGAGACTAATGCCTCTAAATTTATTGCCAATAATCAACTGGTATCAGTTTAAAAAATAATTTCAAGATGGTGGCAACTATAGTCTAAGGGATAAAATTCTGATATTTATGTTTACATCAGAAATATAAACTATATAGGAAAATCATCCAGACTCAAGGCGTCATCTAAACTGTAATCTCCACTGATGCTTTTTTCTGTCTGTTTTTCTTCCTTCCCTTCGTTTCCTTCCTTCTATTTCTGAGACAGTTTCTTCACTAGGTAACTGACTGAGAAATCTGCCTATCTCTGCATCTGCCTCTGAAGTGCAGCACCATGCTCCTCAGATAACGGTTTTGCTTTCCTCTGGTGCTGAGGACTGAGTCCAGGGACTCCTGCATGTGATCTTGCAACAATGTATTCTTCCCCGGCCCTGAGGATTGAGTCAGGGGACTCGTGTATGTGATCTGGCAACAATGTATCCGTGCCCAGCCCTGAGGACTTTTTGTATTAGTGCTCTCCAAGCAGCACTGGACTGCTTGGAAGATGAGAAATAGAGCTTTAATATGTTATTACACACCATTTCATCCCTATAAAACAATATTGAGAGATTTAGATTTATTTTTATTTTCTTGAGACAACATTTTGTGGCTCAGGCTGCCCCAAACTCACAATTTTCTGTTGTAGCCTCCCAAGTGTTAGGATGACAGGTGTGTGCTGCCACACTTGGTAAAAGCATTCATTTTAAAATAATTTTTTTCCTTTAGGATAACAAACAAGAGACAGAAAGACTATATAAGTACAAATACGGGCTTGCTTATGCTTTTCTGTTTCTTCATGGGCATTACATTTGGCCAAAGAAGGAACATGTAACCAACAAATAAGTGTCCAGTCAAATGGTTTACTGAACCTATTATGTGCTAGACTTGATTTAATAACTTTATATACTCAGTCTCTTCAAAATGAAATGGATACTATTACTTCCATTATGCAGATAATAAAACTGAGGAAAAAGAGTTAATTATCTTACTTAATGTGACACAGCAAGGACTCAAACCTCACAAGTCTTGCTTTAGGGCGGCCTAATAACCAGGCTGGAGAGATGGCTCAGTAGATAAGAGCCCTGGCTGTTCTTCCAGGACCCTGGTTCTATTCCCAGCACCCACAAGGCAGCTCACAACTATCTGAAACTCCAGTTTCAGGGGATCTAGAGCCAGTCAGAGATATACAGTGAGATCCAAAATACATTTTTTTAAAATATTGGATTTTCACAAAATACTTTTTTCATACAAAGTACACTGTAAGAAAGAGAACACATATTAGATATGAAAGCATCAGACTGTCATTACCCAAAACCAGGGGCCAATCCCAACATTACTAATGAAGTATCAATCAGACCTGATATTTGGGTAAGATGCAGCATGAAATAACTATAAAACGTGTTATCTAAAAAAAATTTTTTTAAATCCATCAGGCCTCTTAGTTTATCTCTATCAGGATGCTAAAGGAATAGGTAGTAACACAATAGAGAACTCATTACATGCAATGGATGCCCTAAGGTATTAGGCTTAATTTCTTTTGAGGAATCCTTACTCAGTGGGGCTGAGTGTTAGGTTAATAGTAGTCAGTGCACTGGTATCCCCATAGTCTCAACTACTCAGGAAGCTAAAGCAAGAGACCACTTGAGCCCACTGACTCTATGAAATCATATCTCAGAAACAAAATGGCTGGAGGCTGAAGAGACTGCTCAAGACTGAGGTTAAGAGCATTGCTGCTCTTTTAGAGAACCGAGAACCAGAGTTCAGATAGCAGAACTCACACTGAATAGCTCAAACTGCTTATGAACTCTAGCTCCAGGGGAACATATGCTATCTTCTGACTTCCACTGACACAGAAAACCTATAGAAAAATAAAAACAGCAAGAAAAACTGAGGGACAGGTTTGTTTGCACATACCGGTAATAATGCATCTGAGAGGCAGAATCAGGTAGAAGAGGGAGGGGAAAGGGGGAATCAGAAGTTCAGGGCCATCCTCAGCTTTGAAGCTATGAAACTTGCTACAAAGCAAGTTTGAGGTCGGTTTAGGATGCATGAGACTCTTTAAAAAAAATTGGTTTGCTGGGTGACTTAAAGATGCTGCTACTAAGACTGATGGTCTGATCCCTGGGACCCAAATGGTAGGAGAAAAATCAGCTTACGCAGACTACTCTCTGACCTCTATGCACATTCTATGATGCACAGGTTTGTATGTTCCCTTCCCCACAATAAATACATGAAATTTTAAGAAATTATATGTGGTGGTATACATCTTTAATCTTAACACTTACTCAGAAGGCAGGGGCAGGTAGATCTCTGAGTTCCAGGCCAACCTAGTCTACAGAGAGAAATCCTGTCTCAAACAAACAAAACAAACACACAAGAGACTCTTGGTTGTAGTTTAGTGGTAGAGCACTTCTGGTATACAAGAGGCTGAGTTCAAGCCCCAACACCACAAAATAAAACAAACATAGGATATGTTTTCCAAGTTATCTGAATATAATTGTGTTAATTTTTTCTAATTTTCTACAATACTATTTTCTTTAAAATAAGTGGCCAATTAAAAATTTAAAGATACTTATTTTCCAAGCAGGTTTTAACATCAAATTGAATATAATTTTAAAGTAAGTTCTGTTTAATATATGATATTTTAGTTAGTACTAAAAGAAATCCTTGAAAAATGCCATATTATTGAGAAAATAAAGCTGGATAGTAGAATCTTACGGACCAGACAATAATAAAACATTTCAAGCTTTGCAGGCCATATTGCTTCTATGAAAACTACTCAGTTCTACTTAGACAGTCTAATACATAGTCTGCACATAGATAACATTTAGCCCAAAGAGTCCTGGTGTGTTCAATAAAATTCCTATATACGCTACCAGCTCATAAACAGCAAATCTACCCACTTCCAGTCTAAACTACTAAAAAAATCCAACTCCGATATTAGCTAATGTACAGTCAAGTAAAGTCTTCTATTATTTCTTTATCAAAATGTCAATTATCTTTATGTTTTTCCTAGTAAAAAAAGTTTATATGTACTTCCTTTAGTGTGTCCTTTATCAAGAACCAATAGCTTTTATATATCATAAGAATTGAGTTCAAGTTCTAAGTCAATAGTTAAATAAGATTAAATCCATTCCCAAAATAGAGATATCACCCTCACAGGATTACAAAGATGTTCAAGAAGTATAGATTTTAAAGTATTTTGTAGTATAAAAGTGTTTTGTATAAACCAGGTGGTAGTAGTGCACACCTTTAATCCCAGCACTCAGGAGGCAGAGGCAGTTGAATCTCTATTGAGTTTGAGGTCAGCCTAGTCTACTTAGAGAGTTCCAAGACAGTCAGGGATATATAGAGAAACCCTGTCTCAAAACTCCCAACTCCCACCAAAAAAAGAAAAAGAAAAAAAAAAAAGGTGTTGTATAAATGCCAAAATATTATTATGGCCACATTTGCAAAGAAAGCTGCTTCATACTGTTACAATCAGGTCACAGAATAACAACACTGTGGCTTCTGTCCTTTACCAACAAATGACTATTTTAAACTTACCAATAAAGATACCACTGTACTAGAGTAGAAGGCTAAGTCTTCTATAATTTCTGTGCGCCTGTTGGCTCCAATCCGCAAGGAACGACTATGTACTTCTTCAGGTAACACTGTAAGAATTTCCAGCAAAAAAGGCAAAGAAGTTACATCATTGCTATATCTGGAAAACAAAAGAGGCAGAATATATCATGAGTCAGTGAGAGCCAGAAAATACACAATCACAACACAGCCCATCAGAACAGCCCGGCATTCCAAACAACAAAAGCAGCATTCCAAATATTAAGAAGAGATGAAAATATAGTCTTCGTTTTATTTCATTTTTGGTTTTTTTTCAAGACAGGAACTCTGCATGGTTTGGACATCCTGGAACTCACTCTGTAGACCAGGATAGCCTTAAACTCACAGAAATCCATTTGCCTCTGACTCCTCAGTGCTGGGATTAAAGCCATGTGCCACCAATGCCCAGCAAATGTTTGTTTTATTGAGACAAATTTCCAAACATTCCATGCTGGCTTCTAACTTGTTAAATGGCTGATGAAAAACAGGGAGGGAGTAAGGAAGGGAGGGAGAATAGATATGGAGGTAGAAAGGAAGATAAGTCAGTTTTAGTTAGCTTTTTAAAAAGATTTATTTTGCCAGGAAGTGGTGGCGGACGCCTTTAATCCCAGCACTTGGGAGGCAGAGGCAGGCGGATTTTTGAGTTTGAGGCCAACCTGGTCTACAGAGTGAGTTCTAGGACAGCCAGGGCTACACAGAGAAATCCTGTCTCAAAAAACCAAAACCAAAAAAAAAAAGATTATTTTTTTTAAATTATATGTGTGGAGGCTGTGCTATGTGAACATGAATGTAAATACTCACAGGTCAGTCAGAAGTGCCAGATGCCCCTGGAGCTGGAGTTATAGGCAACTGTAAGCGACCCAATGTGGGTGCTGGGAAGTGAACTCAGGTTATCAGGAAGAGCAGTATGAGCCACCTCTCCAGCTCTCTTAGTTACTTTTAAAATATTGTATGTGTTTACAAACATGCACAGTCAAATATTTGGCTAATTTGGCTTGGTTCTGTATTATCAGAAGTCTCCAGTATTCAACACCAATATCTTTCTGACTCTGTAGGTCTGATCAATCAGAATGACTCAATTTAAAAGATAGCCACCAATTTCATGAGCTCTATGTCATATGTGGACTTAAGAGTTTATCCAAATGCCGAGAGGTGGTGGCGGACGCCTTTAATCCCAGCACTTGGGAGGCAGAGTCAGGCAGATTTCTGAGTTCGAGGCCAGCCTGGTCTACACAGTGAGTTCCAGGACAGCCAGGGCTACACAGAGAAACCCTGTCTCGAAAAACCAAAGAGTTTATCCAAAAAAAAAAAAATGTGGGTTACTACATTTATTGATTGATTGATTGGTACCATAGCCTTGAATTTATTTATTTATTTGCTTATTGGCAGACAAGGTAGCCTTGTTTGTTTATATTCATTCCTTCATTCATTCACTTATTGGCAGACAATGTAGCCTTAATAGGCTGGGAACTCAATATGCAGCACAGATTAACCTTGAACTCTGCCTATCTCTGCCTCTTGAATTCTGGGGTTAAAGACATGTAACCACCATGCCCAGTCCCAAAATTTACTTTCTTTAAACAAAGTTAATAATATATAACTCAGGGGCTAGAGAAACTGAAGTCTGTAAGTGTACTTGTCACCAAGCCTGATGACTCGAGCTCAATCTATAGAACCCACGTGGTAGAGAGAACTAGCTTATCCCTCAAGCTGTCCCTCTGAACTTGACATAAATAATGTGGCATGCATACCCACAACAAACTAACAAATAATTTTTTGCAGAGAAATAAAAAGTATATCGATTGTGAATGGAGAAATAAACAGCTCAGTGGTTAAGAGGACTTGCTGCTCTTGCAGAGGACAAAGACTCAGTTGCCAGCACCCACATCATGAAGCTCCCAACTATCTGTAACTCCAGCTCCAGAGGACAGGATGCACATGCCCTCTGAGGGCACTTGCACTCATGTACACATACCCACATGCAGATACACATACCTACACATAATTAACTTTTTAAAAATCTTTTTTAAATATGTAATTTTATATTCAAAATTTAGAGAATAATCAAATATCTAGTTAGTGGATTTCTAGTTAGCAGATTTCTCTGTGTGGATTTATGGTAATCCAAAAAGTAAGATACAAAAGACAAATTACTTACTTTTCTACCAATGTCTGTACGCATCCCTTCCAAGAAGGCATCTGTAGGGCGAGGTCTGCTATTGCTAAAGCCAGCTGAACAAACAGGAAGAGAGACTAAATGAATCTACAGACCAGAGAAACAGACACCACAAGGCTAACAGAAAGCAGACACATTTCTTCCCAACAATGTGACAGTTAAGACGAGCATCCTTTCTCCTCCTTCCCCATGAAAGTTTATCCACCCATACATCTAGTTAGCTACAAATTACTTGGATTTAAAGATTAACCTTAAAAATTAAAGACAAAACCAAAAAAAAAAAAAAACCTCAACAAGGCCGGGCGATGGTGGCGCACATCTTTAATCCCAGCACTTGGGAGGCAGAGGCAGGCGGATTTCTGAGTTTGAGGCCAGCCTGGTCTACCGAGTGAGTTCCAGGGCTACACAGAGAAACCCTGTCTCAAACCCCGCCCCCCCCAAAAAAAAAACAAAACTCAACAAAATATACTTGGTCACTAGAATGTTTCCATTGATGTTTCTGAGACAGTTTCATGTAGCTCAGGCTAGCTTCAAACCCACTATGTAGTAGAGATTGCCCTTCAAGTCCTGATTCTCCTTTCTCCATCTCCCAAGTGCTGGGATTATAGGTTTAAACCACTATGCTCAGCTTAAAAACAACAAAATATGTTTAAAAATATAGATGTCCTCAAAATATGCCACTCTTTACCTTTACCTGGCAATACCACAGAACTTCATGGACAAAGCACACTTTGACAAAAAGCCAAAGCTACTGACAAAGCTAGATCTGACTCAACCCTCAATGGATTGCCATCTCCCTTCTCCTTCCATTTCTCATCTTGAAGCATCGTCCAAGAACAGTCCTATGTCAAGCAAAGGACACATGGATATACTTTACTTTCTAATGTATTTCCCTGGCTAACGGAGAAAGGCAAAACATTCAATGTTTCATTTATAAGACTTTTACTAACCAACAGTCCCAGAAAAGATTTTTATAAAAAAGTTAATTACAAGACTCTGATTCAAAATAGTATAGATTTTTTTTAATCATCTGAAATTTTAATGGTGGGAAGCACCACCATTTTCAATATTTAATGTTTGAAGCCTAATGAACCAAAGACTAATAAAAAGATTAAATTTTTTATGCTGCTATAGTTGTGAAAATATAACAATAAAATTATATTACCTTACATGGCCTATCAATGCTAACCAAAATGTATGTAATATATCCAAATGATCTTACAAATTTCTTTACTGAGTACAGGATTTACCTGTGTTACAATGACAGGTGACAAGTCTTTCAAGTTCTGAATGTGAGTTAGCAATGAGTCCCTTAAAGAAGCATGAGAGTCTGTGGGGAGCTCATAAAATGAGGTCTGAATCTTCATTTTCATGGTCTGGGCGGCAAAATAGCATGATTCCACATCCTGTCGGATCTGTAACAACTGATCAGAAATCTCCCAGGCATGAACCTGTAAGTAAATAAATATTATTTTTTATAAATAATTTTAAAGTCATATAACCTTAACATATAGCTAGACTAAATAAAAGAAAAGAAAAATTTGACAAATTAAGACTTTGTGATTTATTCTAGTATGTCCGAATGGCCTAAGACATATTAAATGCATCAAAAGACAGAATCTAGAAAATTAGAATAATCAACTATATTGGAAGGTGATAAAGAAAAATGTCCTAGAAATTTCTACTAAAACTAAAACATTACTAAAAGCTTCTGATCCTATTTTTAAGTTGAATGTTTCTTCTCTTTTTCCCTTTAAATGTTTTGTTCACTCTGAGACTCTTGAAACTTTTTAATATATCTATAAATAGAAAAATATATTCTATTGGTCTCACTGAACATACTTTTCCAACATTAGCATCTCATAGAACAGGAGACATATCTTGGTCCAAATGAAATTTCCACATACTTCATTTGTTTTCTTATATGATTATATGACAAATTTTGACAATGCTACTAAAATCATTTTCAAAAAATAAGAAACTTGTCTATAGAAATAAGAATAAGAGGAAGAGGAAGAAGAAAGAAGAAGAAAGAAGAAGAAGAAAAAAGAAAGAAGAAAGAAGAAAAAAGAAAGAAAGAAGAAGAAGGAAGAAAGAAAGAAAAAGGAAGATGAAGAAGAGGAAGAGGAATAAGAAGAAGAGAAATAATTTAAAAAACACAACAAGCTGGGCGGTGGTGGCGCACGCCTTTAATTCCAGCATTTGGGAGGCAGAGGCAGGAGGATTTCTGAGTTTGAGGCCAGCCTTGTCTACAGAGTGAGTTCCAGGACAGCCAGAGCTACACAGAGAAACCCTGTCTCGAAAAACCAAAAAAAAAAGATATTTTGTTTATGTATATTCTTGTGTGTCTTCATATATGCATATATACATGCATGCACGTCTCCAAAGAAGCTGGAAGAAATGATGTCACATTCCCTGGAGCTGGAGTTACAGGAAATTGTGAGCCAGCTAGTGTAGATATTGAGAACTAAGCTTCTGCAGAGACTACTCTTAACCACTGAGCCACGCTTCCTGTCCCCAGTATTGATGTGTACTTTTTAAATTCTCCTTCTGTTTCTTAGTTTTTAAATTAATTAAACCCTGTCTCAAAAAACCAAAAAACCAAATCTTATGACTAATAGCTAGCCACAATTATAAATGGGAATCCTATTTTTAAAGAGAACTCGGAGAAAAGCATGCACAGCACACAGTAGACAATTAATGAATTCTCAAATTCTAATTCAATTGTACACCAAGCCACCTCTTCATAAAACAATTCTAAAACAGACCAGCAATAATAATACAATGGGGAAAAAAAGAATCAATCTTAATTTTGAAACAGTGCCAATTGTGAAGGGTTTTTTTTTTTTTTTCTGTTTTGACTTGTTTTTGAAACAGACATATCTCAGACTGGCTTCAAATTTACTTATCCTCCTGTCCCTACATCCTGAGAGTTGGATTAACAGCTGTGTAACACCATTCTCAGTCTATGCAATGCTGGAGATTGAACTGGGGTGTGTGTATGCTAGGCACTGGACAAAGTGAACTACATCTCTAGCCCCACATATATTTTTCTAGTCAATTTCTTTTCTTTTGTTTCCTTCTTTAGCCTCTTAACTGACCCTACCTACTTCCTGAGAGGGTCTCCTACATAGCCTGGAACTTACTATCTTTCTCTTTCAGTGCTGAGATTACAGCATGCATCACAGATGCAACCCTCAAGTCCATGGCTTCTTAAACTGCATCATTTAAGTGACCATAAGGTCCCAAGAAGACAACACTGGCAACATTACAAGATTTCTGAACATACAATGATGAAAATTAATTCAAAACTAAATATTTGGTGAATCCAAGACATTTTAGGAAGTATTCAGGTGTGTTGAAAAGGACTACAACTTCACTGTAGCATTTGTTCTGAACACACAGCATATGCACGCCACCAAGCACACCTTCCCACCATCTAATGCCAATGACTGCTACTTAAAACACCTCATCTCAAGACTTCAGATTATTCTGGTATGAAATTATGTTTTAACTATACAGTTTTCTGCTCTTACAAAAACATTCTAGCTTAATTACAGGAAGCCAAGAGTTAATATTTTTAACATGATTCCCATCATGTATTCTAAGAATAATCAGTTTAACTTTGGACAGTAAGTATTATGTCAGAATGTCTTAATTTAAAAAAAAAACTATTCTTTGAGGGGCTGGAAAGATGGCTCAGGTTAAGAGCACTGGCTGCTCTTCCAGAGGACCCTGGTGCAATTCCCAGCACCCACAAGGCAGTTTATAACTATCTGTAACTCATTGGTCTTATTGGACATACTTTTCCAATGTTAGCACCTCATAGAACAGGAAACATATCTTGGTCCAAATGAAATTTTCACAGGTTCCAAGGGACCTAACACCCTCATACAGACAACACATGTAGGCAAAAGACCTATGCACATAAAATAAGAACGAATAAATCATTTTGAAAAAAATCATTTTGAAAAATCATTTTTTTGAATTGTTAAGGAGTTCTATTTTAAACGACATTAAGTTAACTTTAGCCTGGGATTGGGACAGAATTTCTAATAGCTTTTAGAATGGACCTAAATATCTGCCATTTTGTATTATATGCTTAACTGATTTGATTTCAGAATGGAAATTAAAATCAAAATGCTGATCAATTTTGAGAGTTTGAGGAAAGATTGAAGGAGCTGAAGGGGATGGCAACTCCATAGGAAGACCAACAATATCAACTAAACTGGATCCCTGGGAGCTCCCCGAGACTAAGCCACTAACCAAAGAGCATACACGGACTGGTCTGTGGCCCCTGACACATGTGTAACCGAGGACAGCTTTGTCTGTCCTCAGTGGGAGAGGATGCGCCTAATCCTGTAGAGACTTGATGCTCCAAGGAAGGGAGTGTGGGGGGGTGAGGATGACGATTGGGTAAGTGGGGGAGCACCTCTCAGAGGCAAAGTGGAGGGGGAGGGGGTGGAGAACTCTTGGAGGGAGACCTAGGAAGGGGGGCAATATTTGGAATGTAAATAAATGAAACAAAAAAGAAAATAAAGAAAAAGAAAATCACTGAAGGTGTTCTATGTCTTGCAGTATCTAATATGCAGCAGCTAAGACTTATTGTATGTATTTGTATCTGTAGGCATTCACACACATTCACACACCTTCCTTCTACATGAAATGGCTTGACAGAAGAAAATCATTGCCTATGACATTTGACATTACTTGTTACAGGTAAGGATTTTTCTTTCTCATACTGTAAGCAGGAAAGCAGTACACCCTATCAGTGAAAACTTAATAACCAGAAGAACTTTGAAGAGATTGCCTGATTAATGCTGCTAAGACATCCATGCCTTCCATTAGTGCATTAAGTAGAGATTTCTTCTCTAATACAGTGGTAAATACTATCCTTGTTAATCTTTTACACAGAAATAAAAAGCAACTGAAACACTTCAGAAGAAAATGAAATATGATATGCTGAAAATATTATAAACATTTTCTATTCAGTCAAACTAAATTCCATTATAAAAGCCACAAACTGTCACATGTAAGAATTCAGACTCAAAAAAAAAAAAAATCAGAGATGATTCCTCTGAACCCTTTTTAAACAGAATTTTAAAAAGAGCTAACAACTAACTTCAGGAACAAGAAGGCTTAACTGGTAAATGCACTTATACCACAAGTCTGATGACCCACACTTGGATCTCCAGAGCCCACATAAACCCAAGCCGTCACGGCATGTGTCTATAGCCTGGGTACTCCTGGGAGACAAACCACAAGAATTCCCTGTAAGTTCCAAGACCAGAAAGCCTACAGTGCACAGCACAGTGGCAAATAGCTAGAGAGACCCTGCTTCCAAGTACAAGGTGAGAACTGACACCAGAGGCTGTCCTCTCCCTTCATCACAAGTGCCGTACCATGGCAGGCACAATTAATCACACACGCGCACACACACAGAAACAATTAATCATACACGCACACACACAGAATCATTTTGTTTTAAAATGGCTTCTAGCAGGCAAGAGAGTTTACTGTTAGAAGGTTCCTGCTGTCAAGCATTCAATTCCTAGGATCCACCCAATGAGAGAACCAACCCCATAGACTATCCTCTGACTTCCAAAGGTTGGTATGACCCACACTCACACTTATGCACATACATACAAGTTAATTAATTAATTTTTAAAAACTAAGCGTCAGATAACCAAATGATTAGATGGTGAGGCTTCCACATTGATGGTTAGTAAAGAGCAAGAAGATTCAAAGGAAGTGTTCACAGTGTCTGACAGTTTACAGTCTGCCCATCAAAGAATGAGAAAGAAAGCATACAAAAATAAACTTAACTGGGGAACAGGGTCGAGAGCATGTATCAGAGATAGTGCCCTTCTATTTCCTGTGCAAATGCCTGGATTTGCTCTCCAACCCTGTAAGTAAGTTAATAATCATTACTTCTCATATGTGTACTGATAGTGGTAGCATTGGTTCTATTAGTCTAAAGCTATTAAGTTAGCATGGGATAACTTAGAATAGGCTGTTCTAATTCTACTATGTCTTGTCAATTCTGAATTCAAAATAGAAGAAAATACAGATATAGCACAGAGGGATAAAACCTATGGCACTTAATTTGATTTTAAACAAACAAACACAAAAACTACTTGGAATGTAGCTCAGTGGTGAGCGTTCAATTTCCAGTGCCCTCCCACCACCAAACAAAAGACGGGGGAAAAAAAATAGAGAACTAGGGAGATGGCACTGTCAGTAAAGTCCAAGCATGAAGACCTGAGTTCTATACCCAACACCAAGTTCAAAGTGGGGCATGGTGGCTCATGGGGAAGCAGAAATATAAAGGATCCCTTCATAAAGGTAATTTAGCAAATAAACTATTTAAACACATATTTAGTATAAATCATCATACTGAAAACAGTAGATTTAACACTGACAACAAAGCACATCACCAGAAATGACTGTGGAAGAGAGCACTGTAATTCAATACTATTTCTAGATTAAAGATCAAATCTATTCTTTTCTTCTCCTTTAATATAGTCTGGCCTTAGGTGATTGGTACTTGTGTAAGAGACAGAACATGGTAGAACTGATGTTATAGAACTTCAAGGGAAGTGGTAGCGCACGCCTTTAATCCCAGCACTTGGGAGGCAGAGGCAGGCAGATTTAATCTTAATCTTTCTTAACCCTTAATCTTTCTTTTTTTTTTTGAGTGAATTTTGCCATGTTGCCCAGGCTGGCCAGGATTTCCTAACACTCCTAACGTAACCTCTTCCCATATACTTTAAATTGTGGGTGAATTACTCAACGTAAGTTGTTATCCTGTTAAAAGTATATAAGGAATTAAGGAAACAAGAACAAGAAGAAAGTTCTGTACAAGGGTGCTAGGAGTGTAGTCTGATGGTAGAGTACCGGAATTAAGGAAAAAAGAACAAGAAGAAAGTTCTGTACAAGGGTGCTAGGAGTGTAGTCTGATGGTAGAGTACCGGAATTAAGGAAACAAGAACAAAAGGAAAGTTCTGTACAAGGGTGCTAGGAGTGTAGTCTGATGGTAGAGTACTGGAATTAAGGAAACAAGAACAAGAAGAAAGTTCTGTACAAGGGTGCTAGGAGTGTAGTCTGATGGTAGAGTACCTGCCTAACATGTACATGGCCAAGTCTAGTCACCAGTACCCAAAACAAACAAGAACAAAAACCAAAAAAACCCTGCAATGTCATGTAATGTTTAATATGTCAGAAAACCCAACTGTAACATTCTTATAGATGTTTCTTTTTATTATGTTTGCTTGTTTATTGTTTCCCCTGTTTTTGTCAAATATTTCCTGACTATAGACATCTGGAGTACAGTACAACAAGCATTCTCTGTAGATTCAACAAGAAATGCAACAAGAAATGTCAGACTTGGTGTACATAACCGAGATTAATGAAATATCACGAGACTAATATGGTTCTTGAAAAGGTTCTAAAATTTATCTTAATTATGTAAAAAACAAAGCTGTTCATGTTTAGTAACTCGATTTCACTGAAGATACACAGTATTTTATAACTTTAAAACAAAAATAATTTGTTGTATAAGATTCCCATTCCCAATTTTGTCCAATCTACTTTCAGAAACCTTAATTTAAAAAAAAAATCCAATATATACATTTTGGAAGTTTTAAGTTTATTTGAGCAATAACTAAAATTTGTTTCTTTTTTTTCTTTGGTTGCTGAGATGCATTCAATTTGAATAAGTTAATATCTCCAACAATATAATTTCTGCCTTGTCTGTATTTTCCAGCAACCTTTACTGCACTTTTAGAACGTGTGTGTGTGTGTG
>NW_021604592.1:8906698-8927790 GCF_004785775.1 Grammomys surdaster
AGAAGGCAGAGGCAGGCGGATTTCTGAGTTCGAGGCCAGCCTGGTCTACAGAGTGAGTTCCAGGACAGCCAGGACTACACAGAGAAACCCTGTCTCGAAAAACCAAAAAAAAAAAAAAAAAAAAGACAAAATTTTATTTTAGCTCTTCTGGATCAATACTTACAGAAAATGTTTTCTAATATTAAAAAAAAAACCAACAATAAAAACCAAATATCTCTCTAAATTAAACAGCTAAAAAGCTGGCTCTTTATTCAACATAAGTGACATATTTGGGAATTAAAAAAACACAACAAATTAACTCCAATTAAGCTTAGTTTTTCTCCTAGTTGCCTAATATTCATGGATGTCGTCTGTTTCTATGGTACATGGCACACAAAAGGCTTGATCATCAGTCCTAGATACACTTAAGTCAAACATGATTTATGGTTACATAAAGTCACCCATGACTAAAAACAGGATCCCATCAGTTAGGCACCATTTTCCTTCTGATCATATCCAAAAAGCTGAGAAACAATTCAAAACTAGAATGTGCCCAGGTGCCTTGCCAGTCAGATGTGATTACCTAAAAAGTATGAGAGAAAAGAAAGAATTGTTTTCCTTCAAGAGAATTTCCCAGGAGATGGAGAGGAGAGAAGTCCACCAGCCGGGTTGGTGGTAGCTTGTGAATGGTCCAGATCCCAGCAGGTTTTGATGAGATGATTCATCCTTGGATGCAAGAAAGTAGGGTAAAGGGGAACTTTCCCACCACTCAAATTTGGAAATAAGCATTCCATTAAGGCAGTAAAACAAAAGCCAATAAAAACAGGTATTTCTTTCACACCACTGACACACCTCTGTTGTTCTTTAGAGCCTCTTCTCTTTATGGTTGTTGGCCAGCTGACTCTGTTATAGTGTTTTACTTCGCTTTTCCACTTCTGCCTTCAATCCCTTGTATTTGTCTGTCCTGTAAGCAAGGACTTAGGTTATGCGGCTAGTGGCTAACTCGCACAGAGATAGAAGACAATGAGCAGCCTGTCTGCAAATGGTGCTTACTCACTGGCCTGTCCCACCCATAACGAGATAAGGCTCCAGAGCCATTGAGAGAGGCCTGGAAGAGGCTTCTCGGGACTAACCCCTGAGAACACTCAGAAACTCCTTCTTAAAGTCTTTATATATCACTACTTCAGTCGTAATGAAACCCTTTACAAAATCTTTTTCACAAAGATTAACCAAGTGGACATTTGTTTTGAGTAAGAAAATCCAATACTTCAATCTCTCTGTCATTCCAATCATAACTTCTCCCCACTTTTTCTTCCCCTCTCTGGCTTGTTTCTTATCTCCTCTCAAGGCCAGCTTTCCTAGTTTATCTATAGTGGACCCAATCACTTCCCCCATCTTGGAGTAGGATCTAACTTCCTTCAACAACATGCATAACCTCTTCAAATGTGCATTCCAGATTAAAATCCCATCCCAGGCACTAATGTAAGATAAAAAGGCATTCCAAGTATCCCTGCCCCTTGTGAGCTCATTCCACAAGGCCAGCAATATCCACTCCATTTAAGAAACCAGGAATCTTGTTTGCTAGCCTGTGGTGCAGGCAAAATGGAACTTTTCATCTAGCACAGGAACTTTCCTCTCTTTGGGATAGATGGTACAACACGGGAATTTCCTAGTGAAGCCTCACTATTGGTTAACAGACCAAAAAAGGTAGACTTCCCAACATTTGGCAATCCAATACCATTTTCAGTGAGGTTCCAAGTCTTCCAATGACTGGGGATGGTTTAATTTCACCTCTTCCCCTTTCCAGCAGCATGGTGCTGAGGGTAGATAATTGCATCAAGTCTGGGGCTGCAGAAACTGGTGCCAATGGCATCTGGAGGTAGGAAGGATGGCAGGCTGTATTTTGCTTTTTTGAGGTCAAGTCTCACTCTGTAACCCAAACTGGCCTTGAACTCACAGAAATCTTAGTCTCTCAGATACCGAGGTCAGCTGCACGAGCGTGTACATCTTGCTTTAGTTATCTATATTTCTGACTTAACTATTTCAACCTTTTTAAAAGTAGAGACTTAAAAAATAAAGGAGAAAAGGAGCTGGAGATGGCTCAGCAGTTAAAAGTGCCAAATACTCTTGCAGAAGATCTAAGATCGATTCCCAGAGTCAACACTGATGCACACAACTGTCTGTACTTTGTGAGCTTGCAACACAAACCTGATGACTTCAGTTCAGTCCCGGGAACCCAGCCCAAGGTGGAGAGAGAACTGAGTCCTAGAGATGGTCCTCTGACCAATACACAAACACACAATAAAGTAACACACATACACACACACTAAAGTAATAATGGCTGGATAGATGGCCCAGCAGTTAAGCAAATTTCTGTTCCAGGGCAACTGACACCTTCTTCTGGCCTCTGAGTATCAGGCAGACACAGAGTACACAAATATACATGCAAGAAAAGCAAACTAAAATAAAAACAAATGCAATCTTCTTTTTAAAAAGTAATTTTTCTAACAAGTCTTGGTAAATTTAAAAAGACTGAAATCACAGAAGGGTTGGTGGCTCATGTTTGCAACCCCAACAGTAGGAGGTTGAAACAAAGGACTAGGTCAACTCCAGACACTGATACCTTGCAAAGCCTTGATCTGTTAGTTTAAAAGACAAAGAAACAAACAAAAAATCTTAAGATCAGGAGCAAAACTCTATTCAGTATGGTACTATAAATTCTAAGCAGCAAGAAAAAAGAAATAAAGTCATCCAAATTGGAAAGGAAAAGTGAAATGATCATTGCTCATGGATAACATGATCTTAGATTAGAAAACTCAAGTCCTTCAATGTGCACACACAAAGTAGACCTAGATAAGGATTTAGATCAGTTGGTAGAGTGCTTGCACAGCATGTATGAAAATCTGAATAGGGTCCTCAATACCACATAAACCACATATGGTAGAGTTTGAGGCCAGCCTGAACTACAGAAGACCCTGTCTCAAAACTCCCGACCACCAACAAGGGAAGAAGTGGAGTAAGCAGAAGAAAATCATCTTAGAGGCAAGTAAGGTAGTTTTCCTGGTTATTAGGGAGGCTGGAACAGGGGTCTGCTTAAGCCCAGGGGCTGGCCATCAACTCAAATAAAACAAAGCAAAACAAAACAAAATAAAACAAAATAATTAAAGCTAGAAATCTATGGTTGATCAAACTAGAAGTCTCTGTATGTTAGAATCTACCATTGAGCCGGGCGGTGGTGGCACACAGCAAACCTGTTTCGAATATCCTGGAGGTTCTCAGCCATATGTACATCCATTAGTCCATGGTCCCTGCCATGATGATCATGTGGCACATGCCTTTAATCCCAGCACTTGGGAGGCAGAGGCAGGCGGATTTCTGAGTTCGAGGCCAGCCTGGTCTACAGAGTTAGTTCCAGGACAGCCAGGGCTATACAGAGAAACCCTGTCTCGAAAAAAACAAAAACAAACAAAAAAACAAAAACAAAAAAAAAGCTACGTTAGACTACAAAGGCCCTGTCTCAAAAAGCAAAAAGAAAATGAGAATAGCAACCAAAATTATAATTACTGACTTCTTTTCTTTTTTAAAAGACAAAGTCCCAAGTAGCTCAAGCTGGCCTCTTACTTGCTCTGTGGCCAATGATGACTCCACCTCCTGAATGTGAGCATTATAAATCTACACACCTCAATTGTGGTACTGGGAATGGACCCAGAGGCTCATGCACACTAGAAAAACACCAACTGAGCTACCATAATTTCTACAAAGTGAATTAGTTCCAGGACAAGTGAGGCTACACAGAGAAACTCTGTCTCCAAAATAATAATAAGAGATATCTCCAGAATAGTTTTTATTTGTATCCTTAACTCTCATAGCTCAGCTGTAAAACTCTGCTGTGATTACTTCAGCCTTTGTATTCTATTTTTGTTTTGTTTTGTTTTATTTTGTTTTTTTCGAGACAGAGTTTCTATGTGTAGTCCTGGCTGTCCTGGAACTCATTCTGTAGACCAGGCTGGCCTCGAACTCAGAAATCTGCCTGTCTGCCTCCCAAGTGCTGAGATCAAAGGCATGCGCCACCACCGCCCAGCCTGTATTCTATTTTTTAAGAGAGCATAGCAGTGCTAATGGTGTCTACTGGAAGTCAGAGGACAGCTTCAGGTGGAAGTCTTCACCTCCATGCTGTGACAGGGTTCTTGTTGTTTACCACAATGCAGGCCAGGCTAGCTGACCCACAGGCTTCTGAGATTCTCATTCACTTCGCAGGATCCATAAGAGTTCAGGGTTAAAAAGGACACTCCTGCTTCGGGACTTTTTCGGGCGGGCGGGCTCTGAGGAATCCACACTCAGGCCCTCACTCCTGCACAGCAGCACTGTCCCCACTTAGCTATCTCCCAGCCTAGACCTACCTCTGAGTTCTCATCTGTAGAACTGCACAGGCCTTTCCTGGATGGATCCTTAATTTTTATTTTCAATGATGAGAAGCTTTTTCTACCTAAAACCTAAAAACTGAAACGTTTTGTTCCATGTACTGAGATGCACACCTGTAATCTCAATACATGGGAGACAGGGGCAGGAGAACCAACAGTTCCCATGACACAGAGTTTCAGAAAATTTTCAGAGACAAAAACTTGAAAGAAAACAGGGAATTCTAGAAAAAGAAAGTCTTCTAGAAGGAGTATACCTCAAAATCTTTTCTGAAATACCCTAAAAGCAGCAGCGTATTCAGTTCGAGGCAACTAAAGCAAATAGAAGATCGCTTTGGCACTGTGGATGACGCCACTCAGTTGACAGAGTGCTTGCCAAGCATGAGTGAGACCCTGAGGTAATAGCACTCGCAACACTGACAGAAGGAACTTCAGAAGTTCAAGTACATGCTTGGCTATATAGTAAGTTTGACTCCAACCAAGGCTACATGAGACCTTCTGAGACGGTTATTCTTCATTCTCAACTTGATGAGATTTAGACTAAATGAGATTTGGAAACAAACCCCTGGGAATGCCCATGAGGAATTGTCTAAAGTAGGATAAATGAGGTAGGAAACTAACCTACATGTGAATGGTATCTATCATGCCACAGGCTCGGACCCTGGACTAAATAAAATATAGAAAACAAGTTAAACGGAAGTTATCATAGCTCCCTGCTTCCTGACTGTGGATACAATATCATTAGCCACCTCTTGTTTCTTCTAGCTTACTGTTTCTGCCATGATAGACTATGTTCCCTGAAACTGTAAGCCAAAACAAACCATTCCTAAAACTGCCTTCCCAAATATTTTGTTATAGCAACATGACAAGTATCTAAAATACTGTCTAGGAAAAAAAAAAAAGAAAATTTGCATATTCTAATGATTGTGTGATCTAGAATAAAGTTATAATTTAGAAATGAAATGTCGCCAGGCAGTGGTGGCGCACGCCTTTAATCCCAGCACTTGGGAGGCAGAGGCAGGCGGATTTCTGAGTTTGAGGCCAGCCTGGTCTACCGAGTGAGTTCCAGGACAGCCAGGACTATACAGAGAAACCCTGTCTCGAAAAACAAAACAAAACAAAACAAAAAAAGAAATGAAATGTCCCCAAAGCTGACTGACTGAAATTACCAATCCATCAATGTTTACAGGTGGCATAGTAAGTAATTGGATCATGAAGATTTTAAATTTCATCAATGGGTTAATCCATAAATGAGGGCCATCGGGATAACTCAGCATATAAAGGTTCTCACCGCAAGCTTGACAACCTGAATTTGATCCCTGAGATCAACATGGAAACAAAGTGACTCCTCTGACCTCCACATATTTGCCATGGCATACACGTGTCCCTACCCTACACAAAATAAATCAAATTTAATTAAAGATAGAAAACCCAACCATAAGGGACTACTGGGAAGTGACAGATGTTAGGAGGAGATGTCTAGGTGAAGAAGTAGGAGGGAGACAAGGCATGCATCCTTAAAGAGAATCTGCCTTTTCCTTTTTCCCAGTGACCACGACATGAGCAGTTCTGTTCCGCATGCACTCCCATGCACTCCCTAGCATGATCTGATACTCGGCCTCATCACCTTGGAGGACCATGGAGCTATATGGCCATGGACTAAAAACTCTCAAGTCATGAACCCAAATAAATCTTTCTTCTTTTTGTTTATCTCAGAAACTTTGTCACAGTGATGGTATAAAACTGACTATGAAAACAGGTATTTGCTTTTTAATTGAACTATATAGAGGGTAGTTATATATATTTCCTAGGACAACTCGCCTTAGAAAATTTCCAAATTCCTGTAAAAATATATAGAGCAGAACCAAAAGGGACGAAGAATACTTTCTAACCCCAAATGCCTATTTATTTAATTTTAAGATAGAGAGAATGCCTCACTGTGTACCCCAGGCTAGCGTCAGACTCATGATCATCTACCTGCCTTAGCCCACTAAGTACTGGGATTTCAGGTGTGAGCAACCATGCCCAGCTAGACCTCTAAAGACTTAAAGTTGCCTTGTACACTACTCAGTTGTGCCACTCCTTTCTAATAGTTGTCTTCTGGAATAGGACTATGAGAATGACTTGTCAAACAACCAGGCAAAATGATAATCAAAAGCTAGTAAATGCCAAGCGTGGTGGTACATGCCTATACCACGGGTAAAGGGGAGGATCATGCTGAGCAACATATGAGTTCTAGGCCAGCCTAGGCTCTATAAGACCATGTTTTTTTTTTTGTTTTTTTTTTTGTTTTGTTTTGTTTTGTTTTTGTTTTGTTTTGTTTTTCAAGACAGGGTTTCTCTGTGTAGCCCTGGCTGTCCTGGAACTCACTCTGTAGACCAGGCTAGCCTCGAACTCTCAAACTCAGAAATCCGCCTGCCTCTGCCTCCCAAGTGCTGGGATTAAAGACCTGCGCCACCACTGCCCGGCAAGACCATGTTTCAAAAAGCAAAAAAAAACTACTAAGTAAATTGTTAGTTTAAAAAAATAAGCCTTCCTAGACTATACAGAGTTTGAAGCTAGCGTGGACAACTCTGAGAGGCTCTGTCTCAAACTACAAAATAGAAAAAAGATCTGGAAATACAGCTCAGTGGTAAAGGATACCAATTATGCATGAGGTCCCAGGTTCAATCCCCACTACTGAGTGGGTAGATAGATGTTGGAGATATACCTCAGTTATAGAGCATTTGCTTAGCATGTGTAAGATCCTGAGCATCTAATTCTGCTCCCACCAAAAGCTCCTCTATTCACGATAATCTAGCTAATACTAAACATTTAAGGTAATAATTTATCATTTCATGTTTTAAATTCTGCATTCTAGAGACTGGGAAAAGGAAAGACCTGTTGCTTTAAAACAGTAACAAGTTATCTTGTTTTGGTTACCAAGCCAGACAAATTTTGACCCCGTGGAAGCTAGAGAACATTGCTCACCATCCCTCCTTCTAAGCTGTAGAAAGAAAGGGAGTAAAGGAGAACAGAGAAGACTCTTTACAAGGAGAGAATAAAGCACTTACACTTCAAGGACTTTCTAGCCACAGATGCCAGGTGCTACCCACTGAAATCCAGGCTTGGACTAAGCTCCACATTCTCAAAGGGCCATCTCAACTGAAGCCTGGGGCTCAGAGTCAGCAGGAGGAAGCTGCAGCTCCCACTAGCAGCACATTTCAAAGAGACTGCAACAAGAGAACATGTTCCATTTAAGGTCTGATTCCAATCACCTTCTTCATATAGCAGCAGCTGCAGAACAGATCTTTATATCAGTCGTTTCTTTCAAAGGGTATTTCCATGACTCTGTGATAAATATGAGACAGGCTATGGCCCAGCAATCTTTCACTAACTCCAAGTCCTTCATTGTACTTCACAGCATCTCTGCAAAATATGTTTCTTTTCTTCTTTAATGATGCACTGTAGCTCCAGGACCCACTGCTATATCAACAGTTCTAAAACAGCCAAATCAACCAAAATCACTGATTGGCCCTCAACACCACAAGCACACACCCATACAGGAGCCAAAGGAGTCATTTGTTAGCTGCCAAGATTTAGACACAAATCATGGCTGTTCATTAATCCTGCACAAAAACAACTTAAACTCAATTACTTGAAATCCTTCACAGAACCCAAAAGCTCTGACAAACAGAAAATGAGTTCCTGGAAATAAGATATTCAATGAGACATGAAAAGTAACATAAAAATGTCTGATTGCTGCATTTTTAAGGAAAACCAACCAATGACAGATTTATTTAATGAAAGTTGCTAGGAATAGAGGCAAGATAGTCTAATCTCAACTTCCTGTAGTAAGTTTAACAGACCTGGGGCTGGAGAGATGGCTCCAGTTAAAGGCATTTGCTGCTCTTCAGAGAATGTCAAGGTGGAAGGAAACATTTGTTTAGAGAGCAAATGAATAGCCTAGGTAAGGTAGCTTCTTGAAAGCAAAAAATACAGAAAACTTACTTTCATTCTTGCCAACCTAAGTAAATTCCTAACAACTCAAATACTAGATGAGATTTCAAATTTTTATCAATTTTAAACTTAAAATTCTAAAAGATCTAAGAAACAGTTATTGAGACTCAAAAACAAACAAAAAACAAAAACAAACAAAAACCATGTGACTTTGCAATTCTACTTCTGGACATATATCCCAAAAGAATTGAAAGCAAGGACTTCATGTATAAGCCCTAAGAACACTGCGCTAAGTGAGAAAAGTCTGTAATGCCACAAAAGTATTGATTCCAGAGAGCAATCTATTTCAAAGACAACAGAATGCTGTGGGAAAGGAGAAAAGGGACTGGTTGTGGGTTTGGTTCTGTTTTCTTTTGGTTTGTTTTTTTTTTGGGGGGGGGGGGGGAGGCAGGGGTTCAAGACAGGGTTTCTCTGTGCAGCCCTGGCTATCCTGGAACTCACTCTGTAGACCAGGCTGGCCTCGAACTATGAAATCCACCTGCCTCTGCCTCCCAAGTGCTGAGATTAAAGGTATGTGCCACCACTGCCCAGTGGACTGGTCGTGTTTTAGTAAGTATAAGTTAGCTTTTATAGGAAAAGTACTAGAGATGTATGACAGTAACAAAAACACAACATTAGGTATTTAATGTCACTTAAAATGGCTACAAGGTGAGCTGGAGAGGTAGCTTAGCAGTTAGGAGTGCTTGCTGCTCTTCAGAAGCCCTAAGCTGAATTCCTAGCACTCACATTGGGCATGAGCTTACAACTGCCTTTAATTCCAGCTCCAGGGAGCTGATGTCCTCTCTGGCCTCTGCAGGTCCCAAGATACATGTAACATACCCACACACAAATATGTATAAGTATTTTTTTAAAAGCTAGCCCTGAGCCTGTAATCTATTGAGGAAGAAAGATCATGAATTCAAAGGTAGTCTTGGATCCACAGTGGGACTTTATCTCAAAGCAAAACAACAAGAATGGCTAAAATGGTAAATTTTGTTCTGAAATTTATTTCTCACAATAAAAAATATACACAATCTCTGGGCAGAGTGGCACACGCCTTTAATTTCAGCACCTGGGAGGCAGAGAAGAATTTCTGTAAATTTGGGTCAGTCTGGTCTACACTACAACTTCCAGGACAACCAGGTCTACACTATGTCTCCAAAAAAGGGAGGTAATCAATGGCTCAGTGGTTAAGCTCAAATACTGCTCTTACCGAAGTCCAGGATTCACTTCCTAGCAACCACACATCTGATACTTACAATAACCTGCAACTTCAACTTCAGCTAATACCGTCCTCTGGCATCTGTAGGCACCCACATTCACCTGTACAACTCACACACAGAAACACACACAGAAACAATAATAAAATAAACATGCGTCTTTGAGACAAGGTCTATGTGGCCTTAGCTATTCTAGAACTCACTGTATAGAACAGACTAACCTCAAATTCATAGAGACATAGCTCTGTCACCTGAGTGCTGGTATTAAAGGCCTACACCACAACATCTGGCATAAATAGTTAAAGATCCACAAAATCTGGGCAGAGAGATGGCTCACTGGGTAAAAGCACTTGGGGCACAAGCCTGACCAGCTGAGCTCTATTCCCAATCCCATTTAAGGCAAAAAACAGACTCCCAGAAGATGTGCTCAGACCTATTTTTGTGTGTCCATACATGCACAGTGTGTGTGTATATGTGTGTGTGTGTGTACACATATATATATTTTTGTTTGTTTGTTTGTTTTGTTTTGTTTTGTTTTTCGAGACAGGGTTTCTCTGTGTAGCCCTGGCTGTCCTGGAACTCACTCTGTAGACCAGGCTGGCCTCGAACTCAGAAATCTACCTGCCTCTGCCTCCCAAGTGCTGGGATTAAAGGCGTATGCCACCACTGCCCGGCTATGAATTTTTTTTGTATTTAATTTTCCCCATAAATATCAATGCAATAAAAGCTGAATAAACATTTGGAAAAGTCTTGAAAAATCGGTATTGTAGTTAGAAAATGTAGCTAGCAGTGTTTTGATGATTTTATGTCCTAGATCAAACTATCAACTGGTCCAAGACTAGATGGACCAGAAATAAATGAATCCAAGCAAGAATATATAACACCAGACAACAGACAACCATACCCACAAAAACACCATCACAAGGCCTCCAATACTCAAAAGCCATGTCTTCCCTGTCCAATTAATGCAATGGGTTCATTTAAACTTACTTCACTTTAGTCAAAACCATGCCTGGCTAATCACTTCCATATGGAATGTTACAAGTAAATTAGTCAAATCTTAGGATGGCCTTTCCTCTTTACTGCTTACTTACATACTCCGTCTCTTTTGTCTCTTCCAATGTGAAGCAAACAACATTCATTCCTATATTCATTAAGCTAACTAACCATCAGAAGTTGTATAGAAGCACTTTATTTTCTAAAAAGGTTTCCTTCCAAAATCAAGTTATATTTTTAAAGGTCCCTTAATTAGAGGATTAAAAATAAAGATAAAATCAATAAAAGATAAAGTAAATTAGAAAATACAGTAAATACAACTGCTAGAGACAAACCAAAGGTCTAGTTATTAGAACTAAGCAGAAGAGGGCTGGAGAGATGGCTCAGTGGTTGTTAAGAGCACTAACTGATCTGCCAGAGATCATAAGTTCAATTCCCAGCAGGGTGGCTCACAACCATCTGCAATGTGATCTGATGCCCTCTTCTGGTGTGTCTGAAGAGTGACAGTATACTCACATAAAATATTAAAATAAATAAATAAATAAATAAATAAATAAAACAATAAATAAAACTAAGCAGAATAATCAAAAAATCCCAGGTAGGCCCCTCTGTGGCTGTGTAGAAGCCATCATCCAAGCTAGGTGAAGACTTTCCAGGGCAGTTGCTTTGGGGGTCATCCACTCTACAAGGAAATTCAGGCAGAAGAAGCCTAGGTAACTTGTTAGTAAGTGATGAAACTAGGACATCAATCTGCATTATCTATCTTGTATGATTAGAAGAATCCTGGAAGAGACACAGTGGGCCACCAAAGGAAAATGAACCAACCTGTAACTAAAAGGAAAAAGTCTGTATGTGAATGAATGTGCGGCTAATAAACACTGGTGCTACACCATGTAAGCAGAAAAGCTTGCTTCTTACTATTTTGCCTCCTAAATAAATGTCTTAAAATTCCAGAAGGGAAAGGAAATAGAAAAGAAATCAGAAACTGATAGCCATGGTTCATAACCTTTCTGACATACTACTTTAACAAAATATTCATGGACATGGGACAAATTATATACCAAAAATATCAACTGAGTACAATAAAGCATGAATTGATTTCATCTTCTTATTTTTTTTTAAATACTTTTCATCATTCCTTTTCAGTTTCCAGATAGGACTACAGAACCTACCTTTCTGATATTTTTAAGATAGGGTCTCATGCTGGCTGGCCTCAAACTCAGTGTGTAGCAGTCTTCCTATCTCCACCTCCCAAGTGGTTAGCATTATAGGCATGCACCACCACACCTGGCTTATGCAGAACTCGGAATCAAATCCATGGCTTTACACGTGCTAGACAAGCAACCTACCATCTGGGCCATACTCTGAGCTCTAAACTGAAGATAACTTCTAGCCCACAGATTGTCTCTATAAAAGAAGCAACTTAAAACAACTAAGCAGCATAATTACTAGCCCTAGAAAGGGACAGTCTTTGGTCCCCATAGCTTTCTAAACTGTCTAATTTTGTATACACACTGGAAGTGGACAAAGGAAACTACCAAGTATTCAGAACACACAAGTTGCTGTTACAGAAGGATTTCTTTAAGATCTAATTCAAAATAACTTAGTTTCTTTTAAAACATTTTGGAGTTATCAGTGGCAACCCATTACAACAGAGAAGTCAACAATGGCTGCAGAGTTCCAAGAATTTGGGTGAAAAAAGTCTGTAGCGTAATAAATAAAAGTTCATCAGAAAACACCTGTTTTACCTGGACTTTTGAGAATACACTGTAATCTCAGCACTTGTCGGACAGAGGCAGGCAGATCAGGAGTTGCAGAAGTTTCAAAGTCCTCCTGAGCTACAGGAGACACTGTCTAAAAAGGAAGTCAAAACTCCACATGACAAAGAAAAAGGAAACAGATAACACCAAAACTTTAGAAACTAGAGAGATAATCTTTCTGTTGTTATTATTGTTGTTTGGTTTTTGAAGACAGGGTTTTGTGTAGCCCTGGCTGGCCTCGAACTCCCAAATGCTTTGATTAAAGACAAGGGCCACCATCACACAATACATAAACTATCTTACAGGACAAACCTATAAAGGCTGAAATCTGAGGATAAGATGAACTTAGATGGGGAAAGTCAAAAACATACTGAATCCTAGCCGGGCGGTGGTGGCGCACGCCTTTAATCCCAACACTTGGGAGGCAGAGGCAGGCAGATTTCTGAGTTCTAGGCCAGCCTGGTCTACAGAGTGAGTTCCAGGACAGCCAGGGCTACACAGAGAAACCCTGTCTCGAAAAAAAAAAAAATACTGAATCCTATAGCTCAAAATTATAAGCATCAGGCATAACTAAAGGCAAACACCCAACTCTGTATAAGCAGTAGTTAGATCCCCTAGAATTTCTCCTTGACTCAGCGCAAATACAGTATTATCCTCCCATCCTTTTTTTTTTATTGGATGTTTTATTTACATTTCATATGTTGTCCCCTTACCCCATCCCCCACCCACCCAGTTATCCTCCCATCCTAAAGGAACTTTTACTCTGTGGTTTACACTGGCAAGACTCAAATAGGGTCTCTAGATACCCAGGAAAAGACTCGGGTAAGGGCAGGAATATCATCTAAAAACACAAGATTAAATGAAAACCCACCCATCACCTGCCCTCATTCTCCCACATAGCAGCTAAGACACAGGCAGCCTAGCTTATAATCTCCAGGCACAAGACTAAGGGACTCTGCTCAAAGTAAAAGTGACCGAGAAAAGAATGAGCAACAGGAAGATAGTAAGGGACAACAAGGGAGGGAGCCTATCCTGAAGCTGAAGCAGAGGAAAATCAAGTTCAGGGCTAGCCTAAACCACAAAGTAAGATCTAGGCCAATCTGAACTATATAGCAAAATCCTGTTCCAACTACCACCACTACCTCCACCCTTTCCATTTTCTTACAAACGGGAAAAAGTTAAGACAAGAGTTAAACATTGTAGCATACTATATTTCTAATAGGAAGCTGAGACAGGAGGATCCAGAATTTAAAGACAGCCTGGGCTACATAATGATACTCTGACCCATCTCCCCCACCCCACCCCAAAAAAGCTGAAGAGAATTTCTCATTCAAAGAAGGACTTACCTTAAACGAATAAAGTTCTGAGTTTGAACCCTAAAACCAATAAATAATAATAATAATAATAAATAATATATTTTTTTAAAAAGCCCAGGTACCAGTTTGTTATTCCAGCATGGCGGAGATAGGAGCCAGGTGGCTAACCAGACTAGCCAGTTGGTGAGCTCTAGATTAGTAAGTAAGACTTTCTCTCAAGGGAGTTCCTGAAATGACACCATCTGCATTCACACATGCTCCTTCTCACACATAAACATGCACACATAAGACAAATGGAAAGACAATAAAAGGTTTAAGGTAACCTTAATTATCCATCAAATGAAATAATTCAAGGAAATATTATGATATCTAGTTATCAGTAGACCCAACACAAGAGGTAAAGAAAATTCCCTACGAAAGTGTTAAAAGAGGGATTCCCAAGACAGTCATTAGCCAACAGAGCCAAGACAGATAGATGAAAGATGCTACATTCTAAAGTTCTCAAAAAGAAATCCACACCTGGGTAGCACAGTGGTGGTCCAGCCTTTAATCCTGCCACTGGAGAAGCAGAAGCAGAGGCAGGTGGATCTCTGAGTTTGAGGCCAGCCTTGCTGACAGAATGAGAATGACTACACAGAGAAACCCTGTCTCAAAAAACCCATACCTGTGTTAAAGACTCTATAACGTTCAATGGCTGATTAGAACTTCTGATGATAGAAAGTTAGAATGATGCAGATACAGTGTCAAATTATCTTGGACTATTTTTAACCCCCTCAACAGCCATTCACTGTCCTTCAAACTTTAAGGTACATTCCTAGCAAACCACTAACTTCTACCAGTCCAATGGCTAAATATGTTATCAGATAGTACCTAAAACCTACTTAGAGCCAATTGTGGTGACATATGCCTTTAATGCTAGCATTTGGGAGGCAGAGGAAGGCAGATTTCCACTGAGTTCAAGGCCAGCTGGCATACATACCAAGTTCCAGGCCAGCCAAGGCTACATACATAGGAAGACTGTCTCAAAACAAAACAAAAAACCTCTAGTAAACAAGAGGCCTAGAGCAGTTGCCCTGTTTCTTTCCTATACCCTGCTCATCCAAAGGCCCACCAATGTATTCCATACATTCTTGGATTTGACTTTCCTTGTTTTTATGTGTGTGTGTTTTGTGGTGTTTTGTGTGTGTGCATATGTAAGTATGTACACAGAAGGGAGGGAGTCTCAGATGCTCTGGAATTTGAGCACAGGCAGTTGTGAGTTGCCAGACAGGTGCTGGGAAGCGAACGCTGACTCTCTCGGCCTAAGAACTCTTAAGCACTGAGCTGTATCTCTAGCCCCACTTCCCTGCTCCATAACTAATACGGTCTCACGTAACCAATCCCATAGCACCACAAAATAAAGGCACCCTGCATTCATGTTTGTAGACCACAATAGTTCATACTCCGGCTCAAGAATAAACTCTTACTGTCGTTGGGGTGAGGGCTATTTTGGATGTTGATAAATCTTAGGGCTACAAACTTATTTCAGGCAACAGGGGAAATAGGTTATCAACTGAACACATATGGTGGACATTTGGAAACAAATGACTTATATACACACAGAAAACAAAACAAATGTTTTTTAAAAATACCACCAAACACAAAAGATTTTTAAATTTTAAAGTAAAACTTTCAAATTTTGATAAGAATTGAAATTATATAAGACTGCAAAATAATAAAAACTCAAACACAGAGTAGTTGAAAATTCTTGAGCCAAAAAAATAGTAAATAATGGATTGTGAGGATATTTTTGAATAAGTGATTTTGGTAATGACAAGATCCAGGGTACAACTATGTGACCTGAAGAAAATAAAGGAAAAGGCCCAAGTGTTAACCAAATTGTTCATTTAAGTGCTCGAGTTAGGCACATAAGATGACTTAGCCTGTAGACACTTGCTGCCAAGCCTGACCACCTTAGTTAGACATCTAGAATCCACATGTCAGAGAGAACTGACTTCCACTGTTGTCTTCTGACATCCACAAGTGTGTCCACACACATAACACACAGTAAATAAAAGTAAACACTGAAGCTGCCCAAACGATGACGCATAAGTGTGCTAGGTGTCCCTTCCCCTTTTCCTACTCTTTTCTGCTCCAGCAGGCTGTCTCTCCTTTCCCCTCCCCACCTTGGTTCAGAGTTTCTCTACATAGCTCTGGCGGTCTTTGGATTCATTACATAGATCACACTAGCCTGGAACTCACAGAGATCCACGGCCTATGCCTCTACCTACTAATGTCCCTGCTGCTGTCTGGCTTGATCAATAAAGAATCCCACAAGAACATAGTCAGCAAATTCATTCTTCCATTCCACCTCCCTCACTGCAAGAACTCAAGTTCTGTCACCAGAAACTCACCATTCTCCCTCAAAGAAGCCAAGTAACTGCTCCTCTCTCTATTCCTTCCAGAAAAAAATAACAGTTTGGCTACAGGTTGTATTATTTCTTCTGGTACCATTATTTATACTTGCAACTTTATAAATAGTATCTCTATAACAAACTCTCCCTGGGCATGTAAAGGAAAGCAAGGCCTGTAATCCCAGTTACTTAGAGGGTACCTTGTGAGTTAACGGCCAGCCTAGAGAATAATAAGGATGGGAATATAGCTCAGAGATTAACAACTTGCCCAATATGTGTGAGGCCCTAGGTTGAATCCCCAGCACCTCTAGTTAAAAAAAAAAAAAAAAGATTAAAATACAAAAATAAAGGAAAAAAAAAAAAGAAAACTCTCCGTTTCTCTGTGCTAATTCCTCTGTCAAGTTGGTCATGTCTTCCTGTTGAGATTCTACAATGAACAGATGCAACAGAATAATGAGAACTAAGGAGAGGAAGGTGAATAACTCAAGTAAATGCCAACATACTTTAAGTTCTATGTTGAAGAACGTCTCTAAGCTCTTGTATGTATTACATTTAATCATCATGAGTATACTATGTGGTTAGCACAGATTTGTTTGTTTTGTTTCCAAATATCTAGAAGTCATTTGTCCATGATAAGTATTCCAGTACTGATTTAAAACACATTTAGTAGATACAGCAGGGAAAAGCTCACCTGATAGGTTATTTATATTTTAGAAAACCATATTAAGCCAGGCGGTGGTGGCACACGCCTTTAATCCCAGCACTTGGGAGGCAGAGGCAGGCGGATTTCTGAGTTCGAGAGTTCAAGGCTAACCTGGTCAACCGAGAGAGTTCCAGGACAGCCAGTGCTACACAGAGAAACCCTGTCTCGAAAAACCAAAAAAAGAAAGAAAGAAAGAAAGAAAGAAAGAAAGAAAGAAAGAAAGAAAGAAAGAAAGAAAGAAAGGAAGGAAGGAAGGAAGAAAGAAAGGAAGAAAGAAAGAAAGAAAGAAAACCATATTAAGATCGAGAAACTGCAAATCCCTTGACTGCAGTACTAAAAACTAGATGGGGGGTCTAGATGGGGAGCCTACGATGAACCTTTTTTTTCTCCTCCATATAGCCCTGATTGTCATGGAACTCTGTAGACCAGACTGTTCTGGAACTCAGAGATTAACCTGCCTCTGCTGAGATTTAATCTCTGCTGAGATTAAAGTCGAGCGCCACCACACTCAGCAAAATCTTATTTTTTTTTTGTCTTCCCACAATATAAACAAGAACTTTACACGTAACTATCAAAGTTAAAGTGGTAAATTTTTTTTTAAAATATGTACTTGCAACCTAGGGGCTTATTTAAGAGAATACAGCACCATTAAACATCAGTTATGAGTTAAACAGATAAAAGGGAGAGCAAACAAAAATATGTTTGTAAGTATGAAATGCAAAAACAAAGGGCAAAGAGAGAGAGAGCTAGAGATGTAAGCTAGGCTGGATCCCCAGCACCAAACACAAGGAAAAGAAAAAGAAACCGGGGGTTTAGTCAGTCTGTACGAGCCTCCTTAGTTTTCAGAGTTCATAGACTAAAACCTGTCAGCAAAATCACCAGCTATTAAAACTCATAAAAATAAAAACATAGCAAAGGTGAGTGTGAAGATCAGGGGAGAAAATACAAAGTGTGAGTCAAAAAATGAAATACATAAACCCCAAAATTAAACACGTGGAAATACAATAGATATAATACACACTCCACCACATGCTCACATAATTATATGAGCTAATTAAAATAGTTATGATAGCCATCTTACAAATAAAAACGTACAGGTAGAAGAAATAACGTAAGAATCTGATATAAAACAAAAGAACTCTAAAGATTTCCTGAAACCATAATTAATTTTTCTTTATATTATGTTGCATTCTAATGCAAAGAGGAAATTTATACGAATACGAATCTAGAAGCGTGAGGAATTTCAAGAATAACATGAGTGAAAATCGGCACGAGACACTGAGGGGTGGGTAAGGCTACCACAGGGAAGGTATTGCCAGATGCAACACTTGGATACGAAAGGTGTATCAAAAGCATCCTTACGTGAGAGGTGGAGAAGCATTTGGGGCTGGCTTTGGTTTAGGAGAATGAAACAGAGAAGCATTGCCTACAAAGCAAAAGCGGTGGCAGAACTTAAAGGAGGGCTAGATCCATGCCACAAGCAAGGGGTACAGAACTACAAAACGGATTCTACAGGATAGGGAAAGGGCCAGTTCGTGACCAATCAGTTGCCACTAGTTTCCGAAAGGCGGCATAGATGTGGCTGCTCAGCCCCACCCCACAGCACCAGCTCCTTCGGAAAGAGGATCTCCCAAAACCAACCGTCCCGCTCAGGCTCTCAGCTCAAGGCTAGATCTACCCCGCCCTGGTCCCGCGGCTCAGAACGGCCTCTCCCCGAACCTCACCGAACGTTGCAGCTCCCCAAGCCAAAACGAGGCGCGCTCCTTTCCGCTGGGATCTGGGTCGTGGTAAAGCGCCTGCACCGCCTGGTACACGAGCTGCAAGGTTGGCTTGGCTCCTTCCATGGTGGTGGAAGCGGCGGCAATGACAGCGAAGAGTCCAATACTTCTCCCAAGGCTTCCGCTTGCTCTGCCTTCAAGGGTCCTCACTGTCTCGGCCACAGCCGCTCCCTGACTGGCGCCATCTCCTCCTTTCTGGCCGTTACCAGGGAAGGGGGGGGGTTCCTCGTGGAAGTTGCCCCCTCGGAAACAGCAGATAGATCGTTTTCAGGTTCCTGGTTCCTTTTTGTCTTGTCTTCCCGCCAGAATCCCAGACCCTAGAGTCCGGACGCGGGTTCTTGCTTCCACACCTCCCGCCTTGCTCTCAGAGGCCTACCTCCGCATGACACAAACCACGCAGCGAACCTAAGCAGAGCTTCACCAGACCGGAAGCGGTCGTCCGTATACTTTGGCACACTTCCGTCTGGTGCACCACAAACTGCCTCCTTCCCGGCACGCCTCCTCTTGTTTCCCCCGCCTCCTCCCGGAAGTGACCCTGCCGGACTAGGAGGGCCAAGGGGACATAGGTACAAGGTAGTCTCCTAGGTTCGTAAATCCTATTTGAGTTTTGGAAGACCCGCTAGTCTTAATTTCGTGACTAAATCTTATCTCCTTAGCAATGAATCTTTCCTTCCGGTTCCTACTTCTTCACCCGTCTCCAAGGAGTGTTTAAAAAACATCAGTTCAAGGGAGCCTGTAATCTCAGCTCTTGGAAGTTAGCCACAAAACCATCAGGAGGAATTCAAGACCAGCCTCTACTACATGAAGCCCTGTCTTTAAAAAAACAAACAGCCAGACGTTGATGGCAGACAGATTTAATCCCAGCACTCGGAAGACAGAGGCAAGCCTACCTCTGAGTTTGGGCCAGCCTGGTCTACAGAGCAAATTCCTGGACAGCCAGGACTACACAAAGAGACCATGTCTTAGAAAATAATAAATAAATAAATAAATGCCAAACAAACAAAAGCAAATCAATATTCTACCAATCCTCAGTTCACTACCAGTTTCTCAATATTGCCGCTTCACTAAAAATAACTGATCTGATGAAGGCTGACAGTGTGTAAAGCTTTATAGTTACAAATTAACAACCTTCCAAAATAAATCCTTTTTAAAGGAATAGATTTAGAGATTTATTTTTATGTGTATGAGTGTTTTGCCTCCATATGTATGCATGTACAGCATGGTGAATGCCTGATACTGGAGGAGTTAACAGTGTGAGCTGACATAGGTGCTGAGAATTGAATGTGGGTCCTCTACAAGATGAGCGAGTGTGTCGACTCTCCAGCTCCTAAAACCTCGTTTTAAAAGATAAGAATTAAGCCGGGCAGTGGTGGCGCATGCCTTTAATCCCAGTACTTGGGAGGCAGAGGCAGGTGGATTTCTGAGTTCAAGGCCAGCCTGGTCTCCAGAGTGAGTTCCAGGACAGCCAGGACTATACAGAGAAACCCTGTCTTTAAAAACCAAAACACGCGCCGGGCGGTGGTGGCGCACGCCTTTAATCCCAGCACTTGGGAGGCAGAGGCAGGCGGATTTCTGAGTTCGAGAGTTCGATACTAGCCTGGTCTACAGAGTGAGTTCCAGGACAGTCAGGGCTACACAGAGAAACCCTGTCTCGAAAAACCAAACAAACAAACAAAAACAAAACAAAACATACAAACAAAAAAAAAGATAAGAATCTAAGGCTGTTCATGATGGATCATACGTATAATCCCAGCAATTGAGAAGCAGAGGCAGGCATATCTTAGATTCCTAATGAGGTCAGCCTGATTCCTAATGAGGTCAGCCTGGTCTACAGAGTGACTTCAAGGACAGCCAAGGCTACACAGAGGAACACTGTCTCAAAACAAAAAACAAAACAACAGTAAAAAAAAACAAAACCACAAAACAAAAACAAAAACCAACAAGCAAAAGCAAAGACAAGCAAAAAAGTTAATACTCTAATGTTCTTGGATAAAAACAGGTGTACAGTGGACTTTAGATCAGGCAATGGCTTCTTAGCTATGCTACCAAAACCAGTCAAAAAAGGAAAAGTTCACTGTAACTCATCAAAACTAAAAAGTTTAGGAGTTGGAGAGATGGCACTACAGTTAAAAGCATGTGTTGCTCTTGCAGAGGACCTAAGGTTGGGTCCCAGCACTCATGTGGTAGTGCACAATCATCAGTAACTTGTAAAAGTAACTTTTATTCGCCATATGTAATTGTCATCTTGGAGACTTATGGCTGAATAAGTTCACTCTTTCTAGTTCTTTCTGAACTCTGGCTGGCTGGTTCAACTCAGCTGTTCTGGCTCAAAACTGCTTTTCAAAATGACTGATTCAAACTGGTTTCTCTCAGCTTCTCACTGAATTGTTCTGCTTGGTCTCAAACTAACTCTGGCAATATGTTCTAATCTTCAGGCTCCTTCTTATTTATTCTCTAGCTCATTAAAAACCTCTCTTCTCAGGCCAGGCAGTGATGGTGCATGCCTTTAATCCCAGCACTTGGGAGGCAGAGGCAGGTGGATTTCTGAGTT
>NW_021604592.1:8947790-8956006 GCF_004785775.1 Grammomys surdaster
AGGTGGCCACAACAAGGTGGCCACAACAAGGTGGCCACAACAAGGTGCCCACAACAAGGTGGCCACAACAAGGTGGCCACAACAAGGTGGTCACAACAAAGTGGTCAAAACAAGGTAGTCAAAACAAGGTGGTCACAACAAGGTGGTCAAAATAAGGCAGCTGTAACAAGGCAGTCATAATAACCTTTTGAAGCAAAGGCCTGTTTTCTGAAACATGTGTACAGAACCATGTGTAACTAAGGTTACAGGTAGTGCACAGCCCAGTCCCTGAGAAACAGATTTAATCATAAACAGAAATGAATCTAGTTTGTCTTTACTATCAAGCTCAAGATGGAGGCAGGCTGGTTCATCAGTTTTATTATACTCCTTAATCATACTGACTACAGGCTTTTACCTGTGACTTACCTGGCTGGGCATCTGCTTTTCTTATGATGCCTACAATAAGCCCTCACAACTTCTCATTTGGGCAGTAGCTCAACACATGAGTCAGCATCTTTCACAAGAGGCCCACTGAGGGGGGGATCACATGACAGTCACAGGGTGGCCAAAAGCCACTACATTCACCTGAGAATGCCACAGCTTGAAAGAGGACATAAGTTATGGAGGAACTCAGACCTAAGAGTTAAGAGACCAAAGGGACATTGTGTGATGTCCATCTTGAGACTGAAGACATTCCATAGCCTAAGGAAGGATCCCATAGTGGGTATGTTGGCAGAAACATTAAGTAGTCAGGTGACAGAAAACAGGCAACTCTCTGCTATGGTCCTCAAATACTATCTGCTTACATTCTTAGCTTTGGGTTTCATGAGCCATCAGAGGAAGGTGGAATGGGATTCACCCTAAATATCATGCAGACCTCTCAGGGATAAATCATTCACAATCTCTGGGTCAGTGCCATTGTTTTGGGGCTTTCCTGGTTCCTTGGTAGATGGAGGTGTCTTCACAGAAGGCCATGAACACCTGCAGGTATGGGAATCTCAGACCATTTTCTTTATCTTTAATAGAAAAAGTCTAATGAAAAGATAGTGATATAGTCAAGTCTACCATTTTGATACCATTTCTGTCTGCCCCCCGGTTTGTATTAGAGCCAGACAGTGTCACAATAAATATTGTTGGGGTTAACCTTTTGTCAATTTCTGCCCTGATCGCCACTGCTGGTGGGTGGTTGGGGCGAGGATTACAGGTAGAACTGAATGCAAGTTTCTCATGATAACCTACAAATGAGGGGAGAAAGTAGAAGGTTATTGACCTGATTCCCTCTGGAGAGGGAAGATACTAGCTGAGTGCAGATTCCTGGGGCAGCCTCGTGTAGAATCCCTCCTTAAGATGTCAGACATCTCCAATTTCAAGCTAGGTGGACATCACACAATGTCCCTTTGGTCTCTTTACTCTTATGTCTGAGTTCCTCCAGAACTTATGTCCTCTTTCCAGCTGTGACACTCCTGGGTGACTGTAGTGGCTTCTAGCCACTCTCTGGTCAGAGAATGGACCTCGGCGAGCTCCTATGAAAGCTGCTGACACATGTTGAGTTACTGCCTGGAAGAGAATTGGTAATTCTATCTGTACTTAGGAGTGGTGGCTTAACACACCCATTATAAAAACGTCGAGGTCCTGGCATGCCATTTCCTCAATCAGGCAAGTGGAGGAAGGACCGTAATCTAAGAGTGCCTGTCTCCTTAGAGTTTGGGTGGGAATGGGAGAGGGAAAATCTGTAAGATGTTTCATAAGTAATCAAGTTAAGAGGAAATTCTTTCCAAATTAGACAGGATGGGTTATGCCAGTTTGTATTATAGAGAAGAAAGGGTCCCTGAACCCTTAGATTTAGAGATTATGTTAGTCAGGAATTGTGAGACACTCCTCCCCCAAATTTAGTGATAGATGTTTTAAAAGCCAGAGAAAGGAAAATTAAAACACAGAAAGGAAGATTAAAATCATTCATATTATTCATATATCTTTGTTACTCATCTTTTGCTGTGAAGAGGCATCATGACCAAGGCAACTCTTATAAAAGAAAGCATTTAATTGGGGCTTACAGTTTCAGAGGGTCATTCCATTATCACCATGGAGGGAAGCAGACAGACAAGGCACTGGAACAGTAGTTGAGAGCTTGATTTATTTATTTATTTATTTATTATTATTATTATATATATATTTTTTGGTTTTTCGAGACAGGGTTTCTCTGTGTAGCCCTGGCTGTCCTGGAACTCACTCTGTAGACCAGGCTAGCGTCGAACTCTCGAACTCAGAAATCCACCTGCCTCTGCCTCCCAAGTGCTGGGATTAAAGGCGTGCGCCACCACCGCCCAACAGCTGAGAGCTTTATATCCTGATCCACAGACATCAAGCAGAGAGGGAGGGGAGAGGGAGAGAAGGAGGGGATGGGAAGGAGAGAGAGGGGGAGAGAGAGAGAGAGAAAGAGAGAGAGAGAGCGAGAAAGAGAGAGAGAGAGAGAGAGAGAGAGAGAGAGAGAGGGGAGAGGGAGAGAGATTGGGTCTGATGTGAACTCCTGAAACCTCAAAGCCCATTCCTAGTGACACACTTCCTCCAGCAAAGTCACACTTACTCCAACAAGGCCACACCTCCTAATACTTCCCAAAAGTTCATCAACTAGAAACTAACCATGCAAATATATGAGCCTCCAGGGGCCATTCTCATCCAAACCAGCACACCACACAGGCACTGACCTGAGTAATATGTGGATGTGTCTTGCTTTGGAAAGAGTCTAATTTGCTCAGTTCCACAATCTAGTTATCCTGTCATGAGAGTCGTGTATTAGAAGATGCCCTCATGACTTAATTGTCTAGCCTGTGCCTGCTAATTGGCAGACAACAGAAGTTTTAATGTCAGGAGAGGCAGTCAACTGAGGATAGGACAGGGGGAGGTCCCCATTTGGGGAGGCAATCTATTTCCTGGCTGGATAAACGTCTGGTTTCCACACCTTTAATTTGTGCTTCTCTCCCTTTTAATCATCAGCAAGCTTGGAAACTACTCAAGCAAAGCCACAGAACAAGCAATAAATTCTGTTCTTAACGTTTGGACGTCAGGGCTAGACATCTGTAACTTAGACACGTGTGAAATTAAAAGAAAACAAGAATCAAACAGGGGAGGAAAACATTTAAAATTCAGATAGCCGCAGAGTTACACTCTGTTTCAAAGAGCAGAAGCAATAATCCAAGGGCAAGACCTAGCAAAATTCCTTTAAATTCCTGTAAGACTAAACGGAAAAAGGAGGAGACATGGAAAGGAAGAGAGGGGGAAAAAAAGAAGTTTTGGAGATCTCACGCAGCTGCAGGAGTTTGGCTTTGGTATATAGACTTGAAACAACATCGGACTGAGGAGGGGAAACGGGGGTCTTGCTCATGGCTGATGAAGGGCGCCGGCTTCTCCTTTTGCCTCGTCACTGTTTTGCCTTGGGTGAAGCAGCTGAGGGAGACCATCCGTCTGCAACCACCCACTTTCCCCCAGGACCTGTGTCCTGGCATCCCTCTGCCTCACCTGCATGTCCTCTGCTACTCAGGGGTCAGGCAACGGAAGGGTCCAGCTGTATGCTAATGGTGCTCTGGCCACACAGACTAGTTCAGCTGGCTGTCAGCTACAGACATCAGCCGGAAAGGAGCAGAAAGCTGTGAAGGAAATCTTTAGCAGTAAGACAGAAAAGGAAGTGTTTTCTCACTTCCTGACTGGCCACTGACGTCAAAGCCAGTCAGGGGTCAAAGTGGAAATGTTTCCAGGCTTTTGGCCTCTTATCCGAAGACCCGAAAATGAGAGCTCACGCAGATTCAACAAGGCAGCAGGATACCTTTATTTGAAGATAGGCAGTGGGCCATACAAGGGCCTAACGATCGTTCGCATCTTCCTTTCATGGGTTTCAAGAAAAGGATGAACTTGGTTACTAAGGAGTGCAATGAAGGTAGCTCTTTGTTCTCACTGATAGAGAAGATCATATAACAATGTCTCTACTCTTCATGCCATTTCCTTAACACGTCGTATTTTAGCATATGCCTTCCCAATATGCACAGACAAGAGATGGGTAAGTAGAGGATCCTCCCCGAGAGTTCACTTTGAAGACACAGATTTGTCTCACTGAGCTTGGACTCCAAATCAGTTCAGGCCAGACAAGCCTTTCTATTCTTCAGACCTGGATGAGTATTTGAATAGAAACTCCAGAACAAGGACTCTTATTACTGGTAGAGAGGCATACACTATTGTTCAGAGAGGGAGAGTATATGTGGCTCAATGCAGGCAGGGATCCAACGTGGTAAGGCACATTGTCCCAAGAGAAGCACGGAGAAGCACGTTTGCATCGTACATTCAGGTAAAAGGATAATTAGAAGGGGGACATCTGGATAACCCCAAACCAAATAGGGCTGCCAGCTACTGGCTCTTATACTTGTCTGGCTTATGGACGTGAGGTGTTTTACACTATGACTGGAAAAGTTCTTTTTGCTTGTTTGTTTTTCTGTTTTTCAAGATAGGGTACCTATCTGTCCTGGAACTCACTCTCAAGACCAGACTGTCCTTGAACACACAGAGATGAGATCTACCTGGCTCTGCCTCCCAAGTGCTGGGACTAAAGGCATGAACAACCACTGCCCAGTTGACTGGAGAGGTTCTTATAGGAATCTGTATATATGTTAAAACCCTTTAGACTAAAAAATGTTAAAGGTGCCAATATTACTGCATATTCATGTATTAAACAAGGAGTGTAGGTTGTTCTTCAAGAGGACAGTAAGAGAAATGCAGAAGACACTAGATGCACTGGTTTCTTTTAAGTAGTGATGACTTAAGAATGAGAGAAAGGGGCTGGAGAGATAGCTCGGTGGTTAAGAGCACTGACTGTTCTTCCAGAGGTCCTGAGTTCAATTCTCAGCAACCACATGGTGGCTCACAACCATCTGTAATGAGATCAGATGCCCTCTTCTGGTGTATCTGAAGGCAGCTACAGTGTTTTCATGTAAATAAAATAAATAAATCTTTTTTTTTTCTTTTTTCGAGACAGGGTTTCTCTGTGTAGCCCTGGCTGTCCTGGAACTCACTCTGTAGACCAGGCTAGCCTCGAACTCTTGAACTCAGAAATCCGTCTGCCTCTGCCTCCCAAGTGCTGGGATTAAAGGCGTGTGCCACCACCGCCCGGCAAAATAAATAAATCTTAAAAAAAAAAAAAAGAATGAGAGAAAGACAACCTCTTAGTGGCACATCTTAGTTGCACTAAGGCAAGGCAGCTTCATTATATGAGACATACCGTCTTCACTAATGGTCCATCTTTAATGTCAATAACACATGGCTCCCCAGGGATCTGCTGCATCTGGTACTCCCTGCGTTGAATTTTACTTAGTGTTTATCAGTAACTGAGATAAAATGAGAATCAGATGCTCTTCACTATTTACACAATTTAGCACACACACACACACACACACACACACACATATATACATATACATATACATATACATATATATATATATATATGTATATATATGTTACCTTTCTTTCCTGCAGAAAGAAATTATGTTTAGATACTACCGCACACAGAGGAGTGCTGGGCCTGCCCAGTTGTGTTCTGATAATTCCAGTTCTATCCCCCTCGTTACACTTGAGTGCATCTAAACAAATAGCGCTAGCTAGACGGAGCACGCCCACATGTTCATTGTGATTGTCTCTGAGTAATTGGGTTTAGGGGGATTTAGGGGAATCTTAGGGGGGATGTATTTTCCTGTGTGTATATTTTAGTTCTACAAGCATGAATTCTGTTTATAATCTTTAAACAGTTATTTTCACGATAGGAAGAAAAAGAGTACATTGCATGGAACTTGAAAGCTCCCAGACGATTAAAATGTGCTTCAAATGCCCTTCAAATACTACAGACTCTTTTATCTGACATTGGGCAGGTACAGAATGTTCTGATGAATGAAACATTTTAAAGGCAAGTTCCTGCCACACAGACACAAGGACTTAAGTTTGGATGTCCACTCCACATATAAAGCTGGGCATTGTGGTACATACCTGTAACTCTGGTGGGAGGGGGGGCAAGGGGTGGTATATGGACAGGTTCCTGGAGCACACAGCCAGCCAGTCGAACAAATCACTGGGCTCCAAGCTCAGAGAAAGATCCAATCTTGAAAAATATGGTGCAGAGTGATTGAGGAAATTACCTTCACACATCCATGCAGACATGTACAAACACATACAACCACACATATAACACACACATACATGATCTGGACATGTGGGAAGCTAAGGCAGGAAGATTTCTGTGAGCTTGAAGCCAACATGGGCTACTAAATGAGTTCCAGCCCTGCCTGAGCTACAGAGTGATACTGTCTCAAAAAACAGATAGACAGTCACACTAAACCAAACCCAAAACTTGGGGTGGGAGGTTACAGGCAAGTGAGAGCTTTTGGATGGCCACCATTTCAAAATCACGACCAACCAGAGAAGGAAGCTTCTCTAATAGCACCAAACTATAAGGCAAAGGAGGTGCTCCCTGCCTGCCTAGCATGCATAGGCCCCAGGGTTTGATCTTCAGGACTTCCTTATTTTGTGTGTGTGTGTGTGTGTGTGTGTGTGTGTGTGTGTGTGTGTGTTCAGAAAAGTAGTTTGGCAGAAGCAAAACTTATCTTCAGCGCTCTCATGCTGTCTTCTGCATGTTCCTGAAGAATTAACAATACAGAGAAATGTAGCCAAGGCTAACATCATTCTCAGCTTGTTCTCAAAGCCAGCTAAAGAAGATAAGAGACACTCCCTCAGAACAATAGCCATTACCCAGGACCAGGCCTTGTGCTCTGAAGGACAAAGGCCCATCTACAGCAACTCCAGAGGAAGGACAGACTCACCAGAACCAGAGCAGAACCCTGAGGGCAACTCCAGGCAGCAGATTCACTGATTGTGACAATCGGACTGGCCTCAGGGAAGATCCATCTCCCTCAGCCACAGTTTCTTTCCTGTTGGTCTTTAACCACAGAATGAAAAGGCTGATTGACAAAGAGATCAGGAAAGCAACAGGGGAGGTCAAATGAAGCCAATATCTAGGGTAAGAGGGCATCTAGCAGAGGCCACCCACACAGGGTGCATTAGTTAGGGTTTCACTGCTGTGAACAGACACCATGACCACAGCAACTCTTATAAAGGAAAACATTTTCATTGGGACTGGCTTACGGTTTCAGAGGTTCAGTCCATGACTGTCACCACAAGAAGCATGGGAGCTTGCAGGCAGACACGGTGCAGGAGATGGAGTGGAGAGTTCTACATCTGGAACTAAAGGCAGCAGACGGAGACTGTATTACACGCTGGGTGTAGTTTGAGCATAGGAGACCTCAAACCTCCCTCCCCAACAGTGACACACTTTCTCCGACAAAGCCATACCTTCTAATAGTGCTACTCCCTTCAAATGAATGCCAGGCATTCAAACACATGAGCCTATGGGGAGCCATATCTATTCAAACCATCACAAAATGAGAGAAAATTTAGCAACGGGGCCTGGCTGCAAACCTTGCCTTCCCATCATACATGAATGACAAATAGCTTTGCCAGCATCAAGGATGGAGATTTCCTTTCTTTTGGATAGGATATGCGTGGGTCTTGCCTGTGCATATCTCTTTCCTACAAGTGTCCATTTCCAAGGGTCCAAGCTAAGCAATGTTCCTTTTGGCAAATAGATTTGTTTTTCTTCAGATCTCCTTATGATCAATACAATCTAAAAGTAGTCTTTTTCATTACATTCGAATTAAAACATTGATCTTGCTGTGTTAATTTCCTACAATCTTGTGGTGGGGATTACTAGTTTCCTGATAAAATGTTCTAATATAGCAGACTAATAGAATAGTTAGCATATGGTTAAACATAAAGACTACATTTCCCAATGTCCTTTATAACAAGATAGTCTAAATTTTAACTACTAGGATGTAAGTTGAAATATCTACAACATGGGCTGGAGAGATGGCTCAGTGGTTAAGAGCACTGGCTGCTCTTCCAAAGGTCCTGAGTTCAATTCCCAGCAACCACATAGTGGCTCACAATCATCTGTAATGAGATCTGATGCCCTTTTCTGGTGTGTCAAGGACAGTGTGCTCATATATGTTAAATAAATAAATAAATCTTTAAAAAAAAGAAGAAGAAATATCAACAACCGTGTACAGAAACTTTCTGTATTCTATTCATTTTTAAAGATATTTTTATTTTATTTTATTTTATTTTATTTTATTTTATTTTATTTTATT
>NW_021604592.1:8956016-8959576 GCF_004785775.1 Grammomys surdaster
ATTTTATTTTATTTTATTTTATTTTATTTTATTTTATTTTATTTTATATGTAGAGGTGTTTTTGCCTCCATGTATGTCTACCTCATGTGTGCAGTACCCATAGATGCCAGAGAGGGCATCAGAGTCAGTGGAGCTGGACTTACAGATAGTTTTGAGCTACCATGTGGGTGCTGGAAATTGAACCCAGGTCTTCTGGGGCCAGAGAGTGATGAGCATTTGTGTGCCACCCTTCTAATGAGCTTCCCTCTGCCTACCACCCTGGGTCCTCTAGAAAAGCAGCCAGTGCTCTGAGCCATCACTACAGCCCCTCAGTTTAATTTTTGAAACAAAGTATCTTACCTCGTAGCCAGGGCTGCCCGGGAATTCATGCATCATCCAGAAGGACCTAGAATTTGGTGAGTTTTCGGTGTTAGTCTCCTGAGCACTGGGATTACAGGTGTGGGCCACCACTCCAGCCAAGAAATCTTCCAAAGACATCTAGTAGGGCTGGAGAGACCATGCAGCAGTTATGAGCACGTGGTGCTCTTGCAGAGGACCTAGGGTCAGTTCCCAGCAGTGGCAGCTCACAAGCATCTATAACTACAGTTCTGAGGAATGGGTGCCCTCAGGCACACATACGGTACACATGCATACATGCATATACGGTACACATGCATACATGCATACAAGCATAAAAAGCACTCCCACGTGTAAATAAAAATAAATCTTTTTTTTTGTTTGTTTTGGTTTTTCGAGACAGGGTTTCTCTGTGTAGCCCTTGCTATCCTGGAACTCACTCTGTAGACCAGGCTGGCCTCAAACTCAGAAATCTGCCTGCCTCTGCCTCCCAAGTGCCAGGATTAAAGGCGTGTGCCACCACTGCCCAGCAAAAATAAATAAATCTTAAAATAAGATATCTGGCACACTGTTCCTTCGCTCCTGGGAAGGAAGCATGACAGCTGCCAGTGAAGACCATGAGTTGAGCCCAGCATTGGTGATGCATGTCTGTGATCCCAGCACTCAGGAGGCAGAGGCAAGTGGATCTCTGTGAGTTAGAAGCTAGCCTGCTCTAGAGTAAGATCCAGGACAGCCAGGACTACTGTCTCAAAAAACAACACACACACACACACACACACACACACAGAGAATGGAGGTTTCCATAACAGAACCAACATCTATGGATATAATAAAGACATGTGTGAACTTGTGTAGGAAGAGTTCCACTAATATTCATCTTATCTTTTCACTCTTAAAAGCAGAACAACGAGGGACTGGAGAGAGAGCGCTTGCTGGTTAAGTGCACCGGCTGTTAACATCAGTCTGAGGTGTCCAGCGCCCTCTTCTGGCCTCCATGAGCACTGAATGCATGTGGTACAAAACACCCATACACATAAAATATGCACAACACCCATACACATAAAATAACACATTTTAATTAAAATAATTCAACTAAGCTAGGCAGTGGTGACACATGCCTTTAATTTCAGCACTTGAAAGGCAGAGGCAGAAGGATCTCTGTGAGTTTGAGGTCAGCCTGGTCTACAGAGTCAGTTCCAGGACAGCAAGTGCTACATAGTGAAACTGTCTGGGGACAGGGGTTGGGGGTGGGGGGGATTCAGCAGAATAAATAAACAAAATGTGGTACATTTACACAATGTAATGTACTTAATAGAGTATTACTCAGCTATTAAGAATAATGATATTGGGCTGGAAAGATGGCTCAACAGTTAAGAGTACTGACTGTTCTTCCAGAGATCCAGAATTCAATTCCCAGCAACCACATGGTGGTTCACAACCATCTGTAATGGGATCTGATGCCCTCTCCTGATTTGTCCAAAGATGGCAACATTGTACTTACATAAAACAAATAAATAAATCTTTCTAAAAAAATAAAAAAGAACGTTGATGTTTTGCAGGCAAGTGGATGGAACTAGAAAAGATCATTCTGAGTGAGGTAAGCCAGACCCAGAAAGACAAACACGGTATGTACTCACTTATAAGTGGATATTAGCTATAAAGCAAAGGATGACCATGCTACAATCCGCAGACCCAAAGAAACTAAGTAACAAGGAGAGATCAAGGTGTGTGCGTGCGTGTGTGTGTGTGTGTGTGTGTGTGTCTCACTGAGAAGGAGAAATAGAATAGACATCATAGGTGGACAGGGAAAGGGGACTGGGTGGGGGAAGGGTGCTGATGGGAACAAGAGGGATCAGGTGTGGGGAGGACCGGAGAGAGTACTGGGAGAGACAACTGGAATGGGGGTGAGGGTTGACATCTCTGGGATAAGCTAGAAACCTAAGGCAATGGAAACTCCCCGGAATCTATGAGGGTGTCTCTAGCTAAGATTATTATCAGTGGAAGACACGGAGGCTGAGCCAGGCGTCTCCTGTAATCAGGCAAGACTTCCAGTGGAGGGGTTGGGACACCAACCCAACCCCAAAACCTTTGACCTACAATTTGTCCTGCCTAAATGATATGCAGGTGTAAAGATGGAGCAGAAATTGAGAGAGTGACCAACCAACGACTGGCCCAGATTGAGACCCATGCCATGAGAGGGAGCTCACCCCTGACACTGTTAATTATTCTGCTATCCTTGCAGTCAGGGGCCTAGCATAACCACCATCAGAGAAGCTTCGTCCAGCAACTGATGGAAACAGATGCAGAGACCCAGACCAAACATTAGGCAGAGCTTGGGGAAGAGGGTGACGGGGAGGATTGTAGGAACTAGAGGGGTCAAGGACAACACAAGAAAACCTACAGAATCAACCAACCTGGCCCCATAGAGGCTCACAGAGACTGAATCACCAACCAGGGAGCCTGCATTGGACTAACCTAGGCCCTCTACACATATGTAACAGTTGTGCAGCTTGGTTTTTGTGTGGGATTCCTAACAGTGGGAGCAGAAGCTGCCTCTGACTCCTTTGGCTGCCTGTAAAGCAAATAAATTAATTAATTAATGAAAAATTGTTTGAGAATACATATATAATGTGTATCGATCAACTCCAGCCCCGTTTTCACCCCTTTGATTCCTCCCCTAAGACCTCACCATTTCCTCCTCCCAACTTCATGTGATATTCTTTTGTTTTTATTTGAAGGGTGTGGGGAGATGATACAGGCATTTTCTGTGTAGCCCTGGCTATCCTGGAACTGGCTCTGTATACTAGGCTACCCTCCAAACTCAGAGATCCATCTGCCTCTGCCTCCCAAGTTCTGGGATTAAAGGTGTGTGCCTCTACTGTCTGGCTCACAATGGCTTTTTAAAATTCCCGTTGAGTCCACTGGGTGCAGTCTGTATGCGCACGGGCACAGGACCACCTGCTGGAGCGTGGGCTGCTTCCCAGGGCCTCTGTGCTGCTCGGTTTGTTGTGTTTTGTCAACTTGACACAAGTTAGAGTCATCTGGCGAGAGGAACCTAGGTGAGAAAATGCCATGGCCAATAGCTAAGTCTGTGGGAACATTTTAATTAATGTCAGCTCACGGAGGATGGAGCCACCCCTGGGGAGGTGTTCCTGGGCTGTAGAAGAAAGCTAAATGTCTCTCTCTCTCTCTCTCTCTCTCTCTCTCTCTCTCTCTCTCTCTCT
>NW_021604592.1:8959586-8973705 GCF_004785775.1 Grammomys surdaster
TCTCTCTCTCTCTCTCTCTCTCTCTCTCTCTCTCTCTCTCTCTCTCTCTCGTATATGAATACACTGTAGCTGTCTTCAGATACACCAGAAGAGGGTATTAGATCCCATTACAGATGGTTGTGAGCCACCATGTGGTTGCTGGGAATTGAACTTAGGACCTCTGGAAGACCAGTCAGTGCTCTTAACCACTGTACCATTTCTCCAGCCTCCCAGAATGTATCTCTAAAGAAAACCAACTCTCCCTCCCCCAGCAGCCATCTATTGCCAACAACTCCTCCCTGCAGTGGACTTCAGGAGCTCCTCCCCCACCCATGCTGGGATTTTGTCTGGTTTGATCTTGTGGAGATCTCATGCATAGAGTCACAGCCACTGTGAGTTCCTGTGTGCAATGGCTCTGTCATGCCCAACTGTTTCCCTGCAGTCACCCACTGCCTGTGACAGTAAGAATGGTCTAACCTCAGCCAGGCAGTGGTGGCGCACTCCTTTAGTCCCAGCACTTGGGAGGCAGAGGCAGGCGGATTTCTGAGTTTGAGGCCAGCCTGGTCTACAGAGTGAGTTCCAGGACAGCCAGGGGTACACAGAGAATCCTGTCTCGAAAAACCAAAAAAAAAAAAAAAAAAAAAAAGGATGGTCTAACCTCATCACTACTGTTTTGCTTAGCCAATACTAACTATGAACAAATCCACAGCCTTGCTGGAGAAACAGGTGGTTTTCCTGGTTCTGCACTCATTATCCAATTAGCTCAGGACCACCTGCCTTGAGAATTTTATAAAAGAAAGCAACACACTTCAGACTTTTAAAGGGTTTTTGTGTTTTCTGTTAATGCCAAACCTAATCCAAACTGATATTCATGATATCCTTTTATTTTGAAATTCTTGTAGACCTGAAGTCCCATAGTCTATTTGAAATTTTAATTTTGGATTCCATTTTCAAGCTCCCAAACATGCTGTTGATTTGAAGAGAAGTGAGTTAACCAACTTCTGACCAGACAGCGGCCACGAAGAGTGGCTCTCAGACACTAAGAATACATGGGCTCACTTAATAAATGTTCAAAGACTCAGAGCATATTTTAGTCCCATGTAACTAATCTTGCTCTATATACCTTTTGAATCTCCCTTTACCAACAGCCTGGTCAAGTCCTTAGCATCCATAGGTGCCATAGAAAGAAATATACAGCAAAGGGAAAAAAATCACAGAGCAGCAGAAGGGTCAAAAGGCCAGCAGCAATAGGTCCTTCTACAAAGAGGAAACTTCCAGAGCTATTTCCAGAACAGCCCCAAAGCTTTCTCTCTCTCATCTCTCTCTCTCTCTCTCTCTCTCTCTCTCTCACACACACACACACACACACACACACACACACACACATACACACACATACACACACACTAGCTGCTTGCCTGATTTTTGGCAAATTCTCATTCTTGCTCCAAAAATAAAATAACAGCACATACCTATGATTAGCACAGGAGCCAATCTAATTAATCAGTTGATCTTCTCTGTACCCTTGGTGTGAGTGTGTGTGTGTGTGTGTGTGTGTGTGTGTGTGTAGGATTTGCCAGCTGGACTCGTTGACTCTTTACATCCCTGAGCCTCCAGCCTATTCTATGAAACTCTGCCTTAATTGCACATGGCCCCTGGGAGGGGCTGATACTGTATAGGCCAGAAAGACTATGGGCAAGGCCTCATCTATGTGGCTGTAGGGAAGCCCTCATCCCTGCTGGGTAGAGACTTTTCAAGTATGGCCTGTTGGGGGCAGGAGGTCAGTAACCAGTCAGTCACCTATGCTCTGTAAGGATTCCCAATAAACCATTGATTCCTCAGAATTAAATGCTGATGGAATCATGCCTCAGTTTGTCACTGGAACTTTAAGAGAAAGATGGTGGATCCTGCTTACATCCTCCCTTAAGAGAGTTTTAACAACTGGATGGACTCAGCATCTCACAGATCTGAGTTGCCACCGTATCATTAAGTATACTTCCAGTTCTTTCTACCTCATCTAATTATCACACCAACCCTAAGAGGCAAGCATTACTATAATGCCCATTTTACAGATGGTGACATCGGGGCATGGCAAAGTTAAAAATGAACAGGTGAAAAATTAGCACTGGAATCCAAGCAGCAGGGCTCAAGTTTGGTGGTGGCACTCAAGCTCAAAGCCAGTGCAAACTAAGAACACACGGCCACTGATGATTGAACTATACTTCAGTGGGTAGGGGTGCTTGGTGCCATGCTTGACAGACATGACTTCATTTCCAGAATCAACATGGTGGATGGAGAGGACCAGTTCTTGTCAGTTGTCCTCTGACCACTGTGTGAGTGTAAACGCACACACATAATTTTTTAAATTAATTAAGGTAAAGTGCTTGCACTGTGAATGTGAAGGCTGGAGTTTGGACTGATCCTCAGAGTCGACATTAAAAGCCTGCTGGTGTGACTGCCTGTAACCCCAGAGTTCCAGAGGCTGAGACAGCAGACCCCTTGGGCACACCGACTATCTAGACTAGCTGACTCTGTGAGCCCCACCTTATCAAGAGATTCTGCCTCAGGACTGGAGAGATAGCTCAGTCATTAGGAGCACTGACTGCTCTTCTATAGGACCAGGGTTCAATGCCCAGCATCTACATGACAGCTCACAACCAGCTATAACTCCACTGTCTTCTGGTCTCCTTGGACACTGCATGCATTCATTGCACATATATACATTCAGTCAGACACCTATATGCATAACATAGAAATAAAAAGTTTAAAAAGAGATCCTGCCTCAGTAAATAAGACGGAGAACAATTAAGAAACACATCTAACACAGAGACACATAAAATACACTTAAATAAAAATGCAGCTACTACAAATTTGCCCTTAAGGTTGAATTTTATATGTGTGTGCATGTGTGTGTTATATATATATATATATATATGTGTGTGTGTGTGTGTGTGTGTGTGTATTTTATATATATATGTGTGTGTATATTTTATATATGTGTGTATTTATATATATATATGTATATATGTGTGTGTATTTTATATATATGTGTGTGTGTATTATATATACATGTGTGTATGTGTGTGTATGTGTGTATATATACATATATATGTATATATACATATATACATATATACATATATGTGTGTGTGTATATACATATATACACATACATACATATATATATATATATGTATGTATGTGTATATATGTATATATATATGCTTTCTTTATACATCCATCTGTTAATGGGCACCTAGGTTTACTGCATACCCTGACTATTGTGATGTGAGGAGTGCCATATGAACATGGGTGTGTGGGCGTCTCTTTTGTATACCAACTTCATTTTCTTCATGTGAATGCCCCAAAGCGGTAGAGCAGAATCATGGGGTAGCTCTACTTTTGGCTTTTTTTTGAAACACCTCTATATTGTTTTCTACAGTGGTTATACTAATATACATTTCTACTAACAGTGAATAAAGGGTTTCTCGTTCTCCACACCCTTGCCAATATTTGAAATCTGTTTCTTTCTTTTATGTGAGACATATCTCTTGTAGACCCAAGCTGATTTTGAACTCCTAATCCTCCTGCCTCTTCCTTTTGAATTCTGGGGTTACAGATGTGTATGACCATGCATGGCTATAACTGTTTTGTGTTAGAAATTTTAAATTTTGGGGCTAGGTTGTGCACACCTTTAATCCCAGCACTCAAGAAGTAGAGGCAGGTGGATCAGAGTTCAAGGTTAGCCTGATCTATGAGGCAAGTTCCAGGCTAGCCAGTGCTACACAGAGAAACCCTATCTCGCTCCCCCAAAAGAATTATAATTTTGATAAAGTATCATATTTATCGATAATATTTTAATATACTAAGAAATCTTGTTTAATACTACAAGACCTTTTTCTCCTAGAAGTTTGATACGTCATCATTTCACCTGTAAGTCTATGATTAATGACGTAATTTCTATTTATGATTTGAAGCATGGGTTGAAGTTCATTTCTTTCTCCAAACGGCTTTTTATGTTACACCTTCATTCATTGAAATTGTTCATCAGAAGCTCTTTGTTGAGGCTGCAAAGCTGGCTTGGTGGTTAAAAATCACTTGTTGCTTCTTATAGAGGACCCAGGTTCAATTCCCAGCACCCACATGATAGCTCACAACTGTCTGTAACTCCAGTTCTAAGTCATATGACACCTCTTCAGACCTGGGTGATACCAGGCACATACTCGGGACATATACATACATGCGGGCAAAATACTCACACACATAAAATAATAAAATAAATCTTTAAAAACTCCTATATGTCCTTTTCCATTGCCTTTAGATTTTTTTAAAATTAAGTATAAAGGGAGTTTCTATCCCATCTTTGTTTTTATTTTACTTCTGTAGATGAGCATTTTGCCTTCATATATGTTTGCCCACCATGGACATACAGTGCCTGCAAAAGCCAGAAGGGGTCATCTGATTCCCCTGGTACTGGAGATACAGGCAGTTGTCAGCTGCTGCATGGGTTCTGGGAATTGAACCTGGGTCCTCTGGAAGAGAAGCCAGTATCCTTAACCACAGAGCTATCTCTCCAACCCCTAATGGTGGAACTTCTGTGGTGATTTGAACATTACAAATGATAGTTTACAAATGACTGTCCTGACTCATTTTATAATAATTATAAATAATAATGATTCTTTTAGACAAATCCTCTTACATCCAAATACTTGCAGACTCCATGAGGTATCTATTTAAAGCTCTGGTCTAGACTAGCTTTAAGAAATGTAGAGCACACGGGCAGTGGTGGTGCATTCCTTTAATCCCAGCACTTGGGAGGGAGAATCAGGATCTCTGAGTTCAAGGACCATCCTGGTCTACAGAGTGAGTTCTAGGACAGCCAGAGCTACTAAAATAAACCCTGTCCCAAAAAACAAAAACAAATTTAAAAAAGTAGGGCAAAAATGTAATGATGTGGGGTCAGGGGTCAGGGTCTTGATTTATGTCATGGGGCTGCAGCTGACTTACTGGGTAATCTGGAGCAAGTCGCTTAACGTGAGCTTTGTTTCTTCTTATACAATTTGATGCTGAACCAAACAAGAATTCAAAATTTCACCTTCGTGGTTAGCCATGCGGGTATAGAGGAAGAAAGGTCCCCATTTAACAGAGTGGGAGTTTTCTAGTTGTCCTCTCAGTGTTTCTGGGGTTGGGGCCTGGTCTGCATTACAACAAGCACCCAGGGAAATCTGATCCTGGTATACTCAGGCATGACGTGAGAAACACGAGAGTAAGCAGTCTTTTTATGTCCGTCTGGCTGTGGTGTGTGACTCCGATGGAGCTGGTGAAGAAGCAGGCAGAAGGTTGGGAAGAGGAAGAATCACTAAACAGTAAGAGAAATGACGTGTGTGTGTGTGTGTGTGTGTGTGTGTGTGTGTGTGTGTCTACCACACCCCGATTTATTGGTGCTGGGCGAAGCCAGAGCTTTCTGTGTTCAAGCATGAAAGCTGCCAACTGAGCTATGGCCACAGCCTGCTGTTTGGTTTGTTGTTTTGAGACAGCTCTTGCTAGACTGGCCTGGAACTTTCTGTCCTCCTGCCCTAGCTCTCAGAGAATCTAATTACAGGCAGCAGCTTTTTCCTTTTGTTTTGTTTTAGTTTGGTTTCCTTTTGTTTGTTTGTTTGTTTTGTTTTTTGAAACAGGGTTTCTCTGAAACCCTGTGTAGCCCTGGCTGTCCTGGAACTCACTCTGTAGACCAGGCTGGCCTGGAACTCAGAAATCTGCCTGCCTCTGCCTCCCAAGTTGGGTTTTTTTTTTGTTTGTTTGTTTGTTTTTTTGTTTTTTGGGTTTGTTTGTTTGTTTTCTTCTTTTTGGTTTTTTGAGACAGGGTTTCTCTGTGTAGTCCTGGCTGTCCTGGAACTCACTCTGTAGACCAGGCTGGCCTAGAACTCAGAAATCCACCTGCCTCTGCCTCCCAAGTGTTGGGATTAAAGGCGTGCGCCACCACTCGGCTTTTCAAGACAGAGTTTCTCTGTTCAGCCCAGGCTTTCCTGGACCTCCCTTTGTAGACCAGGCTGGCCTTGAACTCAGAGATCTGATCTGACTCTGCCCCCTGAATGCTGAGATTAAAGGCATGGGCAACCACGCCCACCCGCCCCGCCTTCCCCTCCCCCCTCCCACACACAAGAATCTTTTGTAAGGCCTACTGTGTGGCTGAGCGTGTGGAGGGGAGATTACAATCATTCTCAGCTATTTAACCTCAAGGCTAGACTGGTCAACTTGAAGCCCATGTCTTAACCCTCCTTACTCAAAGCAAGCCACAAAACCCCTACTAAGTCCCCATTCCCCCTTTGAAAGCCTCTATGGGCAATATATACCTTTGTGAGGCCCATGGAACTTTCTACCTTCATGCTTCTCATTTCAATACACACAATAGACCTCCCCGCCCTCCTACCCGCCCCCAGCTCCACGGTTTCTCCCTAGCTCTGCTATTGGTAGGAGGAGACAAAGGAGCATCTGGCAAGAAGATTCACACTGAAGGAAACCAGGCTTCTCAGTTACTTCCATCCCAGCCAACACCCCAAACGCCAACCAAGAGCGGTGTGGCCACACCGCCCTCTTGTGACAGAGAGAGGTACTACATGTGAAAACAAGCACAAACAGCCTGGATGGAAACAGGCTCTTTGGAATCTCTTTCTTGATCCAAGGTGGATGAGAAAGGATTTCACCACAGATAATTACCATCTCGTCCTTTTTAAAAGTCTTTATTAATTATTAACTGGGTGTTAACTAATTAGTTCATTTTGACCCTCAGTCTCATGTAGCAGAGTAACCTTGGGCTGATTCTCCTGCTTCTACCCCTCAAGGACTGGGATTAGGCATGTGTCGCCATACTTGGTTTACCATTCTTCCAAGTTCCCCAAAGCCAGTCTTTTGTGTATCTCTGACCTCTGCTTTGCAACACGGAAACACTTTACCAGTGTGTTTTACAACCCCCATTTTATGTAATTCCCTCCTCCCTTCCCTATTCTTACCTCTCTTCCTCTTCCAGAATAAGAGGAACTGACAAACAACCTATATAAATACCTTTCTACTATTTTACATAAGGGTATATCTGACCATGCCTGTCACAGGTAGCTTCATCTGTCAACATGACACACCTGGTCAGAGAGAACCTAAGCTGAGAAATGACCTCCATACGACTGGCCTATGGTCATGTCTATGGGATATTTATTTGATTGCAAATAGAGATAGGAGGGTCCAGCTTATGGTGGATGGTGCCAGCCCTGGGGAGGAGTGCCTGGGCTATATATATATTTTTTAAAAAAGTATCTGAGGGACTGGAGAGATTGTTCAGTGATTAAGAATACTTGCTGCTCCTACAGAGGACCTGATTTCAGTTCCCAGAACCCACACAGTAGCTCACAACCATCTGCAGCTCCAGTTCCAGGAGATCTAATGGCCTTTTCTGACCTCCAGGGGCACAGAAGCTGAGCTCTGAGAGGTGGCCACAGTGGCCACGGTTGTAGCTCTTTCTGGCAGCCTAGCTTCATAGTGTAAGTGTCACGAAGGTGGTACTGGTTTTGAAGGCATGAAGGGGTCATGAAGAGCACCGTGAGAGGCCAGAGAAGCCACTGGTGAAGCTGCAGCTTCAGTGGGAGTCGAAGGCCCAGGGGCCATGCAAAGGATTTGAGGCTTGGCACCATGAAGAGAGCCTAAGATAGGCTACAGGTGAAAGTCCAGCCCAGTTGCAGCCAGAAGCCCCAGTGTTTTGGAGCTGTCAGTACCATCATGGGATGACCAGCAGGAACAGCATCTGCAGTGGAGTGGAGCCAGCTGGAGCTGTGGACAAGCTGTGCGCTGCACAGGGCAGAGCTGGAGAAGTGATCAAGCCCTTTGGAGGAATCCAGAAGATGACGAGTTGATCCCAGACATTAGACAACTGGAATTTTGTTTTGCTTTGATTTGATTGTGACTGTGCCCTGGTTTTTCCCTCTTGAAGTAAGAAAGTATTTTAGTAGAGCCCATAGTTGAGAGAGGCTTTGAATTTTAAAAGATTTTGGATTGTAAAAGAGACTGGATATTTTAAAGGGACGGAAACTCTAATGTGTTTTGAATTTGTAAAGACTGTGGGACTTTTAAAGTTACTTTTAATGTTAATGTGAGATCTTGGGGATAAATAAGAAAGGGAGGGTTGTGGCTTCATAGTGTGTGTTTGTGTGTCAAGTTGACAACGGGTCAGTTGTACTGGCTGGCTGTGTGTGTCAACTTGACACAAGCTGGAGTCATCAGAGAGGAAGGAGCATCAGTTGAGAAAGGCCTCCATGAGATCCAGCTGTGAGGCATGTTCTCAATTAGTGATCAACGAGGGAAGGCCCAGCTCATGGTGGGCCGTGTCATCCCTGGGCTGGTGGTCCAGGGTTCTATAAGAAAGCAGGCTGAAGGAGCAGGAGCTGCATCTGACTCTGTTGAGCAACCTTTTGGATCCCTGTCTCCTAACTGGGCTGTCTGGCCTAGACACAATAGGAGAAGATGTGCCTAGCCCAACTTGATATATCAAGGCAGGTTGGTGTCCATGGGAAGCCTCCCTTTTTCTGAGCCTTTTCTGAGGAGATGGGAGCATGGCTGGAGGTGAGGTGACAGGGATGAAGGGGAAGCTGTGATGGGGGTGTAAAACAAAAGAAAGGAAAGGAATGAGAGAAAGAGGGAAAGAGAGGGAGGAAGGGAGGAAGGCAGGAAGGGAGGAAGAGAGGAAGCAGCACCCCTCCATGGACTCTGCCTCCAGGTTCCTGCTCTGCTTGGGTTCCTGTCCTGACTACCCTCAATGATGAGCATTGCTATGGAAGTCTAAGTCAAATAAATCCTTTCCTCCTCAACTTGCTTTTTTGGTCGTGGTGTTTTGTAGCAGCAACAGAACCCATAACTAAGACAACCAGTTCTCTCAATTATTTGTGTGTGTGTGTGTGTGTGTGTGTGTGTGTGTGTCTGTGTGTGTGTCTGTGTGTGAGTCTCTGTGTGTGCGTGTCTGTGTACATATATGATGGAATCTGTGCACATGTGAGTGTAGGTGCCCTTGAAATCCAGAAAGCCACCTCTCCAGCATAACAGTTTAAAGAATGTATTCTCTATCTATCTTTGAGAATTTAGTGCATGTGTATAATGTACGTTGATCATAGCCCGGCTCCCCTTTTCCCTTCAGTTCCTCCCAGGTCCCCTCCATTGCACCTCATCTTTTTTTGAGAAATATAACCTTGTCTTATTTCTTATCCTTAGATAAAGGATTAAAATAAAATTCTTGCTTTTTAAAGCATCACTAAGATCTTAATTACTTCTTAATTCACATTTTAAAAACTATTTGTTTTTCAGAAAAAGGCTTCAGGTCACCTGAAACTTGAGTTGCAGGCATGGGGGAGTGGTGCTCAGAATTGAACCCAGGTCCTCAGGATGAGCAACCAGTGCTCTTAACCACAAAGCCATATTCCATCCTCTATTGCTAGAACGTTGAAAACAACTTTTGAAAGAAACGACTAGATTGTAATGAAAACCCAAGAAATCAGTTCTGAAATGTACATGTCTTAAACTAGGCAACTGAAAACTTAGACAGTCATCTGAAAACTTAAAGAAGTTAGTCCTGAAACACAAAATTTATGTATCTTAGGATAAGCATACCCCCCAGACCCCTCCCCCATGAGACAGTCTCACTATATAACGCTGGCTGTCCTGGAATAACTCACTATCACAGCAGACTAGCCCCAAACTCACAGAAATCCACCTGCCTGTCTCCCAGGGCTCTACCTCCCAGGGATTAAAGGTTTGTGCCACTGTGCCCAGCTTGAGCAAAAACCTTTTTAGGAGCTAAGAAATAACCATAGGCTTTAAAATAACAGTAAAAGGGACGAATTACAAGGCATGGATTACATCACATAAAGCAGGTTACCTGATTAGCAGGCATAAAACATCCACAAAAGACAAGTTACTCACAGGATAACAATATACTGAGTAACTGCTGTTAGCATGAGTTTCTGTGGGATCTGGTTGAAAGAAGCTTCAGTGTAGGGCTGAGGAAGAAAGAGGAGAGGGGTGAGCTTCACAGAAGTCAGCACTGGCTCTCCGACTTTTCAGTTGGTTTATTTTTAAAAGATTTATTTGTTTATTTATTTAATGTATATGAGTACACCATTGTTCTCTTCAGACACACCAGAAGAGGGCATCAGACCTCATTACAGATGGTTGTGAGCCACCATGTGGTGGCTGGGAATTGAACTCAGGACCTCTGGAAAAGCAGTCAGTGCTCTTAACCGCTAAGCCATCTCTCCAGCCCCGACTTTTCAGTTTCTAAAACCAAAACCAAGAAACAATTTCAAGAACTTTCTTTTTCTTTGCATGTCAGGACTCAATCTAGGGCCTCACATACTGTAGGAGGCACTTTACTATTGAATCACAAGTCTGCCTCCTACAAGTGAGTGTGTGCACACACAAGGAGAGGGGAAGAGAGAGACAGAGACAGAGAGAAACAGAGACAGAGACACAGAGAGACAGAAAGAGACAGAGACACAGAGAGACAGAGACAGACAGACACACACACACATACACACACACACACACACACACACACATACATAGAGACAGGAGAGATACACACAGAGAGTTTGGTGTTGCCATTGCTGTTTTGAAACAGCGTCAAGCTCAACCTGGCCTGTAACTTACTATGCACCTCAGTAGCCCAAGTTGACATCAAACTCAGGCCCTGAAGTGCTGGGATTTCAAATGTAAGTCATCACATCTGGCTTAAATTCATGAGGGACTAGGCTAGACATATACATGCAGCCAGACAGAGAAAGGGGCCGCTGATAGATAAAGTCGATATCAAACGTCTGCTTCTTCCTCCCTCTCCTATCCTGAGGCAAAAGCCAGGAGGGGTCTTCCTCCTCTCTCCCCATTTGCCCCTCCCTACTTCCTGCTGCCCAGCTCAGGGTGATCAGATTTATTTAAGGCCAGTCCTGAGCATGTTTACCTGAGGCTATGGACCTATCGGGTCTTCTTAATTAGACCAAGTTGGCCAAACTCAAAATCTGGGGTAAGGGACTCCCCGTGCCATCATAAATGCATGGTCACTTGAAGCCGCGTGCCTATGAACTCTCCCTTTGCTGTCTAAGTTGGTCAACCTAAAATTAGGGGAAGGAAACACATCCCAGACCACCAAAACCACTTAAATCCCCCAAATCCCCCAGCCACCCAGGGCAAACACACTTCTGACCCTCCTCTGCTCTGTTGAGTATCTGTCTCTCTGTGAGCTTTGCTGTGTGCCTTGAAGGGGCCTTAGCTGGCCCGAGCATGGCAAACACGGCTCTGGCAGGCCTTGTCCTTCTCCCCCATTCCCTCTGCCTTGCTAAAAACTGTTAAATTACATTCCTAAAGCTAGCCCTCAAGGTCTAAAGCTAGCCCTCAATCTCTACTCCCGTACTTGACCACTTCTTCACCGCCCTCCACCCCACCCCCACCCCACAGCAACGATCAAGGTCCAGCTATCAAAGTATTGACGACCAGCCTCCTTGTGGTACACCTAATTAACATGCCCAATTAAAATCAAGCACCACATTTTAATACAGGGTTTCTTCTTTTATGTTTATAAAAACTGCCATTTGCTACGTCTGTCTCCTTTTTATCCAGTGTCAATTCTTTGTTCTTCCTGAAAAAATACTACTCACCCCTCTCCCTTGTCCTCTCTCTCCTGTCCTTGTCTCTTATGCTCTGCCCTCTGTCCTTCTAGGGGAAATACATCTCCTTTGTGCTGAGAACTTGGTCCTCAGGTATCTTGTGCCAACACTGGCCCTTTCAATGCCCGCTCCTTTGCCTGTAATAAAGTTTGCCTATCGCTTCCTGCTGAGTCTAAGGGTTTTCTGGACTTTTAATTCTCTAACTGGCAGAGAAAAACCCAATCAAGACTCCTAGATGGTACCACTTATATTTGTAAGCCTAGCCCAGTTTCAAGTACTCTGTCCTACTAACAGAAAATGGACTAAGATGGCGTCGTCCACTAACTTTATCTGCTTACAAATTTCATGTCGAAGGAATACAATATATACTCATGTGTGTGACTTTTGCTGAATGTTGTAAAGTTCATCTTTTTGTTTCTTTCTTTTTCTTTTCCTTTCCTTCCTTCCTTTCTTCTCTTTTTTTAAGACAGGATCTCTGCGTGTAGCCCTGGCTGTCCTGGAACTCTCTATGTAGCCAGGCTAGCTTTGAACTCATGGAGATCCTCCTCCACCTGCTTCTGCTTCTTGAGTGCTGAGACTAAAGGTGTACACCACTGCACCCTGCTTATGTCTGAGCTCTTTTATGGCATTCTTTGCCATTAAGTTAGTATATCATTGTAGAAACGTTAATTGGTTGTGGACACTTGGGATATTTCAAATTAGGGACTATCATAAAAGGATTTATTTAAATGCATTTGAAAAATACAAGTGCACATTTGATTGATTGATATATGCTTCTGAACCCGAAACCCAGGGCCTCACGAACTCTAGACCACTCTACCATTGAGCCACTCCTCCAGTACCTATACGCACATTTTGTTGGCTTTGTAAGTAAAGAATGAAACCACAGTGCCAGCTTCCCAAGCTGCATACTGGTTTATACTAGTTCACATTCCCACCCGCTGTGTATGAAGGCTCCCATTGTTCCAAATCCGTCTACAAACCGGTGTCAGTTGTCATTTTAGCCACTTGGGTAGGCAGGCATTGGTGTTGCCTTGAAGTTTTAATTGGTGTTTCCCTGATGACTAAGCCACCTTCTCATAGCTTATCAGCCCTTTGGCTTGAATATCTTCTCTTGTCAAGTGTTTGTTCAAGGCTGTTAGACAAGCTCCTTAAAGCCCAGGTTTACCCCAGTGAACGTTAAGAGCACTGCTGAGTTTAATCACCAGTGAGCAAGGCTACATTAAGAGAGTGCCCTTAGCTTGTAGGGCTTTGCATGGTCTCATGGTGGTAACAATACAGAATCTGAGGAGCCGAGGATGGGGTGAGTAATGACAAAGTGGGGTTCAAATTAGAACCACAGGTTGGGGGTGTGGCTTAGTGGTCCAGGGCTTGCCAGCAAGTGCCAGGCCCTGGGTTTCAGTCCCCTGTATGAAAATCATAACAGGAGCTAACAGGGTATAGATGGTGAACGTATCATTGCCAAAGTTAGGTTTTTAAAATCAGCAATATGAAATATATACAAATACAAACTTAGCATGAATCGCTCAACTCATCAATGGATAAAGAAACCAAAATATATTATTACAACTGATTCAAATGAGACTTTAATGAACAAAGATCTGTATTCTTCACTGGAAATCAATTAATCAATAAATATCTCTCCCTCTCCCTCTCCCCCTCCCCACCCTTATAATGCTGGGCATTTAACCGAAGGTCTTGAGCAAAGATGAAGTGTTTTTTAAGACAGGGTCTCAGCCGGGTGGGTGGTGGCACAAGCCTTTAATCCCAGTACTTGGGAGGCAGAGGCAGGCGGATTTCTGAGTTCGAGGCCAGCCTGGTCTACAGAGTGAGTTCCAGGACAGCCAGGGCTACACAGAGAAACCCTGTCTCAAAAAACCAAAAAACAAAAAAAACAAAAAAAAAAGACAGGGTCTCATGTAACCCAAACTAGCTTCCAACCCCCTATGTATATGTATATGTATATGTATATGTATATGTATATGTATATGTATATGTATATGTATATGTATATGTACCTGCATGAGTTTATTTACATATGTATGGAGATGCCAGAGGGGGCCAGAAGGAACTGGGATTACAGGTGGTTGCTAACCACTTTATGTGAATGCTGAAACTACCCTGGGATCCCTACAAGAGTGGTAAATGCTTGTAACCATTGAGCCATCTCTGCATCCCTAAGTTAAAATAAATATATATATATTTGTTTTTGTTTGTTTGTTTTTTGTTTTTTTGAGACAGGGTTTCTCTGTAACTCTGGCCGTCCTGGAACTCACTCTGTAGACCAGGCTGGCCTCAAACTCAGAAATCCGCCTTCCTCTGCCTCCCAAGTGCTGGGATTAAAGGCATGCGCCACCAGCACCCGGCAAGTAAATATATCTTTAAAAGAACTTAATTGTAAAAACAAAGAGAGAGAGAGAGAGAGAGAGAGAGAGAGAGAGAGAGAG
>NW_021604592.1:8973805-8975300 GCF_004785775.1 Grammomys surdaster
GGAAGGAAGGAAGAAAGAAAGAAAGGAAGAAAGAAAGAAAGATAGAAAACAGGAGCTGGGTGGTGGTGGCCCACACCTTTGAACCCAGCACTTTGGGGACATAGGCAGGGGGAATCTCTACAATTCTATGCCAGCCTGGTCTACAGGACAGCCAGGAATATACAGAGAAACCATGTCTCAGTATCGTAGAGTGTTAATTAACCTTCATCAGGGGTGAGCAGTCAAACCGTGTTTACCTCACTAGAATCTTGTGTGGCCCAGCTATGTCCCTCCCCAGGGTGCTAGGAGACAATCCACTTGTTTGCCGTTTTTCCACCATCTTGAGGCTATTTGTATTTTGGGCTCACGAATGCATCCCTCCCCATCACTAACGCCAGTAATGGCAGACTTCATCTCTTTAGTTCCTCGTCACCTACTTCTTTAATTCTCCTGACTCTATTTTTCACTTATAAAGACCTCATGATTATCTGGATCACCTGAATAACCAAAAACAGTCTAGTCATCCCATCTCAAGACCCATCAACAGTCCAGAATGCTGTAGAATCTGATGCTCCCTGGGGAACCCATCAAACAGTTCTCCATAACTCACAGGAGACATGTAATAGTCTCCTTTGCCCTATTCCTAGTCTTAGACAGTTTCCTGACAAGGAAAAGGTTCATAAAATGGTTGGTTTCAGGGAGCTAGAGAGATGGTTCACCCCCTAAGAATGCAGAGGACCCAAGTTCAAGTCCCAGCAACCAGCCTCCCCAGGCACCCACTCTCCTTCTCCCTCTCCTTCCCCCATTCCCACAATTTTAAAATTAAAAGAAGAAAGCTGGTTATGCAGAACAAAAGATCAAGTGAGCCTGGGCTACCATCCCTGTGAAAGGCCACTGCCTCAGCAAGGAAGCACCTGCCCTGTAATAAGGTCTGGTCATTTCATTCCTACCCAGACAACTCAGGTTGTTTCCTTTGGCCTCTGTGAGTATTTGAGTTTTTCATCCTGGTTACTGATTGATCAAGTTCTCTTTCTGCCCTCCTGGAAATGTAGAACATCTGCTCCATAGTTTCTGTGTGGAAAGATTTGCTTCATAACATGCAGCACAGGAGACAAAAAGAGAAAGGAGGTACACCGTGGAGGGACAGAACAAGCAACACTTTAACTACTTGACATTTGACATTGTCCCCAGGTAGGGCAAGAGGTAAGGCAGTAGAGGAGAAATGTGTCCCCTGACACAACCCTCCTCTTCAGCACCCCCTCCTTTGTACTCAAGCTGGAGCCTATGGCACTTGCTAGGCAAGCCCTTTACCTGAGCTACATTTCCAGCCTCTGTTTTACTCTTCATTTTGAGATGGGCTCTCACTAAATTTTTCGGGCCTTAAGTGTACTTTGTAGCCTAAGCTGGCCTTAGACATTTAATTCTCCTGCCTTGGCCTCCAAAATAGCCAAGATTACAGGCCTATGTATACTATCAGCTCACACACACACACACACAGGAGGGGGGAGGGAGAGGG
>NW_021604592.1:8980300-9016322 GCF_004785775.1 Grammomys surdaster
AGACAGGGTTTCTCTGTGTAGCCCTGGCTGTCCTGGAACTCACAATGTAGACCAGGCTAGCCTCGAACTCAGAAATCCGCCTGCCTCTGCCTCCCAGGGGAATTACTTTAAAAAGGACCCTGGTAAACATCTTTAAGCCCAGCAAGGCAAGAGTGAGCCTCTCTTCCATGGAACTTCACTATCTGGCTCCAAAGGTGACCTGTGTGTAAATTTCCAGGAAGGTGGAGCTCACTGATTTCATAGCAGACTTAGCTGAAGAGGTGGCCCCAAGAAAGTAACAACAGTATGCAGGTAGCTCTCAACCCTAGCTTGACATTCCAATTGTTATCCTAAAAATTTTTTGTCTACGATCCACTAAGCCTTCGTATGTTAGAATTATTAGAAGAATGATTTTGTTTCGTTTTATGTTTTGTGTCGGGGTCTCCTGTAGCTCAGACTGGCCTCCAACTCCCTATGTAGCCCAGAGTGGGTGCCCTTGAACTTCTGACCTTCTTTCTTTTATGGAAAGTGCTGATGTGAGCCGCCATGGTCTGCAGGAGGAACAAATAAAACAGACATGGGTTGTGCCGTTGCTACATCCCCCACTCACGTGTTAGACAACGCATAAACACCACGACCGCTGAGCCAACTCACAGGCACTCTGCTTGTTAAATCATTGGCCCTGGAGTACATTGAATGGGAGGAAATTGTTCTCTTCCGGCTTGAACCTGGAATGTCCCCTGAAGAGTTATGCATTAAGGCCAGCTGCTAAGATTTGGGTGCGGAGATTGGAGCCTGAAGCTCTGAATCAATCAGTGGGCTAATCCCTTCTTGTGTAATTGGGAGCCAGCGCCCAGATAGTAGAAGCAGGTCAATGAAACCATACCCTGGAAGGATATAGCTTGCCTCACCCCGATTCTGCTTCCTAGCCACCATGAAATGAGTTGTCAGACAGACCGTGCCTTTTTGCTGTGATAGTCTGCCTTACTACAGGCTGGAAACACTGGAGCCAGTTGAACATGGACTTAAAACCTCTGAAACAGTGGACCAAGATAAATCTTCCCTCCCTTTAAACTGCTTTTCTCAAGTATGTGTCAGAGCCACAAAAGTAAGACTCAGGCGCCTCTGTTTGTTTATTTGTTTTTTTCAAGACAGGGTTTCTCTATATAGCGCTGGCTGTACTAGACTCACTTTGAAGAATAGGCTGGTCTTGAACTCACAGAGTTCTGCCTGCCTCTGCTTTCCAATTGCTGGGATTAAAGGTATGTGGGGTGGGGGGTGAGGGGGTGGGGGAGGCACCCTCTCAGAAGAGAAGGGGAAGGGGTGAGGGAGGAACCAGGAAGAGAAGGGGACAGTGAGTGTTTGGGATGTAAATTAATTAAAGGAATTAGTCTTATTATATTTTATATGTATGTGTATTTTGCCTGCACATATGTCTGTGCATCATGTCTACCACATAGGCCAGAAGAGGGCATTGAGTCCCCGGGGACTGGAGTCACAGATGGTTGTGAATTGCCATGTGGGTGCTGGGAACTGAACCTGGCGTCTTCTGGAAAAGCAGACAAGTGCTCTTAAGCACTGCGTCATCTCTCCTCATAATTTTCTTTTGTACAGGAAATTCTAATGTGGCTATTTTTGAGTTATCCTGTTCTGATTTACGGGTTCGAGAGGAGTACAATTCCAGGTTACAAACCTTCTGTTCCTAAGGAAGCATGTTCGTTTTCTCTCTCTCCGTCCCTCCTCCCTCCCGCTTCCCCTTCCCTTTCTGTCCCCCTTTGTCCTTCCCTTCCTGCTTTCTATCTCTTGCTTGAAACAGGGTCTAGGGTAACCCAGGTTGGACTTGAATTGGCTTCTGATGCTCTTGCCAGCACCTAGTCCATGCTGGGGTTACAGACGTGTGCCAGCATACCTGGTTTGCTTGGTTTATTTGTTGTTTTTAACACCCTCGTTTGAGAAGGAAAACTTGTATTATACCTTCAGGTGTTTCTAGCTAAATCAGTTGTTTTGATGTTTCTAGACTCCCAGTCAGCAAGAAAAGCAAACTAAATTTGAGGGGGAGGAGCTTCTTTCTCTCTCTTGTCTCCTTAAACTTTCCCTGTCTTTGTATTGTGCCTCAGATGCACTGACCACTGCCAGCTTTAATAGCATTGTATTCCAGAACACAGGAATGGTGTCTCAAAAAGGAGAATCTATCTCATCATTGTCCAACAAACCAGGTTTCCGTTTAACCCACCCTCTCCCAACTTCTCTCAAATTTCAGGAATATGGAGCCTTTGAGCATAGGGGTGTGTGTGGGGGGGGCATGGAATCTTCACCTCAATGCTTGAAGGACCCTGCAGACCAGACCTGATTGGTAGGCCAACCCTGCTTGACTAAGCACATTCCCAGCCTCTCTGACTCGGTTCCTTGGAGAGCCTAGGTCTATTGTCAGTACCCCACAGCCAGGCAGGAGGATGTTGGTCTCCTGTCCTTTTTAGTATGGCCTGACTGCATAAATTCCTTTTTTGCTTCATCATCCTTTTTCCCTTTTAGTCCTGTGTGGTGAGTAACTGTGTATGGTCTGTGGGGCTCGCCAGAGCCAAACCCTCAGGCAGGATTCCAGTAACAGATTCACCCATTCCAAGATCCCTGGACTCATCTGTTATTTTGTTTCTGGTTTTGTGCGTGTGTGTGTGTGTGTGTGTGTGTGTGTGTGTGTGTGTGTTTGAGACAGTATCTCGTATAGTCTAGGTTAAACTAGTTAGACTAGCCTAGACTATATGAGATTGTCTAGACTCTCGGAATTTACTTTCTTGGCTAGGGCCTTCTAGCTTGGAGATTTCCTCCCGATTACTGTGATAGAGAACATGATAGAGTGCTATTTCCAGTTGCCAGGGCAGAATGTGATTTTGCTACCATCTCTACTCAAACGAAGTAGCTTGTTGCTCAGCATTCGTAAGAAGTTCTGGTCAGGACTTTGCTGATGAGACTTGTGTCCTATGTATACCTTGGGATCTGATTTCATCTCAAAGGCACATTCAAGTATGTATGTGCCCAATCCTTCTGACCTCGATGAAGGTTGAGTGGACTTCCTGGTAGCCTCTTCATGCCTTCCCTGCTCTCCTCAGAGCCCCCCAACCCCCCGCTTTTCTGACTCTGTAGGGCTACAGCCTCCTCTTTGTTTTTCTGCATCTGTTGGGTTCAGGGTGGAAGCGGAGAAAACTGACTTCAGATATAGAACCATTTTCTGAGCGCTCAGGGAAGCGGCCAGCTCGGGATCTGAACCCTGTCCCTGAAGGGAGATTGTACATTTTTATAAGATGGAACCCAAATCAAGGGGGATGAGGTGGACTGATGCATTGACCAATCCTATTTTGACAGAAGGGTGAAACAAGGAAGTTAACGTTGGTGTCTGGGCCTTATTTGGGTCACCTGGTTTCAGGGTCCTTGGGTCAGCTTTTATAGTCAGGTCCCCTCCTGGACTCTGGCCCAGAAGTTTAGAATGATCAGGGAACAAAGGAGTGGACAAGCTGCTTGTAGTCAATTAAATCCAGACGGGCAGCACATTCATGACTTGTGTCTTAGTTTAGACAACAGGATGACAACATCTTCCCTCTTTACATCCTTTACTGGTTAACAGACAAACATGAAACACCTGGAGAAGCAGGAGAGGAGTTGAGTCCCAGGGCCTGGGAACAGGAGCTCAGTTTTGACTCTGCCAGCAAGGTGGAACTCATTCCTGAGATGGCTGAACTCAGGAAACTCCCTCCTAACATCAAGGCCTGCTGTCTTCCAATTGCCCTTTAGCAGGTCTGCAGGCTCCTTCCCAGTCAGCGTCCTCCAGCAGAGTTCTAAAGTTCTTTGGTCACCAGCTGCCTTTTCTCCTAGGCGGAACTGCAAGCAGGGGCTCTTTTCTCCAGGAGCAACACTGGGCAATGGGAGAAGGGATGGGAAGCCAGTGTGATGCAGTCTACAGAAGAAATCCCAGAGACAAGCCCCTGCAATGAAACAGTCTAGGGTGTTCCATTGCGTTTGTTATCTCTGCCAGGTAAAGAATTAAAAGGCAGGAAAAATCTGAAGCAGGTGGCAGAGAAATCTCAAGCACTGTAGACCAAACCAGCTGTTAAAGAACGGTGCTTATGGGGGACCAGGGCAAACCACATGCACACAGCAGATGACCAGAGAAGACTCTGCAGAGCCGTGGAGGGGGAAGGCACACACTACAACACTGGACGGCCTCAGAAAGACAAAAACCCAGTCCTTTCTTGAGGCCTGAGGTTTTAAAGCCCCGATGCATCTTTCTCCCTTCATTTAGAGTTGGTCAGTTTGACAAAAGCTAGGATGATTAATTGGCCCAGAACTGTTGAGTGACATAAGGTGATAAGGCCTTGAACTTGTTGCCAGCCATCAGTGGGGGGGTTGGGGGAGCCTGCTAGTGGGAGACAAAAACCTATAACACCTTTGTTTTAAGAGGCCAGGCTTGTGGGGCAGTGGTAGCACACACCTTTAATCCCAGCACTTGGGAGGCAGAGGCAGGCAGATTTCTGAGTTTGAGGCCAGCCTGGTCTACAAAGTGAGTTCCAGGACAGCCAGGACTACACAGAGAGACCCTGTCTCCAAAAGAAAAAAAAAAAAAAAGAGGCCAGGCTTTTGTCTCAAGTCAGAAGGGTAAGGAAGAAGCCACCACCTTTATTTGCCTAGCCATGGCCCCTCTCTCTGCCTACTAGAGAGTCCGTATAACTCCTAGTGTTTCAGTGGGCTCAGTTGTCTTAACCTCTGCCTGACAGTCAAGTTGAATTAGGGGGAGGTGTTAATCCCCCTAGGCTAAAATGAAACCACTATCAAAATTTTTGAGTCAAATTTGAAGCAAGCTTTACTATCTGGCCAGGATGACAGATACTGGGGATTCCCGGAGTATGGCCCCAAATTACATTAGTCAGAGGCTTATCAAGGCAAAACTCACGAGGTTACATATTTCCCACCTTCATCCAACCAGGGGCAAGCATACATTCTGACATACTTCCTGCCTACATACCTTCCACCTATGTGAGATCAAGCACATCCTGTGTAGTTGGGGCAACCGAGCTTGTTTACAGGAGCAAATACTCATGGCTTGTTATCTTATATGAACAAGAGCCTCCGGCATTCCAGAAAGTTTTCTGCCCTTGGGCAAGTGAGGCTTAAAAGTTAGTGGTATTTGTGTTTTATAAATCTCTTCAACACAGTAATTTAAACTTAAAACACAATGTTGGCCCTCACAAAGGGAGTCTGGATACTGCCTGGAATGGAGCTCCTAAAGCAGAGGACTGGGGAAATAAGAAGTCTGGCTCCTGAGAGGAATCCTACAAGAAGCTGCAAGCAAGGGGCAAGCAAACTGGTTATGGCTCAAAAGCGAAGACTGGGTCTTGATCCAATAGTGTAGTCAGTGTCTTCTAGAGGAATAGAACCAATGAGTGAACATATATTACAAAGGGGATTGGCTTACATGAGTCCCACTAGATAGTTCAACATGGCCGCTTGCATCCTAGAGAAGCTGAGAACCAGTAACTACTCAGTTGACAAGACTGGATGTCTCATCAGTCCTGATCTGGTGCTGAAAGCCTGGAGAATTTCTAGAGAGCCCCCCTGATGTCTAGGACACAGTAGAAAGCCAGGGAAGCTGGATTCTGATGCTTACTTAGCAGGGAATGGTAGCAGCAGACACAGCAACAGAGTAGATGCACTTACCAGCAGGCAGGGAAGGACAGGTAGACACAGAAGCCTTTCCCTCAGATCTCCTCCTCATATCTAAGACACTGCTGTAAGCTGCTGTCTACTCTAAGGGAAGATCTTCTTCAGTTAATTCTTCAGGAAATGCCTTTACTGATCTACCCCCAGGGTCAGTCAGTCAGTCTGTCTGTCTGTCTCTCTCTGCCTCTCTCTGTCTCTCTTTCTCTGTCTCTTTCTTTTTCCCTCCCTTCCTCTCATAGATTTGTCAAAGGCATTTTATTTTATTTTTGTTCATGTGGTGGGAATCACACATGTGGAGAGCAGGGAACAATTTGGGGGAGTAACTTATCTCCTACCTTAATAGGTTCTAGGTATCAAACACAGCATCTAACCGTCATGATCATACCTACCGAGCCATCTCATTGTTCTGGTATATCTCTTAGTTGTTTCCAGATCCAGTCAACTTGATAATCAAGGTTCACCATCCCAGAAAGGAAATGAGATATTTTATTCAGAGCCCAGTGTGAGTAACCACAGTCCAGGACACAGATTTAGGTTGCCAAAAGACTCATTCCACTGAGGAAGCAGATGAATAAAGTTTTATAGTCACAGAACAAAAAGGTAGCAAATGCACTGATAAGGAAATCCATCGGGTTCCAGCACAACAAGGAAGCTTCTGCTCGGGCTTCAGATGCCATCTAACGATAGTTCCAGCTTGTACATTGGTAGAGCCTGGTGCTTTGCTAAATTAATTCAGTGCAACATTTTTTACTTGATACTTACTTGCAAACATGGATAGGTGATAAATGGTTGATAACAAGACCAAAGATAGCCCAAAATAATCTTGATTCTGGTTGGCAACATTTCAACTTTCAGCAGGCGGGAAGTTCCAGTCCATCAACCGGCAGAATCTTCAACAACTTGAGTTGAACTTGAAAGTGGCCTTTTAGGGTACTCCAGGCCACAGTTAGCTGCTCTTACCAAACTGTAAGTTGTCTTGGGTGGGACCTGGGGAGGGCTCAGTCTGGAAAGAGCTTTCTTCTCAAGCATGAGACATGAGTTTGGATCGCCAGCAGATACACAGAAAGACGAATACAAGAACGGCAGTGTGACTTAGTGGGTAGAAATACTTGTCATGCAAACCTGATGACCTGAGCTTTGATACCCAGAACCCATAATGGAAAGAGAGAACTAACCACCAAAAGTTATCCTCAATGCATTCAGCATGGCATGTGAATGCCTACACACACACACACACACATGAACACATTCATGCACACACATGCATACATGCACACACACACATACAAATGCACACTCATGCACACACACTCACATTCACACATATGCACATACCTTAGGTGACTCTATTAGAGGGGGGTTCAGGCCACTGGCTGGTCTGTAAGGGTATTTCCTGGAAAAATTAACTGAAGGGAGGGGCAGGCCCTTCCCCAGAGTCTGAGGGAAAAGCTAATGCTCTTGCCTGTCTCTCTTCACTGACCACTGATGAACTTGCCCACCCTGCTCTTGCCACTGCTGTTGTCCTTCACTGACTTCAGAATCCAGCTTCTTTCACATCAACTTTTCCAAGGGCAATGCCCCAATAGCCTAGTTATCTTCCATGAGGTCCCACTTTTTAGGCCACAAAATTGCCATACTGGGGACAAAGTTTCCAACACACGACTCTTTGGATGACATATATTTAAAGCCCACATCTGAGGTACCAACATAAGGATTAAGTTTAAGCAGAGAGCAAGAGGTAAGACTAAGTAAGCAGTCCTGTGCAGAGTGCTGTTCTGCCCAGTCCTGACCCAGCTCTGCTCCAGTCTCTCCTGCAAAGTAGCCTGGAGAGTTGTCAGAACTGTGACATCTCTCCTCCAGCTGCCTTGGGGCTTCAGCTTTTCCTTAATCCCCAACAATATTCCTAGGAGAATTCAGTCTCTGTGAGGACCGTTCTTTCTATAATCCAATAACCAAAAGGGAGGAGCAGGCATAGGTTGTTGTTATTTTTTTTAAGACTATCCTCTCATCAGGATGGTCACACTTTGATTCCAAGGAACTACACAAAGTCTGCTTGTGCCTCTTCCCACAGGCACAGTTTCCTGGTCAAGTGGAAGCACTCTGTAAGCCGTCAGAACTTGCCCTTCACTGACTGATGTCACCACCCATCCAGCATTTTCAGAGGGCCTAAGAGGGCCATGGAGTCCCCAAGAGAGCTGTGCTCGGCTCTGTATCCTACTGTATTGGGATCCCTGACATGGACGGACACACACACACACACACACACACACACACACACACAGAGAGAGAGAGAGAGAGAGAGAGAGAGAGAGAGGGGCTTATCAGTCTGTCCCTTCAGACTCTACAATTCTCGAAGACGTCACATAATATGAAAGCCAGCATCCCAGGACGCCTCAGTGTGCTTCTCAAAGGCAGAAGCCTCAGTGTGCTTCTCAAAGGCAGAAGCTACTGCTGAGAGATTAAAGGGCTTGTGCCAGTCACCCAGCTACCTAGCAGATTCAGAACTAAAACTGGGCTTCAATTCTCGGTGTGTTCTTTCTCTAGCCTCTAGCCTCTGTCCTTCTTGATATTTTGAGCCTAAGAAAGATGAGGTTTATCTGTCTCTAGAAAAACTCCACTCTTGGATTCAATTCTGATTTTTCTCTTCTCAAAGCTTGTTGAAAGCCAAATGAAAATTTCCTTTGCTGGATTTGACTTTTTTTTTTTTTTAATGAATCTAAAGGGGAAAAAATAGCAAATCCGCTCTCCTAATGAGATAACGACTGCACGGTGCTTTGAAAGGCAGGGCTCTACTGTGCCTTCACATATAAGGTTTTACTATGCCCTTGAAAGAAGCACGTGGGCCTGCAGGCCTCGCTTTTGTGGGGGCTGGGGCCTGGCAGAGACAATTCTCTCTAGAAGGCTGACTCATCCCTTGATTAGCCCCAGCTTGGAGAGCTCCATTCCTTGAGGTTATTTTCCACCTCAGTCAGGGACTGGTGGTGGGATCATCCCGGAGTTGGGCTCTGAGGGAGCTGAGCTGACCGTTGCAGAGCGATAGGCATTTGCCTGAGGAGCTGTGGCCTGCTGACTGCATAACTAGACTTCTGGATCTACCTTTAAAGAAGCCCCACTGTGAGCTCCCTGCTAGCTCGGCTGAAAGGAGACCATTGCCAGAGGTAGAGGGATAAGCCAATAGCTAAACTACAAAGCAGGCGGCCTAGATCTGACTACCGCATGGCAGGTTTGCACATGGGATGGACTAAGAAAAGGAGAATCCTATTAATGTTCACAGCACACAGCCAAAGGAGTGGTATGCGGGTCAGTACTTTTTAAGTTGCAAGGTGACTATTTTTATCTGACTTAGGCAACAAACAAACAAAATATGATAAATTTTAAAAAACCCACAGAACTTTATTGACCCACATAGCTGAGAAGCCTAATGTTAGGGTTGCTATAGGAACCACTAGATCTTTGGACTCAAACATCAACAGGGCTTGGGTTAAGCTCCAGTCTCAGCTTGGTTTCTCTTCATTGTGGGCTTCCTCCCTCAGGATATTCTGGTGTTGGAGCTTCCTCCCTCTAGCCCCCTGCACTACTAGCAGGTCAACACTAATGCTACAGTTGAGAGAGAGAGAGAGAGAGAGAGAGAGAGAGAGAGAGAGAGAGAGAGAGAGAGTTGGAGGAATGTTTCTTTTCCTTAACAATTCCTAACTTTATTCTGATTGGACCACATGCCCACCTTATATTCCTATTGGCCAGAAGAAGTCTAGTGCTTCACTTTCAGAGCCCAAAGAGAGATGTGCCTCTTAGTACTTCACCTAAAATGGCAGGTGTTGGGGTGTCTTGCAGAGGAAAGATTGCAGAAGGTTCCAGAAGGAACAATGGATGCCAAGCTCAGATAGTATTGGGTTCTACCTACATAAGTCTTTGAATCTGCTTCAGAGTACTCAAATAACTGAGTATGCAAATCAATCTCAAATGCATGCTATCATGTATGATATCATGTATGAACTCTGTCACCCTTTGCTTTCTCATGGCTTGAATGGAGAATACACAGAACGGGTGTCTTGATTATGTGTCACCTTTACATATAACCTACAGATTTCAGGCTGGGTATTCTCTCCAGAAACAGATGCACTTTTAAAAGGCCACCTGATAGGGGCATCAAGAGTATTTTAATGGTAGAGTTAGCTGAGGACCTAAATTCAGTCTTACAAGAGGACATACACACACACACAAACACACATACACATACAAACACATACAAATATACACATATCCACACATACACACACATACACATACATGCAATGATGGGGGCGCATGAGGGACAGCATACAATCTAATACTTCAATCTAATAATAATGCAAATTTAGAGGATGGTAATAATTTATAAAGTCCCTCAAATGACACAGCACAGGCAGCATCTTTTTTTGGAGTTAACTCTCTGGTAAGAATTGTTCTGGGCCTGCTTAGCCCCAGTGACAACTCCAATAAATATGTGTGCTAGCCCTGGGGTCACAGTTATCTTGGCCAGTTTTTTCTCTAAGCAGGCACTATTCTCCAAAAGCTAATCCCCCCTCCATGTCTCTGGTGGTCAATCTCAATTGTCTACTTGACAGTACTGAGGAACATCTAGATCAACTGTTTCCAGAGACTGTTGCCTAAAAAAGAGTTGAATCCAATGGTTGATTTAAATTTAAACCTTGGGAAATCATGAAACTGTGAAGGTTAGGCCGGGTTGGAGGGTGTTCCCTGAAGTGTGTCCTTGGAAGATGTCTTTCACCGGAGCCCCTACCTGTCCCTGCTCCTCTCTGCTCCCAGCTCACCCTTGGGATGGGCTGCCTTGCTCTGCTTCCTCTGACATGACAGACGGAAATCTCTAAAACTGGGAGCCCAATGAACCTTTCCTCCTTTGAAGTTGGCTTCTTGGGTGTTTTGCCACAGTAATGAGAGAAATAATTAATAAATTATCTTTCTCTGTTTTCTGCTGCTCTACAGAATAACGCACACCGGGTAAATAATGAACAATAAACGTTTATTCAGCTTATGGTCTAGAGGCTAAGAAATGCAAGATCAAGGGCTATGTCTAGTGAGGACCATTTTGCTATGGTTATAGCATAGTAAAGCTATAAGCATGTGTGAGACAGGGAGGGAGGGAGAGAGAGTATAAACATTGCTTAGACTTAAAACAAATCCACCCTTTGCCCAGCACTATAGCTCAATTGGTAGAGTGTTTGCCTAGCGTGCCCAAGGCCCTGGGTTCACTCTCCAGTACCCCGTAAACTCGGTATGTGTATAGCATGTAATTTCAGCACTTAGGAGGTGGAGGCAGGAGAAACCAGAAGTTTGAGGTTATCTTTCATTACTCATCAAGTTCAAGGCCAGCCTGGGCTACACAAGACCCTGGAGAGAGGCAAGGGGAACAAAATAACAAAACAAAACCCACCCCCATTCTCTGTGATAATGAACACTTTTTTTTTTTTTTTTTTTTTTTGCTAAGAACATTAATCCTAGCATTCCTTACCCATCTTTAAAGGAACTTCACTGTGCGGCTCCCTGTGGCATCTGCTGAAGGGAAGTCATCTTCCATTAACAGAGGTAAGGAATAGATTAGGTTTTTTTTTTTTTATAGTTTTACTAAATAAAATAAACTATAAAATAGAGCATTTAGGTGCTGGGGAAATGGTGCACTTGCTTCCTTTGAGATCCCATTTCCAGCACCCACATGGCAGTTCACAATCATCTGAGACTGCAGTTCCAGAAGGTTGCAGTCTTCCTCGGGCCTCCTCAAGCACCAGGCATGCATGCATTTGATGAACACACATACATGCCAGCAAACACTCCTACACACTTAAAAATAAAATGAAATGAGCATCCTGCGTCTGACCATGTAGAATTTTTGCCACAGGATTAAATTTTGAATCCACAAGTGGATTAAAGCATTCATTGAGTCAGAGCCCCCATAATCAATCTTTCAATGGCAATACCCACACAGACATGCTCAGAGATGTGCCTTACTAATTTCCTAGACATTTCTCAATCTGATCAAATTGACAAGATTATTATAGACAGGGATGAGGGAAGGAGACTTTTACAGAATATGATAGGGTCTACCTGCCCACATGAATTAGATCCCACTTCCCAACATTGTTGAATTTAGTTTCAAGTTTCCAATACAGAAATTTTGAGAACACATTCAAATGATAGCGTTTGTTCTGGATGTGCTGGGTCCCCTTCTTCTCCCTCCATAGGAATGACTTTTCTGTCCTAGGTTGCAGCTGCAGATATGGTACAGACTGAATGTCTATCAAGGCATTTCAAGGTTCCAGGTAACAAACCTTTGTTTGCATCTCATAGCCGGGAACCTTTTGAAACCCAGCATCATACACCCCGAATGTAACTCTTGCTACTCTTCAGTCTACTTTGGTTTTCGGAGTCATGCTGTATCTCTGGCTCTTTCTCCCTCTGAAAGGCCCATGATGCTCCTCTTTCCTGTCTCCCCCAACTCCACTATCTCCTCCTCTCTATTTTAAAAACAAAGATATTGTCCATGGAGGTTGAGCAAACATGGACTTTTCCAGTGGATTCTAACAGATAATGATGTTTCTGTCTTCTTGAGTGAGCGTCAAAGAACAGAAACTTCCCTTACTTGCTAATCGAGGGACCGTCCAGAGTCTCCCAGGGCCTCACCATTCCTACATGTTGGACTTTTCAATTCCCATACAGCACGCCCCCGATATACACATTTTACTCCTGGACAGCCCTATCGCCATTAACAACTCGCCCCAACCCCTGGGAGTCACTGTTCACTGGTCGTCGTTGGCATCACTCTGGCAACACAAACTATGTCTACAGGCAAAATTCTAGCCCTGAATTGATGAGATTGCTGTTTTATTCACAATAGCCAGGAAATAGAACCAGCTGAGGTGTTCATCAACTGACGAACGGGTACGTAAAAAGTGGTACATACACATAATGGGATTTTACGCAGTTACACGAAGGAATTGAAGCATGGCATCAGTAAAATGAACAGAAGTAGAAATCGTTATGTTAAGTGAATTAAAGCAGATTAAGAAAGGCAAATACTATATGTTTGCCTCATATGAATAATCTACAATACAGTTTTGAGAGAGAGAGAGAGAGAGAGAGAGAGAGAAAGAAAGAGAGAGAGAGAGAGAGAGAGAGAATATGTGGTTAAGTCATAAAACTAAAAAGGGGTAATGGGAGGAAAGGAAGAGATCTTAAGGGACGTGGGTAAAGAAAGGATAGTAGAATGTATGTGACACGAACACAGAAATGGGGTTTGGGAAGGAAAGAATCCAACCAGAGAGAGGTGAACACGTGGGAGGAGAACGGAGTATATTGATACACATGTCTGAAGACACTATAAAGAAGCCTTTGGGTTTGGGTTTTTTTTTTTTAACAGAATATTTTTTATTGATTCTTTGGGAATCTCACACCATCTATCCCAATTGAACTCACTTTCCAGTCTTTCCATGTTTACCTCCCAGCCACCCTTGTGAACCTCCCTCAAAAAGTAGAAAAAAACAAATCCAATTTGTGTTATCCATATGCTCTTCGGAGCATGGTCAAACTTTCATTGTCCTGATCCAAAAATAGAACTGAGTCTTTCCTGTCCCCGCACCTGCCGAAAACCACCTATTGTGGAGAGCATCCTTCACACTTTTTAAGAATTCTCCTGGTGGCTTTCTGTTTAGGCTGTTGCTTGGGGTGGAGGGGAGGGTTGGGGGATGGGGGTTGTCACAGAAGCCTTCCGTGTCTCTCTTTCTCAACTGTGCATCTGCAGTCATCACTATCATTGCCAAAGTAGCTTCCTTGTTCTTTACAGTCAGTGGGAACACAGATCATGGGCTTCCACATGGTCTCTGTAGACAGCACAGACCACAGACTTGGCCCCAGCTACTGTTGGACCATGAACCCAGACATTAATATGGCCTCAGGTGGCGAAACAGGTACTTAAGGCTATAAATTCAAGTGCCTACTGGGGCCAGGGTAATTTAATGTTTCTAAGTAGGAGAGGTAGAAACAATTGCTGAATGGAGAAACTCAAGCTATAGTTATTCCAATTCAAAAGTTTGTAAGACACCAAGGGGCGAAGAAAATTCACCCATTGTGACTGCAGCCACCATTTTGGCTTGTGTAGAAGTTACTCTTCTGATTGTTGTGGTAGAATACCTGACAACAGAAACTTAAGGGAGCAAAGGTCTGTTGTGAAATACACGTTGCGAAGACACAGTCCACCCTGGGTGGGAGGGCATTGCTTGCAGCAGAGGGGAGTGGTCACATTGAATTTGCAGTCAGGAAACAGAAAGTGAAGCTAGGCTATACAGCCCCAAGGCCCACCCCACAATGATCTCCTTCCCCCAGTGAGATGCTATCTCCCCAAGCTTCCCAAACAGGGCCACCAATGGGGGCGAGTGGAGGGAGTTTGGGCGACTTTACTCCAAGTGTTCAATGCATGAGTTTATAATCACAGTCAGACTGTAACAGCAGGTAAAGTATTTCTGATTTGTAGAACTCTTCCTGATAGAGTCAAAACTTAAGGGTCAGTTTTCTGTGTCTGTGCATCACATGTATTCAAGAGCCTGCTGAGGTCAGAAGAGAGCATCCGTCCCCTTGAAATAGGACTTACAGATGGTTGTGAGCCTCCATTTGGGTGTTAGGAACAGAATCGGGCTCTTCTGCAAGAACAGTAAATGCTACTAACCACTGAGCCATCTCCTTAGCCTCTCAGCATACTGTGTTCAAAGTGAATTATCATTCCTCTCCTTTTGGTTTTGAGGCTTAGACCCCCTTTCAAATCCTTAGGCAAAACATAAATGGATACACATGGAAGTAAACATTTATAGACGATTTTAATACTCGCTAAGAATTCATCTAAAAATGATTACCTAATAAAACTACCAGGACGATCAAAAGATAATGCAAATAGAAATTATAAAATAATTTCCCCAGATCTTTAAAAATTCCAATACATTGCCTCTGACATTGTCCAGTTTTCCAGAAACAGTAAACATCAACCAGACCTTTGTGCATATGTATACAAAATCCTGAAAGACAGTGGGCTTTTAGAATTTGTTTTCTTTTGAAAAATTTCTCTGTGTGTGTGTGACGGGGGGATGTGCACATGTGTACTGTGTCTTTCCTCTAATGCCAGATCCTAAATGGGTTCCACCATTCTGGGTTTTCTTTTCTTTTCAAGAAATTTCATAAAAAGCATTGGGAGCTGGGCACAGTGTTACCAGCCACGCATGGTACATACCTGTAATTATTAAACAAAATATTTAACTATGCTTTCTATCTCTGTGTATGAGGAGATGTGCAGCTGTGCATGGCACACTCATGAAGGCAAGAGGATAATTCAGAAGGCGATACTCTCCCTCCACTGTGTGGGTCTCAGGAATCACAGGAAGTCCCTCTGCTTCCTGAGTGTATCAGCCTGCCCAGCTTCTTTTTCCTCCTTAAAGAGGGTTTTACTTTATATCTCAGGCTGTTTAAGACTCATTATATGACCCTGGCTGACCTGAAATTCAAGACAATTTTCCCACCTTTAGCATCCATGCCTGAGAATTAGTCACGAGCTAACATACTTTTCTGAATTTATATTCTTTTATCATCAGCAAAGCCAGACCCACTTTCTATTTTCAGTGTAAATAACATAAGCCAACCTCAGAGCTAGAGAGTATGTACCTAAGTTTACAGCCATACCTCATTGATTTTTGTGCCTCAGCACTTAGCACAGTATATTGGGTGTTCATAGCAGGCTCACTACTCTGTATTTGAACACTCCGGTAAGCACAGCTCTGTTGTAGATGCAAGGATCCAAATTATTTGCATGGATATTATTATCATGGGTTTTCATGAATGAATGAATGAAAACAAAAGGTACCTCAGAGAGCAATGCTCCACAGATACCACAGAGAATAATGTACCATTGCAAAAACCTCACCTTGAAAAGGGGAGTTGCATCTTGCCCATAATCAGGGACAGAAGTATCCCAGAAATTGCCATCACAAACAAATGAATTTCATAATAGAGCAAATGTAATCGGTGAAAACCAATTTGTATCCAGCCTCTCTTTCAAAACAGACAAATCGCATCTATTTCTGTGTAATGAAATCATATCTGTAAAGAATGGATCATACTTGAAATGTAAAATTCAATTACACTCCAATATTTTTATTTATTCTCCCCATGTCATTCCATTAAAGATTTGTGTCAGGCTTTCTTTGCCTAAAGACATCATAAAGGCTTCCCATGAGGTGGGTGCTTTTCAAGGGATGCAGTTTTCCCCAAAGAACCCACCCCTCTGCTTCTCATTGCTCCTAGAACTCTTTAAGACCCAAGCTAAAGCAATTTCCACAGCCTGAAACACAAACTCTAACCAGGAAGAGATAAGATACCCAGGGAAGAACTGTGTTCTTCCACTAATGTATATCTTCCCAGACTGAAGAAAGTTTACAATGTCAGGGTTTTGTTTGTTTGCTTTTACGCTTATTTATTCTATGTACGTGTGTTTTGCCTGCATGTATATGTGCACCATGTGTGCACAGTGCTCTTGGAGTTTAGAAGAGGGTGTTGGATCCCCTGAAACTGGAATTATGGATGGTTACGAACCATCATATAAGTGTAGGGGAAGTGAACTTGGTCCTCTGCAAGAGGAACTAGTGCTTTTTTCTTTCTTTCTTTCTTTCTTTTTTTTTTTTTTTTTTGGTTTTTTTGAGACTGGGTTTCTCTGTGTAGCCCTGGCTGTCCTGGAACTCACTCTGTAGACCAGGCTGGCCTCGAACTCAGAAATCTGCCTGCCTCTGCCTCCCAAGTGCTGGGATTAAAGGCGTGCGCCACCATTGCCCGGCTCACAACAAGTGCTTCTAACTGAAGGAATCTGGGGCCTCAGCCTAAAAATTAACTGCCCCAGGGACATCCTGGGAGGAGCACATTCCAAAGACTTACATACACATTCCAGGGGAAGGGCCCAAGATAAGAGGAAGCTGGGCTCTTAAAGTAATAAACTTGGGTAAACAGAAGCTACTTAGCTAACACTCATTGTTATGAAGATAATGTGCAATCTGAGTTACCTAGAAACCAGGCCTGGGAACAGCTGTTTGAGATCAGCCTTTGTGGTTATTGTATAAGAGGTGATTGTAAAACTGCCCTCGTGAACTCTGTGGAAATGGTATAAAAACTGCTCTTAGCTTTGGCTCGGGGTGCCTCTTGCCTGTGTGTTTGTGTGTGGGGGGGAACCCAGTGCACTGGTTATCAATAAACCTCATGTTTTTGCTTCGAATCCCCTGTCCATGAGTGTTTCTGTGGGAGCGTGTCCCCCAGTTTGGATCTTGAGTCCAACATAACCACTGAGCCATCTCTTCAGCAAATTCACAGTTTTTTAACAACCAATGTGTCTTACCCTGAGAATATGTGTAGGAATGGGTCCTAAGAGTATGGGACCAGAATGAAGTAAGTTTAACATTGAAGAGGCAATTTTATTGACAAATACTCTGTAGAGATTCTCAATTTAACAGGGGTCTGGTTGTTTGGTTACTTAACAGAAATCTAAACCTAAAGGTGACTTAACCAAGGGATATTCCCTCTACTATAGAGCAGAGTTGCTCAATGTTGGAAATGGAGCCTGCCCAGGGCATTGTACAGTGTTCAGCAGTCCAGCCCACTATCTCACTAGGATGAGCTATGTGAGATATCTAGTTTTATGCCTTGAATGCCTTGCCTCATCTGAATCCTGTCTCATTTGGGAGTACCCTGGCTCCTACCCAATAGACACCAGTAACATTTTTCTAGTTATAATGTCCAGCAATGGCTTCAGATATTGCCAAGTGCTGCTGGAGGGCAAAATCAGCTCCAGCAGACAGTCACTACTATAGAGGGAAACTTCCAAAGGCTTGGGGATATTGGAATAAACCTGTAGGTTTATGTACGTCCTATGCCCACCAGGAGGGTCCCCAAAGCAAGGAGAAATACACTATAATTCAAAATACTTCCTTGAAGAACTCTGGTGACAACTCTCTGTAGGCCAAGAATTATGGCAGAGACAGCTGCCATGGAAATGAGCTCCCTGAATGCAGAGAAGAGAATGGGATTCTGGGTGGCCTGGAGCAAGCAGTGGCAACTAGTCAGCAAAGTGCAGTCATCAGAACAGTCTGACCTGCAGAGATCTTTGGCAACAGCAAGCTGTGTTGCTAGAACTAGACTAGATGAACAGCCTACAGAAGGACTGTTTGTTCATTGGTTTGTGCTGCTGAGAATTGAACTTAGGACCTCAGGCAGACTAACATATGCTCTTCCTCTGAGTCATACCCCCAATCCTTAAACTCTTCTTTTTTTTTTTTTTTTTTTTTAAAGTGGAGACCTTTTAGGTCTGTCACCATAATAAAGAATCTTAATGCTTTAACCAGTTTACAGACTGGAGCAAGGTCCCAAATCTAGAGACTCTTGCACGAAGCCCAACTCCCCGTGAAGAAGGGTCCTACTACACAGTTACCCATTCACAATATAAATTCTCCTTGCTTCCTCTATACTGTGAATCAGAAAAGGGAAATAAGTGTAGGGAACCGGGAATGTGGTCTGGACTGCTACTGAGTCCTAAACACCCAAAGTGTACCTGTCAGAACAGGGGATTTGTGCTTGTCAAGTGAGCCACAGGGTTATGGAGTCAGTTTATCTCAGTTTTGGCCCAGGCCTATGACATTCAGTTTGCACAGGGACAATCTGCAATGGGGAGAATCCTTGCACTGGCTTCTGAACACATCCAGTGAGGGCTATCATAGAAAAAAAAAGAAAGAAAGAAGGCCAAGTGGAAGTCTGTAAATCTGCTTCTTACTTACATTTAGTTTACAGGCAAGTAAACTAAATGTTGTACCACTTTCTGGAGATCAAGGCTAGCTCCAAAGACTTGAGCCCTATTAACAGTGATGACTCCTAAGGAGTTCTCTCTTGAATGCTTGCTTGGTCTGTGAAGACATATGGATCTTGGAGGATGAAAGCAGTTTGAATTGAGGTGTGGCTCCATGGTAGAGGACTTCTGTGGACAGCACAAGGCTATCCAGAACAGAACCACAAAAACCAATCACGGAGAAAGTTATGAAGTTGGTATTCAGTACACTCTCTCCCGATAAAATGAAAGAAACAAACAAACAACCCTGAAAGCAATTTACCCTAAACTTGATCTGTAAAAAACAAGTCAGCCAGCTAATCTGCTATATACTATACTAGCAGGACTGTTGTTAAAGGGCCAGCTCCTTCTGAAGAGAGGCTTTAGTCTCTCCTGGTCACAACCTGCTGAGTTGAATTCTCAGGGCAGAACAGTGAGCTATACAGAACCATGTGAACAGTGGCATACAAAGGTATGGTAATTACAAGTTGGCAGGGAGGGAGGACTTGGGTAGCCAGGAAGTGTAATGACTTTGACACCTGATCCTCCTGCCTCCACCTGCAATTGCAGGTACATGCCTCCACTTATATAGGGTTTTTTTAGTTTGATAAGAACATGTTTTGAAGCCAGGTGGTGGTGGCACATGCCTTTAATCTCAGTACTGGGAAGGCAGAGACAAACAGATCTCTGTGAGTTTGAGGCCAGCCTGGTCTACAAAGTAAGTCCCAGGATAACCAGGGCTGTTACACAAGAAACTCTTGTCTCAAAAAAACAAAACAAAACAAAACAAAACAAAACACCCCAAAAAACATGTATCTATATACTTATACCTATATCTATGTCTTTCATCCCCTTACTGACATAGAATGTGTTTATTATATTTAATCTTATGTCTGCATATAATCTTTACATTCTGTAGTATGAAATGTGGGCTGTGGACTGTCGATCGGGATGAACATTGCTCCAAACAGTCAAAGGGACTGTATATCTTTAGGTGGGGGAATTAGTATGTTTCTGTGGTACAGGGAGAGTTTGTATTTTGTCAGGTGAGGCATGACTTGCGTTTGTCCTTATCAAGTTAGATATGATGTAAGAGTGACATATACAGATGCCAAGTAGACAAGGGGGTGGACTGTGGTGATGAGTTAGACTCACAAACCTTCATTCAGAAGTACAGCCGTAAGCCTGGTATGGGGGCACATACCTTGATGGCATGTATCCCAGAACCTGAATGGCAGAAGCAGGAAGATCTCTGTAGACCAAGGCCAACCTAGTCTATATAGTATACTCCAAGTTAGTCAGGGTTATGTAGAGAGACCCTTTCTCAAAAGACAAAACAAAAAAGTACAGTCCCTCAATATTCACAGAGGATTTATTCAACGACCCCTCTACATGAAGAATACAAGCCATGGATGCTAAAATCATTAAGTAAAATGCATCTCATTTGCATTTAACCTAGCCACATCCTCCTGTGTGTTATTAATCCCCTCTAGGTTACTTGTAATACCTAACGCAATGCGAATGCCATATGGTCATTCTACTGTGTTGTTCAGCAGATGAGTAATGAAAAGAGAAAAGCCTGAACATATTTAATACAGACACAGTTTTTTTCAAGATATCATTTGTTCATTCATGCGATTTTTTTGATTTTTTGAGACAGGGTCTCTTAACTGCCGAGCCATCTCTCCAGCATGAGACAGGGTCTCTTTATGTAACCCTACCTGGAATCAAGCTTGCGATGATCCTCCTGCCTCAGCCTCTCCAGTGAAATATTTTTAAACCATGTGCTAGCTCCGGAGTGTGACCCCCTAGTGCCACAAAAAGAAAAATATGGATCAACAGCTAGTTGAACTCAGAGAACCCGTGAATGCAAAGGACTGGCAACATATATAGATGTTTAATTATCTGGATGCAGTTTATGTAAGTAAATTATTTTTCTTTATTTTGATTATTTGTTTGTTTGTTTGTTTGCTTCCTTGAGATGAGTCTCACTATGTAGCCCTGGCTGTCCTGGAACTCAATATGTATAACAGGCTGGTCTTGAACTCACAGAGATCAGCCTGCCTCTGCCTCCCCACTGTTGGGATTAAAGGCATGTGTCCCCAAGTCTGTAAGTAAACTCTCTACCAAATAACACAATAAAACTATTTTTATTTGTATTGTCTTATCACAATAGACCACCAGAAACTACTAATACCACAACTACAATCTATTCGGCTACCGCTGAACATTTCTCTGTTCTCTGTTCAGCTTGCAGGGAACACCTGACTGTGCCGCAGAGACAGGGGCTGAGCAAGACTCTGCCTCTCTCTTACAAGCGTACCAATTACATCCTTCACGATTGTTGGTCAAGGAAAAAGGAGTTAGGAGCCGGGCAGTCTCACACTCATAACAGGCTTCCTGCCTAGGTGTCAGGATAAATGTTGGTTTGATAGCTACACGTATATCGAAGTAAAGTCCACTATCACTGCTGGATTACTTCGACGTCCGCCTTTCTTCTTTCGTCAGTGCAATTCTTAGCACAGTTTCCTGTGTCTTCTCCACCTCTTCACCCTCCATTATGGTTAGGAACAGAGATGCTAAAACACTTTAGCAGTGTGTTGAAAAACAGGCTTATCTTCTTTCTGCCCTCCGTGTCAGGTCCTGAGGCAGGTAACAGCCGTGGACGTGATGAAGGCAGCTTCGTAGTTCATTGTTGCTATCTTATATTGTATGCCATTTGAAAACTTGCAGTGTATGACATCCTGCAGGTGTCGCATGTCAGTGATGGTGGTAAATCCATAATTCAAAAAACAACATCCTCCTTTAAGTATAATGCCTTGGATTCATGCCACAGTAAGTCCAGTGATGGGACAGTAGGTGGGTGTGGTAATGAGACAGAATGTACAGGTTGAGGATCGGTTTTTCTGGGTGGTGGGCTCAAGGGGCAGGATTGTATTATTATCCTCTTGGCTGTCTTCTCAAGCTACCAAAGTTATTCATTAAAGGTTTAGCTAAAATTTGGATTTGGAAGGGGAAATTAAGTGGCCCTCTTGGGATAGTGGGCAGTGTATTAATCCCATAATATGAAATCAAAATTAACTGAACTAATACAGCTAGGTAGGTGGGCAATTGCATTGTTCAAAAATGGCTGCTACTTCTATGGATGAGGCCAAAGCAGTTAAGGGCTACTTAACTTTACATGACAAATATTCTAAATTTCTCTGGGAGTTCCATTTATATCTTACTCCCCAGCAAGAAAGTGAGCTCTTCAAGGACAGTGGGGGGCTCATCTTTGCATTTTTGCCAAGAAACACATACTTATTGCTGCATTCTAACAGTTCCATGGACCTTAATTTACACATTATCTTGTATAAATGTTTGAATTAGTACATACAGATGCCACCGTACCATAAACACTGCAATAAAGATGTTACAGTACAACACTGAAAGATGGTTCTGGTTTCCTGCCCATATTCCTTTTCCTATTCTGGAGAGATGGCTCAGTGGTTAAGGATACTTACTACTCTTCCAGAGGACATGAGTTTGTCTTTCAGGACCTATGTTGGGCAACTCACAGCCACCTGTAACTCCAACTCCAAGAAATCTGATACCTTTTTCTGGCTTCTTCCCAAATAAAAATAATAATTTTTAAATAATAATTAAAAAAATAATAATCTTAAAAAAAAATAAGCGGAAGACACCCAGAGGCTTGCTGTTTGGACCTATCTGCTGCCATGCAGGCTAGTGCCACTGTGACAAGCAAGTATGTGGTGCAAGTATGTGGTTTCTCATGTCTATGAGAGAGAAAGAGAAGCAGAATGCTTTGTGCACTCAAAACAGAGAGAGAGAGAGAACTGGGGACTCTAGGGTGGTGAGGAACAGCCTGATATGAGGAGCCTGTGCTGCCACCTGAGGCCATGCTGATGCCCTCGGTCTGGGCTACTGCCTAGGGCCATGTTGATGTCTGAGTCGGCCCAGCTTCTAGCAGGCTGCAGCTTGCAGGAAAGCTGGCCCCACCCCTCACCTGGGCAGTGTGGGAGAGCTGGCTCCCAGGGCATGAAAGTGGGAGAGCTGGCCCTGTCTCTCGTGGGCTGACTGCAGCCACTCCCCCACTCCCCACAATAGAGCTAGCCTTGGTGAAGTGTGTGGGGGAGAGCTACCCCCAACCCACCCCTGGCTCTGGTGGCATGGGTACAGGAGAGGCACCCGTGAGAATAGGAGAGCCGGCCCTGCTCCTTGTTGTTGTGGGTCTAGGGTAAGTCGGCCCTGCTCCTCCCCTGGGCAAAGTGGGAGAGCGGACAGGCTGACCAATTTTGCTATCACCGAGGCCCAGACCTAGGGCTTTGAGTTGGCTCCCCAACATCTACCCCATTCATGAACTGTTGGAGTGCATGAAGGGGCCCCCCTTCAGAACCAAAGCTGCAGGATCTCCATGATATGGGGCAACAACAGGATATCTGACAGGAGTCCTAGTGAGGAAGCCAGAGGCCTGGAACCAGACCAACGACTCATTGCAGTGAACATTGCAAATAAAGCTATGTGGGTAAAAGGGGAATTTGTGTGACACACCATGACACACTGTAGCTTCCACAGTGAGATTTATTTTGTTGTTTCCTTTTCTATTTTCATTTATGTTTCCTTTCGTTGAGGGTTACAAAGGTTGGGGCAGATGTGGAGGGACAGGGAGATGAGTGGGACTGGGGTGCATGTTGTGAAATCCACAAAGACCCAATTAAACGTTAAATAACAATGATAATAATAATGTATACAATGTGCCGGGCGGTGGTGGCGCACGCCTTTTGACCCAGCACTTGGGAGGCAGAGGCAGGCGGATTTCTGAGTTCGAGGCCAGCCTGGTCTACAGAGTGAGTTCCAGGACAGCCAGGGCTATACAGAGAAACCCTGTCTCGAAAAACAAAAACAAAAAACAAAAAAAACAAAAAAAAAGTTGTATATAATGATGACAATGATGATAATGCAAGCTAGCTTAGCAGGTAAAGGAACACCACCACAAAGCCGGAAAACTTGTGCTCAATCTCTGGAACCCACATGTTGGAAAGCAGAATCAACTCTTAAGAGTTGTCCACTGTCCACAAACCCCCAACTCTCCTGCCACACAATACAAACAAGTAAACAAACAAAGTGAACACCAATTGAAGAAAGCAATTGACACTGAACTCTGGCGCGCGCGCACACACACATGCACACACACACACACACACCCCCCTGAGAAACCAACCAGCTTTAATTATTTCATTTACTGAACATTCAGGCACAGTACATACAAGTGGTTGTTTTGTTGTTTAGGTTTTTGCTTGTGTTTCAGGCATTGGTTTGAATTATTCCCAGTTCTGCAGCCTCAGACTCGCTGTCTTTCTTGAGAAAGTCACCAAGAAAGGTTGAGCTTCTGGGAAGGGTCCGGCTTCAGTAAGAGCACGCAGCTCCTGTGTGAGGTCAGCGAATGTTCTGCTTTCTTTGTACTGCTTATTTTAACTAAATGCGCTCAGGTTTCTCTAAGTATCACACCAAGTCTGTTCTCTTTCTTTTCTGAGCACTGTCAATCATATTTCCATTTTGAATATGCGACTGTACTTAGTATTTATTATAGTTGTCTAATAAATTTGAAATATGCTAAATCCACTATAATTCTGACTTAATAGTCCTTAAGTTTAAGCCTTTCCTGAGTTATTAATTATTTTCAGGCTCCAAATAGTTCTATCCAATTTGGTCTTTCTTTTTGGATTAAGTTATATTTATGTATAAAAAGTAAGGGTTTTGGGCTGGAGAGATGGCTCGGTGGTTAAAAGCACTGACTGCTCTTCCAGAGGTCCTGAGTTCAATTCCCAGCAACCACATGGTGACTCACAACCCTCTGTAATGGGATCCGATGCCCTCTTCTAGTGTGTCTGAAGACAACAACAGTGTACATACATACATACATACATACATACATACGTACGTACATATAATAAATAAATAAATAAATAAATAAAATCTTTTAAAAATCTAGCGAAAAGCAAGGGTTTTATTTATTTATGTATGCATTTAATTTATTTATTTTAAGACAGGGTCTCACTAAGTAGCCCTGCATGGTCTGGAATTCACTGTGTAGACCAGGTTGGCCTCAAACTTGAAGAGATTTGCCTGGCTCTGTCTGCTGAGTGCTGGAGTTAGGATATGTGCTACTATGCCTGGTCCCAAAAACAGATTTTTAAAACCTTAACATCTAAGTATGACTGAAAGCTATTTATTGTGTAGTACCAGACCACTGAGTAGTACTCAGCCCAGTAAACTACTGTGCCTTGTCATTTGGAATTCCATTTGTCAGAACATCTCAAAATACCTTTTTTTTTTAATTGGTCCCTGTGCTGGCTACTTTTTTTCCTTTTATTGAAAATATTTTTTTCTCATATAATATATCCTAATTAAAGTTTTTCCTCCCTCTATTCCTCCCAGTTGCCTCTTTCTTTCCCATCCAAATTTACCTTTTATGTCTACTTGACATAGGCTAGAAGAAAAGAAGGAACCTCACTTGAGAAAATGCCCTCACCAGATTGGACTGTAAGTAAGCCATGGGCATTTTCTTGATTGATGTGGGCAGGCTAGTGCCATAGGGGACATGCCACCCCTTGTCCTAGATGATATTTAAAAATAATGCAGGCTGGGCAAGCCATTAAGAGCAAGTCAGAAAGAAGCCTTACTCTGTGGCTTCAGCTCTTGTCTCCAGATTCTTGCCTTGAATTGCTACCTGATTAAGGAAGCATCCTGACTTCTCTGGATGAAGGACTACAACTGTATGCCTCCCGTCCAAGTTGGTTTTGGCCATGGTGTTTTATCACAGCAATAGAAACTCTAACTAAAAGGCCTAGAGAGATGCTTCAGTGGTTAGGAGGCTGCTCTTGGCAGAGGCTCTGAGTTTGATTCTCAGCACCTGTATGGCAGCTCTCATCTATCTGTAACTACAGTTCTGGGAAATTTGATGCCTTCCTCTGGGCTCTGTAGGCTTCGGGCACATACGTTGTACACAGAAAAAACACTCATACACATTAAAAAAAAAAAAAGGAAAATAGGGTCCATCGCAATGGCTCAGTGGTAAATATGCTTGCCTCTAAGATTGACAACGTGACTTCAATCCTTGGGACCCAAATGATGGAAACACAGAATTGGCTCCTATATGTTGACCTTGAACTGTGACTTGTGCAAGCTCCCTTCTCCAAAGAAACATTAACCAAACAAGCAAAAAACAAAACAAACAACAACAACAAAAACAGAGGTGGGGGGCATGGTGGCACCCCTTAGGGAGATAAAGGCAAGAGGATCAGAAGTTCAAAGCCAGCCTGGGATACATGCAAGTGTCTATAATTAACTCACTGAATAACTAATACCTAAATGAATAAAGTTAAAGCGTTATTAGGGAATTATTGCTAAGCTTACCAGGATGTTCTTATAGTTACGTTGGAGTTATTATTTTTAGGAAGATAAAATTAACTGGATTTAAAATAATGATAGCACAAAATGGAAGAAGAAAACAGCAAACTATAAAAAAATGGTATTGAGAATATAGAAGATTTTTATTACTATCTTTTTCTGCCTCTGTGCACACTTGAAAATACTTTTACAGCTGGGCATGGTGGCACTGCACCCACAGTCCTTCCAGAAGGAAAGATGATCCTGGAGGATCCGTGGACCCCGTGAGACGAAGATCAACCTGGGCCATATAGGTCCCGATCGATTGCAAATTTAAAATGAACATATACAAAGGTTCAAAAGGAGAATGCACGAAGAGAAGGTTATACATCATAGGTATGTGTCAGTGAAAGAATTAAAATATAAAAGAAAGAAAACTGAAAAGAAAGCACATCTACTTGCTGTGGTTTATTCCCAGGAGTTCACGAGCTAGAAGCTTTGTCTCCAGAGATGATGAACCTTGTTCGAGAGGAAGGGGGTTAGAGGAAGACGGTTGAGTTAAAGAGCCTGATCCCTGACAGAGGTAATGTGGGTGTCCTGGCACTGGAATGATTTCTGTGAGACGGGTTCTTATGAGAGCCTAGCATCTCTGCCGAATCCTGGATCCTCAGCTGCCAGTGTCACACTCATGGCTGCCACTGTGATGCCACGAGCCATGAGATTTTCATCAAAGTTGGGTAGACGATGGCACTATTCTCTTAAGCTTCTGGAACTATGAGCTAAGTAAACGTCTTTATTTTATAAAGTACTGATCCTCACATGTTTTTGTTACAACAAAATGGACTGATACTTTATGAATCAGAGACTATGATGTCAACAAACCTGTAAATCTCACACATATACCAGAAGTCAATTCTCGTATCCTAGATAGTATTGTACATTCTATCATGCCTTTTCTTTTCTGTTATTGCTATTCTATCATTACCTGTAGGAGGATTTTGCCTGGAAAAATGAATGTGCAGCTCTTGCATGCCTGGTGTTCATGGAGGTCAGAAGAGGGTGCTAGATCCCCTGGCCTAGAGTTACAGAAGGTTGTGAGCCATTACATGGTTGCTGAGAGTCAAACCTGAGTCTTTTGTAAAAACGATTGGCTCTTAGTGGCTGAGCCAACTCTCCAACACCTTAATATTGTAATAGGGCCCCGTACCTGAGCATGACTGACTTCATGATGAAAATACCATACAGGCTGTTAAATTCAACATGCAGAAAATACCACCTGCCAAAACTACAACAAAGGCCCAATCCATCAGAGTCTATAGTTCTGGGAAAGACTCTGAACGTACCAACCTTGCTTTTTGGCTTCTTGCTTTTTGCTTTTTGGATTCCAGCTGTTCTTGTTAACTGAAGTATGGCGACCCAGAACATAGTTTTTGTGCTTCAAAGATCAACCTGAGAAAGGCTCAGTGCTACACCAGAATCTTGAATGCCCAGTGTAGTCACTGGCTGGCTAATGGAGACTTTCTATTGGCTTAAACCCAAGTAGTCTTCTCTGGTGAATACTGCATGACAACATAGCTTTTCTTTTTCTTTTCTTTTTAAAGATTTTATTTTATTTATACGAGTACATTGTAGTTGTCTTCAGACATCCCAGAAAATGGCATTAGATCACATCACAGATGGTTGTGAGCCACCATGTTGTTGCTGGGAATTGAACTCAGGACCTTTAGAAGAGCAGTCAGTGCTCTTAACTGCTGAGCCATCTCTCCAGCCCACAACATAGCTTTTCAATGGTATATTCTAAACTATCCCCAAATCACTTACTTGCCTCATTATAGTTCAATGTGCTTGTAGTTCCCATTGGGGTTTCTCTAGATTGTGTGTGTGTGTGTGTGTGTGTGTGTGTGTGTGTGTGTATGCATAATGACTTTGTACACTGTATAAAGTTTACCCCAGTGTAATTCAAATGTTGATTTCTCTGCCCTCATGTCTTGTTTCAATCTGGACATGACATTGTAAACAATTATTATCATTTATTCTCTGTTAATAAATGCTGACCATCCAATGGCTGCGAGGAATAAAGAACAGGGCGGGACAGGAGAGAGGGAGGAGAGAAAGAGGGAGAGAGGAAGATTCAGATCAAGATTTGGAGCCATGAGAAAGGGGTCCAGAGAGAGGTTGTAGAAACACACCTGAAGTCCAAAGAGCCAGATCAATAATAATATGCAAGTATTAATCTGGCTCGGAGGTAGCCAGATTACAATAGAAGGCTAAAGTAGATTAATTCAATGTTTACAATTATATTAAGAATAATTCATTTACATTGTGTGTGAGGACATAGGATTCCCGGAGCTAAATAATTACAGCTGTGAGCTACCCAGTGTGAATGCTGGGAACTGACACAGCCACCACGCCTGGTTTAAGGATAATTTCTGATAGAAAAGCACTCAGAGTTTTTGCTAATGTCTGAAAATGGGAACCTAACCTTAGTACAGTACACTATGTACTTCTCTTTGTTTGTTTGTTTGTTTGTTTGTTTGTTTGTTGTTCGAGACAGGGTTTCTTTGTGCAGCCCCAGCTGTCCTGGAACTCAGTCTGTAGACCAGACTGGCCTCAAACTCAGAGATCTGCCTGCCTCTGCCCCCACCTCAAGTGCTGGGATTAAAGGTGTGTGCCACTACTGCCTGGCTCCTTGCACTTCTTACACTCAAGCAGATTCTGCTGTCCAGGACGGTTTACAGATCGTCTGTAGTCCCTGCTGCTCGGTAGGCAGGGGCGGCAGGCAGATTACTTGAGTCCAGGAGTTTGAGAACAGCCTGAGCAACAGTGAGCCATCATCTCAGAAGAGGCAGTGCTGTGGGTGCAGGTCACTGGGATAGCACTTGCCTCCCATTCAGTAGTAGGGGTGCGCACCCAGCACTTGGGTGGTGGAGACAGGTAGATGTCTGTAAATTGGAAGCCAGTCTTATTTACATATCGAGTTTCAGGACATGCAGAGCTGCATAGTAAGACCTCGTCTCAAAACAAAAACAAACAGACTCCATGATCCTCTTTTCTATCCACGCTGGGGTTTTAGTTAGCTTGATCTAAGCAGCTCCTGTGCATGAGGTCTCAGCCACTGTAAGTTCATAGGTGCAACAGCCCTGTTACGTCCAGCAAGTACTGTCCTGCTGCAAATTTTCACTGCCTTTCATTCTTACAACCCCCTACTTCTTCCTCGGTGATATCTGAGCCTTGTGGCAAGAAGGGATATTTTAATATAGACATTCCATTTACAGCTGATCCTTCTACAATCTCTTGTTCCCTGTATGCTGACTGGTTGTGGGCCTCTATTAATCTCTGTCAACTGCAAAAAGAAACCTCTTTGATGAGGGTTAAGAGATGCACTAACCTATGAGTATAAAGATAAAAAACTTAGGAGGCTGTTCAACACTATGCCCATTTCGCAGAATAATAGTATTAGGATTTTTTTATTTCATTTAATTTTTTTTTTTAAAGATAGGATCTCAATGTGTGCCCTTGGCTGATCTAGAACTCAGTGTAGATCAGGTTTGCCTCAAACTCCCAGAGATCCACCTGCCCCTGCTTCCTAAGTACTGAGATTAAACTTTCTCCAGCCTCTTTCCGACTCTATCTGAAAACAGAGATCTTACCTCATTTCCTCCTCCAGAACTCTTATTTCCAAATCAATTCAACACAAACTCAGCAATCCAACCCCAAGTCCTTCTACAACTTCCACTCAATTTAACACATGCGGCGTTAGCTCGCATCACTGCACCAAGCCGTGAAAAGTGATATGCTTATTTTTCACACAATCTAAGGTATGCTTTTATCCGTCCAGGCTTCAGCACACCTTTGTGTGTCCACCTGGATCCCACGTCCCCACTGTCTCTATTACTATAGATCTCATCCTCCCCTAGCCTCACTCGCCATGACACCTTCTGGTGCTCAACTTCTACCAATTATATGATAGTTATTCATGCAGTTATTGTATTTCCACAGTGGATTTTGAATCCCATTGAAACAAAATACCAGGACTGGAGATATGGCTCAGTTATTAACAGCACTTGCTGCTCTTACAAAGGACCAAAGTTCAGTTCCCAGCACTGACATTAGGTAACTCACAAATCCCTATATAACTCTATTTCCTGGGGATCTGACATCCTTTTCTGGCCTCTACCCGCACCTGCATGCACAGTGGTACATATACATACACTTAGGCCCACACACATACACATTTTAAAAGAATCTTTTAAAGAGGTGAAATAAAGTATCACAGCTAGTGAGCCTCCTTATTAGCCGACTACATGTGATACATGCACTAAGGGATTCTAATTTGATCTACCTCTGCAGCTTTCCTCACTCAACGTTACAAAAAGTGTGTCTTGGGAGATCACGCTATTGATAGCGAAAACAGACTCCTCCCCAGGTTAAGACTGTATTACTTGTGTAGCCAGTACAATGTCCACCACATTCAATCTGTGCATATCCTATCAGGACGCTAAAAACAAACAAACACAAATTAAAAAACAAAACGGTGTCTCCATGACAACGTTCTGAAAGGGTTAGGATAGAGGGACTGGACGGTAATGACAGAAGAGGATGGTTTGAGAATTCCACTGTTGGGTTATGAGTCTTTTAAAACGAGTATTTAAAGTATGTGATTGCTAAGCAGGGGTGTATTTATTCTTCTCTCTCCAGTTGTTAGTACCTGTCATTTGCCGCTCTGATTTTATTGTCTTGACCCCTGAGGATTACCTTCTGTTCTATTCCCACAGCGTTTAGCGAATTGCTCAACACACAAAGTGCGTACTTGTTGATTTTAACGTACGTGTGTTTGCGTGCGTGCACAGTAACTGGGCAGAGGACGTGGGTGTGGGATTCAGGGAGCATTCCTTTTCCTCATTCTTTTTCCCTTAAGCAGCTGCAGCCCGCGGGCTTTCCGTCGAGGCGGGGAGAGGCAGAACCACTGACCCTTGTAGCAAGTTGTCCCTCACAGAACAGGTGTCTCCCCCGCCTCTCGGAGGAGAGGGATGGCTGGCTGCTTAGTGACATGGGCCGCGGACCAATGAGAAGTCAGGCTCAGGGAGTCTCACCAATGGCCGTCCGGGGGGGCGGGCCTGGTTTCCTGGGAGCCGGGCGGGCCAAGCTGGTCTGCAGCCGCGGTGGAGTCTCCGCCGCTCACGCTGCCCGCCGCGGCTCCAGCGGCGGCGCCGTTCTCTGGCCTCGCGGCTCCCGGACGCACGGTTCGGGCGGCTCCCGGGGCGGCGCGGTTGCCCCGGCCGGCGTTCGGGTCCCCTTGGCCCCGCGGCTCCCGCCCCGGGCTGCGGGACGCGCAGGTGGGCCGGCGGCCTCTGGGAGATAGGCCCCCCCGGGGGCAGCGGCGGACCATGGCGCGGAGACCTGGCGTGCCGGCTGCCTACGGGGAGGAGTTCTCCTTCGTCAGCCCGCTGGTGAAATACCTGCTCTTCTTCTTCAACATGCTCTTCTGGGTGAGAATCGGGGGGTCAGGGGGCACCCGGACTGACCGGCATCCCAGGAGCGCCGAGGGGGCTGCCTGAGGCTGGGAGGCTCGGCCTGGGCTGCCCAGTGCCCAGGAGCGTGCCGAGTGGTGCTTCCTAGTTTTCTGAGCTGGTGACACTTGAGGGCATTTCTCCTGGGGAGGAACACCACAGTGGCGCCGTGTCAAGAGGGGACGTTAAGAGGTGGGCATCATCCTTGCTGCCAGGGATGAAGCTTTAGCAGGGATGAGGATCTGTGTCAGGCCATAAAATAAAAAGGGTTTGGGGAAAGAAAGAGCTGGCTGGACAGCCCCACGGGCACATTTCATGGTTAGGGACTTTCAGGCCTGGGGGCTGGAAGGCCCGACTGGCAAAACAGGCGCGGGGCGGGGGTGGAGGGAGAGAGAAGGAAGAGAAACCCCAAGCTTTCCTTCCCTCCAATTCCTCAGAGGTTTGTGTCAAGGGGCTATATCTGTCCCTTTGGCAGGCCTCAGTGTCTGCTCCTGTCAGGGCTGTAAAGGGTTAAGAATGGTCTCCAGGTCCGATGTGATGTGTATCCCAGCTTGGCCCTAAACTTTGCCCTACCTTCTTCAAGACCAGCTTCTCCACTTGGAGCTGACAGTCTTCGGATAATTCAAACAGGATTATTGTTGTTGTTGTTGTTGTTGTTATTGTTCTTGGGCTGGAAGCTGTGATCCTTTCAGAATCTTCTGTTTGTGGGAGAAAAGTGTAAACAATATTAACCTAGAGCTCCAGACGCCTGGATTTCCGTCCCCACTCTCCCATCCTTGTTGATTTGACTGATCCGTGTAAATATGTTCAAGTCCACAGGCCTTCCCTTCCTCCCAACAAAAATCCAATGCAGTGTATTGAGAGATGGCAGGAGAGGGCTGAGAATTCTGGGGGAGGGGAAGCCCATTAGAAAATGCTAGCTGAGTCCTGTTTCCTAGCCAGAGAGCGCGTGGGCCCCTCTGGATTTGATAACATAGAGAAGTCCTTCCCCATCTCTCCATCATTCTGCTAACAGCTTCTACTGCACCAAAGCTGCAGCCCGGAAGCCTATCATCCTTGCCTACATCAGCCTGAGACCAGTAGTTCAGATTTGCCAGTGGGTCTGAACTGCCTCCTGGGAGAAGCCTGGACATCTAAGGCTGCTGCTGGAAAGGTTTCACAGGGGCCCTGGTGTGAAGCACAGGCACAGGGTACATAAGTGCTAGCCTACTGGGACAAATGAGAGACCACCCAGAGGGTGGTGATGACGCTCACTCTCAGTCATCGTACTCTTGGGAAGATTGAAGTTTGGGCTTCTGTCACATTCTCACATTTTAGAACTAGGATAAAAGAAAAATCCAGCAGGCATCTCGTTAAACTTCCACATTTTTAGGCAAATGGTAAATCGCAACAGCAGTCAGCGTTTTCACCTGTGTCCAGCAGCTGGTTAGCGGGCTTGGGCTGGTGATTTTCTACTGAACAGGCATGCATGTAAGGGAAAGTCCATGACCCAGATGACTGTTACTGTGGCTGAGGTAGCCAGTCAACCCAAGTTCTCTTGGCCTCGGTTCTGTTTCCCTGGGCAGTTTGAAAGCAAGAAAACCCCTCACCACCACCCTGCAGGGAATGTACTGAGGGGAACTCGCGGCATAGGGGCAGGCACCAGTGAAACCACCTTCAGTGGGTCCTCATGTGGGTCCTCACGTGAGCTTTCAGCCAAGGCCCTGCTCCTCTGGAGCTTCGCTCTTACCTGCCCTCCTCAATGTCGGCAGCTGGGTGCCTGTCACTCTTGTGTTCAGGATCATTTTCTTAGATGGTTTGGTTCCACAACATGCCCCTTTTATCAAACCAATAACTTTGGGAGGTCACAGTCTGGAAGAGAGCCAGGCTCATAAGTGAAGAATGTAAATTATGTAAGTAAAATAATGTGCGTAAAAAAAACAATAAAAACATGTTAAAATGTAAATAAAAATGCTTCATGATGGCATTTTGGCCATCTGCACACATGGTGACAAAATGTTTCCACACCTTGGATAAACATGGTCCCGCCTAAAAACTAAAATAAGATAAAAAAAAAATGCTTCGTTTGAAATCAGAAGCTGGACATGTTGGTACTACCCCTAAATTAGAGCAGAACCCCCATTTTGAACCAACTGCAGATGCAAAAAGTTGGGGGTGCTAGAAATAGCTCATGGAAGGACAAGAGGCCCAGTTTCTTTCTGGCGCCTACTTACTGTGTGACGCCAAGCCAACATATCTGTCTCTCTGTCCTTAATCTTTTCCCTCTAAAGGAGGAATTTGTCTATTTCTGTGAACTATTTATAGATGAATAAATCACTTTGGGAACTGTTTTCTCTCTCCAAGACCTAAAGGATCTAAGCATGAGTCTCTCTGTGTCTTGGTCCCTGGGAGGCTGGCTGTCCCTAAGGGATGGTGAAAAGATGGTATTGTTCAGGCAATACTGACTGTCACTTCTCTCCTAAGCCCAGAGCCCCAGTTATATTCCACACACGTGCAGCTATCAATACGGGGCCACTTCTCCAGCTCAGAGCGCATCTCTGTTCCCATCCACTTCAGGGACTGGTGACCATGTGATGTCCCTTGTAGGCTTCCAGTGTCTAATCAAATGAACTCCCTCTTTCTGCTTGGAAAGCACCCACAGCTGGGACAGTTGGACCACTTTGCTGGCAGAGTGCATGTCTGGTCAGCTCCTGGGGAGCCATGTAGGGGGGTAGTCTTTGTATCTGTGCCTGAGCTCACACTTGGGGTTGGCGTCAGGGGCTACATCTACTGTGGCAGGAACCCTGACTCGAAGTTGATGCCGCCTTTGGAGTCAGAACCAATCCCTGCTGTTTATGTTTCAGATCTCATTTCCTCTTTGGCGTGGAAGCTCTGATTTTCTCCCCCAGAATCAGGTTGCTGGGCGACTGATTGTTGAGTTTCCATAGTCTGAAAGTAACTGCTCCGAGATCTGGAAGTTGTATTTAAGCTCTTTAGAAGTGACTGCCTTCCCCCTCCCTCTGTTGGTCACCTCTGTACAGAGTGAACACACTGACATGGGAAACAGTAGCCTAGCCAGGGGCACTTGTTGGCGGGAGTATTATCAATGCTACCCAGCTTCTTTCTTGCTGGTTCTTTATCCACTTGGAGCAGCAGTTGGGGTGCTTGTGTTCCCTGCACTGCAGTCACGTGCTAATTTGTCTGTCTCCCCACCTAGACCCCGGGCTCCTGAGCGTGGAGACTGCCTTATTTGATTCTGGGTTCTTACCCCATGGGGCAGGAGTGGATGCTGAATGGATGTTTGTTGCCTGAGAGAGCAAAGCTTCTTGGGCGGAGACCCAGTGTTCTTTCTGTCTCCTTCTCTCATAGACTTATTCTGTGAAAATGTAGCATGGCCTTGCCTGCCTGAGCACTCTTAGTGGTGAGGTACCCAACTGTGGCCTCCTCTACCTGACACCTCTCTCCCTCCAGCCAGGTCAGAGAAAGAATGACAGCCATCCTCTTGACTAGTTCCCCAGTGCCACATGTCATTGCCACCCCCAACACTTGGCTTTCTTCTGTTTGTCTGGACCCAACATTCTGTTGTCTGTCCAACATTTGGACCCCATCCGGGTCTTCCCTAGGCCAGTCTCAGCCATTGGTAAGGAGTATGTCCTTTCTTTCCTTCTTTTTCCTTTTCTTTTTTTAACATTTTAAAAATTTATTTATGAGTGCATACCAGAAGAGGGCATCAGATCCCATTACAGATGATTGTGAGCCACCATGTGGTTTCTGGGAATTGAACTCAGGACCTCTGGAAGAGCATCCAGTGCTCTTAACCACTAAGCCATCTCTCCAGCCTGCAGGAGTCTTTTTTACACTTCAGACCATAGTCAATAGAATCTTAGTTGTACTGAAAGTATTGACCTAATACTACTTTGTAACAAAATGCCACTTTGTATCTTACTATGGGGCAGCATGGCCGTTACACGGCCTAGAGAAGCCATGGGAGATCTGTTAACTTTGGACTCCTCATTTCAAAACACCTTAGGAATACATGTCCTAATTTGGATGAAGAAGCAGCAGTCATGGTAATCCACCTCTTGACCCCTTTATGGAGTCCTCCAGGCAGTGAGAGTCACCCCAGAACACCTGTATCGCTCTCCAGTAACTTCTCAGAAGCCAGGGGGAAATGAGCAGGCATCAAGCCTGACGATGTCCTGTCAAGTCCTTCCATCTCTCCTGATCTCCACTCCTGAATGCTGTGCTCGCCCACCTCCTCTTCCCCCTGCATTCCTGCACCCACAGGCTTCATAGGCTTCAGTAAATGAAACAGTCAGAGTCGTGCTTTTGTCTTGAGACAGGCTGAGCTCAAACTCATTATGTAGTCATTATTAAGTCTGGCCTTGAAGTTCTGACACTCTTACCTCTAACTCCTGAGGCTGAAATTTCAGACAAATTCATACCACTAAGTGTAGCTTCTTTCTTTTCCCTTCCCTTCCCTTCCTTTCCCTTCCCTTCCTTTCCCTTCCCTTCCCTTCCCTTCCCTTCCCTTCCCTTCCCTTCCCTTCCCTTCCCTTCCCTT
>NW_021604592.1:9016422-9018639 GCF_004785775.1 Grammomys surdaster
GTGTGTGTGTGTGTGTGTGTGTGTGTGTGTGTGTGTATGTTCACCTTCTATCTTGTTTGAGACAGGGTCTCTTATTCAGTGGTGCCTGTGCTAGTGTGGCTAGCCTCAGAACATCTAGAGTTTTCTTATTCCTGCCTCCCATCTCACGATAGGAAGGAGTACTGGGATTCTAGACATGTGCTATTAAGTCCAGCTTTCACAGGGGCTCTGGGATTTGAACTCAGGTCTTTATGCTTGCACTATAAGTTTTGCCCACAGAGCCATCTCTCCAGAGCCCCTCTTTATGATTTTTTTGAGACAGGTTTCAAACTTGCAGAGATCTCCTTGCTTCAGCCTCCTGAATGCCAATGTTATAAGCATGAGCCACCATGCCTGTCTCCAGATAGTTTTTTAAAAAAACAATAGAAATGCCAGGTTAGTGTATCTCTGTAATTCCATCGTTCTGGAAGCTGAAGGAGCAGAAGGCTCCTTCTGCCATAATAGACTACACGGTGCATTCAATCAAGTCTGCACTTCTACGTGGCAAGTTCCAGGCCAGCCTGGGCACATAGTAAGGCCTTGTCACTAATGAACAAACTTCAGACCACCATAAGTAGAGATAAGAGCCATCACATCTCGAATGTTTTCTTATCTCCCCTAGCAACGCTGCTGTACTAAGTCTTATACTAAGTAGAAAGCTAAATTTTAAGCAACCTTTGAAAGAATTTTAAAAGTGTAAAATTCTTCTACATGGTCTTGGTAACAGACTATCAGACTATGATTTAGACTGGTCTTTGTAGGACTATGAGTTTGGATTGGGGTTGGGAGAACCTCACTTTGTAGCTCAGGCTATCTTTGAACTCACAGCAGTCCACCTGCCTCAGCTGAGTTTGGGGGTTCCAGACATGGATCTTTATGTCCAGTAGCTGTCGAATTTGAACAGTTACATTATGGAGAGCCCTTGTGGCCTTCCCTTCCTCATGCATTACCTTTGAATAGAAAAAGCAGCCATGGTCTGAGGAAGACAAGGTCAGCCACAGACATGATGAGGAAAGGACCCTGTTGACTCCTCCATTTCATCATGGTGACATCATCCAGTTCAGAGGGAGCAAGCCAAGAGCCAATGTCACACAGTGGCCTCCTCAGAATTCTAGGAACAGCAATGCTGGGATGACATAGAGGACCAGCATGTGCAGGTCTCAGAAAAGAAGAGGAGAGGGCTTGCTTTGGTCTAGGAGGCTGTGAGTTCTGCAGCCCACTCATAAACAGGATAGAATATCTGAGAAACAAAGCAGAGACCCAGTTCTCCTTCCTGTAGGATAGAGTCACTGTTTTTTTGGCTTTGGAAGTGCTAAGGAGTGGGTCTGGGGCCTCCTGTAGGCAAGCGCTCCTTAGTGCAGGGGTGGATTTGAATCTTTTATTACCATCTTCAGAAGAGAGAAAGAGACTCTGATGGAGGGGCCACTGGAACAACCCCCAGCTGTCTGCAGACTGGATTATAAAAATGTGGAGCCAGGCAAGACTGATGGTTTCTCTTGGAGGTCACTCCAGCCTGTGGACCCTGCTTCTTCATTCACCACTTCCCCTTTCTGGGTATCAGAGATCCCTCGGAGCCTCCCACCAGGCCCTTGCTGGTACCATGTTATGTTCTTGTGCTTTCTCTCTCCCCTCCCTCAGCTCCACCTGCTTTGGAGATTGCCAGCTGCTCCCCAGGAGGGCTCAGGGCAGCTGTTCTTCCTGCTCCATGATAGCCCCATGGGGAAGACATAGGATCAGGGGTGACTGTGGTGCAGAGATAAAAAGGCAGCCACCACAGTGGCTGCAGTCCTAAGGCTTTGAGCACTAGAATGAGGTTCCTATTCCATTTCAGTAACTCACTAACCGAGTGAACCAGGCAAAGGCACTTGAGTGCTGTGAACCTCAGCTCTGTAAAATGGAGGTATAAATGCCCTCATGGTTGGGATGAGATGTTAGCATATTAATTTAGTCTGGGGCCAGCAAAACAACTCAGCAGGTGAAGGTGTCTGTCACTAAGCCTGATGACCTGAGTTCAATTCCTGGGACCCGGAGCATGGAAGGAATGAAGCAGCTCCCAGCTGTTGTCCTCTGACCTCAGTTATTGACACGGTGGCATGCATGTGCATGGGTGGACACGGTGGCATGCATGTGCATGGGTGGACACGGTGGCATGCATGTGCATGGGTGGACACGGTGGCATGCATGTGCATGGGTGGACAC